>NW_023270389.1:57607277-57927518 GCF_011800145.1 Mirounga leonina | reverse complement strand
CCTGGCCCCCGCCCCGTGCTGCTGGGTGGTGGGAGCCCTGGCCCCCCCGTGCTGCTGGGCGGTGGGAGCCCTGGCCCCCCGTGCTGCTCTGGTCTTTAGGAGTGCCGTGTTCTAACACGTTTGAGTGTTCAAATTCAGATCTTGTTTGCTTGGAATGCTTCTGTCCTGCTGACTCTGTCTTCCCCTTTGCATGGTGAACTGTAACTGGAGCGTTGGTTTTCAACATGAGACTAATCCAGGGTGGTGACCCACCAGGGTCCGTAGTTCTTGCTTTGGGGGTCAGAAGGGGGCAGAAAAGTGTGCCTTAGAATCCTGCATGGCATCATGAATGCTGCTTCTCTTCTTACTGTGGTTTTTTTTCCCCCTCCCCTGCTTTTTCTACCTTGGTGTGCCGGGATCAGATCCTGCTTATCTTCCACTTCTTAAGGAAGGCTGACATAGAGGACACACTGGGACTGTAACAGGGCTGGGGTCCTCTTCCACTCCCACTAGACACATGGTAACTAATCCCATTGCTGTTAACATTGATGTGTATGTATTCAGCCCATCCCCCGTGTCGACAACTAACCAGCTAGCTCTGAGCTAACCCAACAGTTATTATAGTTTGTCCATAAATACGTCCTGTGTTTGCATTGGCAACTTGTTGAGCGTACCATCCCAGGGAAATTGGGTTGTCAGGTTTCCTGGAGGTTTTATGATCATCTGAATATATATGTTCTTCATGTAGAGTGGCTTTGTGTGTGTGTGTGTTTTAGTGTTCTTGTGTTCTTTCATATGTGAATTATGTTATTGGTGGTTGAGACCCTCTTTGTGTTAGATACTCAGACCATTTTGGTTTGGGATACAGAGCTCATAGAGCTTCCTGTTTCAGAGAAGACACAGTTCACAGAACACACAGTTTGCTTTGTTCTTAGTAACCACACTTGAATGTGGACCTCCCCAAACCTCTTAAGATTTTCTTTAAAAATGCATCATAAAGGATTTAAGCTCTGACAAGTACCATTAGAGAATCCCCAATGAGTTACCTCCTGGCATTCACTTTCCCTTCTTTATTTATGAGATAATGCTTGTTGTGAAAGATGCCCAGAGCCCTGACAAAGTTCAGCCTTTGTGATGTGACATTTCACAGTTTCTTATCATTCGTCACTTCCTGGGTTTTCTTTGGTTGGGTTGTAGTATTAGTGGGGAAACTGAATACGGGGAGCTAAGGAATGGAAGGGATGAGATGAGCCAAGGCGACAAGCCTGGATGTGGATCTGTAATTTTTGAAATACATTCAGCAGAGGTTTGCCTTGGATTGATATTACGAAGGCTTAGCTTCTTTAAGCATTAATCCCAGAGGAGGAGTGGGTAGCAGGGGGAAAACACAAAGCAGCAAACCAAGGTTACACTACATTGGTTTCTATCCACACACAGTAGGTTCATTGACTTGAAAGAAATAGTGTCAGGGATGAAAAATAGCCTCAAGATCTGTGACCATTTTGATACTCATTGTTCTGTTGTGTTTTGTTTTATCTGCTACTTCATCTTGTCATCACTTCCATATTTTTTTTCCATTAATTTTAATTTTAATTTTTTTTTTTTTTTTTTTTTAACATTTGTTCTCCAAACTGCCAACTCATCAGCTGCAGTACATCAGAGAGTGTGTCACCAGTTAAGCAGGCCCCACGGAAGTCCCCCTCCGACACAGAGGGTCTAGTAAAGAGCCTGCCTTCTGGATCCCACCAGGTAATGGCTGATTGCAGTTCTGCCCACTGTTCTGTACTCCGTAGTTTGGTGCTCTGTCACTTTCCTGATGCAGGAAACAATACTGAGCCATGAGACAGGAAAGAGAGCAAGAGAGGAAGAGGGGGAATAAGAGCTGGCTTAGGAGGGCCACAAGAAAATATGTGGAGAAGAATCCCCGAGTAAAGGTTTCCACCAAGGCACCGCTAACGGATTGTTTACTAATAATGCCGCTCCTCTCGGCCAAATGAAATTAGGAAATGGCCTTGTCTGATGTAATTTTTTAATTGCTTAAGGAAATAAATCTAGGGAACTAGGTTATGTTTTGAGGTGCTCTGTAAGACAAGGAATTAGCAGGAAAAAGTTGATATTCTTGGTATTGAAAATAAAGTAGAAAAAAATATTTTGTATGAGTTCTTTAGAAGAATTTGAAAGTAAACACGTATCCGAATAGTTGGTAGGCTTGATGAACAAGGAAAGGCATTGATTTCTACTTCTCATAGAAAGTACAGAAGAGAAATAACTTTTATTTGGAACTCAGCATAGGATCTAGCATTGTGGTTAATACTGTGTTTCGGCTGTGTTGTTGGAACTCTAATTGTGGCATGGCAAAAATTCCAGAGCTTAGTACCGACTCTGTCCTTCTGGGGTAGAAAGCATTCTAAGGAATTTGGCCAATGACAGCTTTTCCCTGAGGTGTTTTGGAGCTCACATAGATTTAAAAGGAAGAAAGAAAAGAATAACAGTAACCTGTGGAAGTGGTACTCAGGGCCTTAGTCCACAGCTGTTAATATGCAGTGAGGATGCGGAGGCATTGTGTTGTAAAATCACTAAAAGCACACACCCAGCAAATCGCAGAATTGGGTCTAGAACTCAAGTTCTAGCACATTCTCTGTCCTGTCATAGCATCAGGGCTCATGACTAATTCCTAGTCCTCATGACTAATTCCTAGTCTATCTGTCTCTCTCAGATAACATAGTGTATCTCAGATACCTCAGTTCACTAATTCAGGTTGCAAATGGGAATAGGGTTATAAATAAAGGCTTAAGAGTTAGGCATAACATCTGAATCTGAAGAAGGCTTGGAAATTTTTTCTTCTGCTTTGAAGCGCTATGGGAGTTGCTCATCTGTTGAAAACAGACAAGGAGGGGGAAAAAAGATAGAATGGTTTTTGGACACTGGAAAATGAAACAGCACAGTGTAGTGCTGTGATCCCTGAGAGAAAGGACACAAATAAGAGGAGCCCTGTGACTGTCTGAGCTTACTGCCTTGAGGCAGTTTCCAGACTGCAGTGCTGGGAGGGGCAGCACAGACAGAGCTCAGTTGTCCCACTGAATTGAGGGGCAGAAGTCAGTGTTTAGGGAGTTCAAGGTGTCTAGGATTTATGAGGCAAAGTACCAGAGAAGAAGAAACTACACAGAAAAAAGAGATGTGCAGTGGTGGGGCTCCCTTGAGCCTTTTCTGAGTAGAGATTTTTGCACGCATGGGAGAAAACACCCTCCAACCAGAGAAAGAATCACCTGAAAAGCAGTAGGTTATATGATACCAATCAGGGCTGGGAATTGTTTGTGTTCCTAAAGGCCAGAGTACATAGACCTCATGATACACAGAGTATTGGTTGCAGTCCTGAGAATGGTCATGCCTTAGTAGTAGGGCTAATTAGCACCAGGATATGGACACCGTGGACCCACCATAACAAAGCCTAAAAGGAGGCCTTCAAAGAATCAGACTAAACTGAAAGTATTTTAGCTGCATGCCAGAACAAAATCCAACACTCTTTATAAGAATACAACAAAATCCAGCACCCAACAATGTAAAGTTTACAATGTCTAGCACCAATCAAAAATCACCACACATACAGAAAAGCAGGAAAATAATAACAAAACCAGGAGAAAAGTCAATCAATAGAAACAAACCCAGAAATGACAGACAATGGACATAGAACCAGGACTTTTAAACAAGTATGAAAACTTTTTAAATTACCTTAAAGGGAACCTTGACATAATGAGACGCATATAAAAAAGACCAGAATGGGGGGGGGAGGGGTGGCGGACAACATTAGATGGCATAATCCACAAAAGAAAATATCAGTAAGCTCAAAGACACAGCAATAGAAACTACCCAAAATGAAGCCCGAAGAGAAGGGCAGACTAGAGAAGATGGGCAATATCTGATTAGAGTCGGAAAAGGGAAGGAAAAGAAGGGAGTAAGAAAAAAAAATTAAAGAAATAAGAGCCAAACGCTTTACATTCTTTTAACTATTTCTTCTGGTATTTATCTTCATGTTTCTAAACAACTTCATTATATTACTACTTCTAGATACTTCAGTTTTAGATATTATCTACCAACTCCATAGTATGGAAAATGAGAATATACGTTTCTTTTTCTTCCAGCCTTTCTTCCCAACACACATTCTGTACACATACATACACACAGGCCTCTTCCCAATGTGGTCATGTCACTGGATTTAGGTATATTTCAAAGTTGTGTGTAGCTTTTTTTTCCCCACCATTGTACCACATATATTTGTTTCCTTTTGTAATTTTTTGTTTTTCATGGAGCCAATATTTGCCTTGTTTTTTTATTACATAGTACTTATTTGTTTATTTAAAAGATTTTATTTATCTTTTTGAGAGAGAGAGAGCACGGACAGGGGGAAAGGCAGAGGGAGAGGGAGAAGCAGGCTCCCCACTGAGCAGGGAGCTCAATGCGGGGCTCAGTCCCAAGACCTGATCATGACCTGAGCCGAAGGCAGACGCTTTGATTGAGCCACCCAGGTGCCCCTTTTTTAATAATTTTCAAAAAGCTATTTCTTACTCTCTAATTATAATATCCTGTACTTGTTTTCATGAATGCGTTTTTCTTCTCTCTGAGCATATAATTTTTTCTTAGGTTTTATGTGATTTTTTTATTTAATGTTTTCTTCTGTCACTTGATTTTGCTGTTTCTTTTCAATTACCTTTTTCTCTTATAATGACCCTTGATATGTAAGGTACTCAAATCTGCTCAGAAGCTCTTTGTACAGAGATAGAGCTTCCTGGGTAGTGGGCTTCACAGTTGGTATGAAGTGCTGGCTGTCTTTCGTTGGGGGACCTCTAAGTATCAGTTGCTGAGAGTCTTTTTTTCTTGGGTTCGTCACTTTGTCCAGAAAGAAACCCCTGCTTGGGAGCTGAGCAGAGGAAGGAGAGCTGAAGGCTCACTGTTCTAGAAGCAGACTTGCCCACCCCGTTTGGAGTGCCGACACTTTCCCCTGCCATGCCTGCTATCCCTGAGTCGGTGATGGCTCATTTGCTGCAAGTGAACCCCCAGGGTTCTGCCCAGGCCGAACTCAATGGCATTTTCTAGACGTTGGTGAGAAGTAATCCAGCCATTGTGTTGATCTGTATTGGCATTTTTCAGCATCCGCAAGATAACACCAGATTAGCTTTGGGAGTAAAATTGTGGCGTTCCTCACAGTTGGTTCTTGGGTGATTTCCTTTGTGCTCAGGGCAGACCCCTGAAGGCCTCTTCCGTCTCCATCAGGTTGTAAATCAGGGTTTCTGTTCAGGTGGCATGTACCTGAGTACCTTTATCAGACTCAGTTACTCTTATCAAGTCATATAGTACCTTTTATTTTACAGTTGGACTTGTTAAAACTCGTTTCTGCCTTACCTGTTTCTGGAACTTACAAATCCTTTGCCAGTTAATGCAAGGCTTAGAAGTAGATCACGTGATTTCCTAGCAGACTTCTCTTCTCGCTTGTTTTATTTGGCTTTGCATTTAGTGGCCATGTCAACTTAAAACACGGACTGCTCTCCTAAGGTTAAAACATTTGCTTCATTCACACCATAAAATTCCCAAACACTGTAGAGCATTAGCAGGTGATCCTAGTGTGTGCCTTTTTTTTTTTTCTTAAAGATTTATTTATTCATTTTAGAGAGAGAGAGTGAGCAGGGGGGCGGGGGGGGTGCCCAGAGGGAGAGAATCTCCAGCCAGACTCCCCGCTGATCGCAGAGCCTAACGCGGGGCTCGAGCTCACAACCCTGAGCTCATGACCTGAGCTGAAATCAAACGTGATGCTCAGTTGACTGAGCCACCCAGGAGCCCCTGGTGAATGCATTTATTCACCGCCACTCACATGCCATCATCAGTTTGCATAGCGACGCCCCTCTGGCCGAGCACCGGAGTACTGGATGGACGTTGTTGTCGCCAGAATCCTTATGCTATACTCTCTCTTCAGTTTAACGGAGGCTGCAAAGGTTTTCACAGTTTAGGAAAACTTACTTGACCTCCTCTGTTCATCTAATTAGGGAATTTATGAGATTCATTGCCCTTTGTAAATTGAATGCAACCAAACATAAGGATTCTCTTAAGAATCTAATCATTCCTTAAACCTAACCAAAGAGGTAAAGGATCTATACCCTAGGAACTACAAAACACTCATGAAAGAAATTGAAGAAGACACAAAAAGATGGAAAAACATTCCATGCTCATGGATTGGAAGAATAAACATTGTTAAAATGTCTATGCTACACAGAGCAATCTATACCTTCAATGCCATCCCGATCAAAATTCCAATGCCATTTTTCAAAGTCCTGGAACAGACAATTCTAAAATTTGTATGGAATCAGAAAAGACCCCGAATCACCGAGGAAATGTTGAAAAAGAAAAACAAAGGTGGGGGCATCACGTTGCCCGATTTCAAGCTATATTACAAAGACAGCATAGTACTGGCACAAAAACAGACATATAGACCATTGGAAGAGAATAGAGAGCCCAGATAGGGACCCTCAATTCTATGGTCAAATAATCTTTGTTGACAAAGTAGGAAAAAACATGCAATGGAAAAAAGTCTCTTCAATAAATGGTGCTGGGAAAATTGGACAGCCACATGCAGAAGAATGAAACTGGACCATTCTCTAACACCATTCACAAAGATAAACTCAAAGTGGATGAAAGACCTCAGCGTGAGACAGGAATCCATCCAAATCCTAGAGGAGAACAGAGGCAGTAACCTCTTTGACATCGCCCACAGCAACTTCTTTCAAGATACATCTCCAAAAGCTAGTGAAACAAAAGCAAAAATGAACTTTTGGGACTTCATCAAGATAAAAAGCTTCTGCACAGCAAAGGAAACAGTCAACAAAACAAAGAGGCAACCCACAGAATAGGAGAAGATATTTGCAAGTGACACTACAGATAAAGGGCTGGTATCCAAGATCTATAAAGAACTTCTCAAACTCAACACCCAAAAAACAAATAAGTCAAAAAGTGGGCAGAAGATATGAAAAGACACTTCTCCAAAGCAGACATACAAATGGCTAACAGACACATGAAAAAATGTTCATCATCATCAGCCATCAGGGAAATCCAAATCAAAACCACACTGAGATACCACCTTACACCAGTTAGAATGGCAAAAATGGACAGGGAAAGAAACAACAAATGTTGGAGAGGTTGTGGAGAAAGGGGACCCATCTTACACTGTTGGTGGGAATGCAAGTTGGTACAGCCACTTTGGAGAACAGTGTGGAGGTTCCTCAAAAATTTAAAAATAGAGCTACCCTATGACCCAGCAATTGCACTCCTGGGTATTTACCCCAAAGACACAGATGTAGTGAAAAGAAGGCCATATGCACCCCAATGTTCATAGCAGCAATGTCCACAATAGCCAAACTGGAAAGAGCCGAGATGACCTTCAACAGATGAATGGATAAAGAAGATGTGGTCCATATATACAATGGAATATGACTCAATCATCAGAAAGGATGAATACCCAACTTTTACATCAACATGGATGGGACTGGAGGAGATTATGCTAAGTGAAATAAGTCAAGCAGAGAAAGTCAATTATCATATGGTTCACTTATTTGTGGAACATACGGATTAGCATGGAGGACGTTAGGAGAAGGAAGGGAAAAATGGGGGGGGGGGATTGGAGGTAGAGATAAACCATGAGAGACTATGGACTCTGAGAAACACAGGGTTTTAGAGGGGAGGGGGGAGGGGGGATTAGTTAGCCTGGTGATGGGTATTAAGGAGGGCACGTACTGCACGGAGCACTGAGTGTTATACGAAAACAATGGATCATGGATCACCACATCAAAAACCAATGATGTATTATATGGTGACTAACATAACATAATAAAATTAAAAAAAAAAAATCTAATCATTCCTCTGTATGTTTTGTTTTGATCACTTCCACACACATGTGGGTGCTTACTATACGGGTAGTGTGGCTGAACTTGGGAAATGCAGGGATGATGAGCACCCAGACCCTGCCCTCAAAAACCTTAGAGTCTTCTGGGTTGTTAAGATCATTTTTAGGCTTTTCTGTGATCGCCTGAAATTTTTTTTTTTTTTTTAAGATTTTGTTCATTTGACAGAGCACAAGCGGAGGGAGAGTGAGGGAGAAGTAGGCTCCCCGCTGAGCAGGGAGCCCGATGTGGGACTCGATCCCAGGATTTTGGGATCATGACCCGGGCCGAAGGCAGCCGCTTAACCAACTGAGCCACCCAGGTGTCCCAAATGTTTTTTTAATATCTTAATGAACAGATTTTTTTTTTTTTTAAATACCCTGACAGCCTTGAGGAAATCTTCATACTTAGGTGAACTCCAGGGTAGTGTTTTAAGAATTAGTAATGTGTCACAGACTGGCACTGACTCTGGGATCCAGCCAGTGGTGTTAACTTGGGGGGAATTATTTCACCTCAGCATCTGTTTCTCATCTCTGAAATGATGGGTTGGGGCAAGTCGATCTTCTCATTTTTCTGTTTTTAATTACAAGGGCCGGTGGTGCACTGTGCTTTGTAAGGACGGCTAAAGGCGGTTGCTGGCCCTGCTAGCAGTCAGATTGGTGAAGTGGGGGCGTGGATAGGAATACTTGCAAGCTATCCCTTGGTACTTTCTTCCAGGGCTTTTATCATGACATGTTCCCTGATCAGCAAAACCTTCCATTTCCTACCCACAGGCACCATCCGAGACTCTAATAGCATTAGTAATTACTACTTGGAGGAATAAATAACTCCATGTTATTTCGTCAGAAGAAGAGAAATAACAGGAGCGCACTAAGGAGGAAATTTACAAAAGATGAGACATAACACCCAACCAGGACATGAAGTTTGCTGTATTATTTGTCTGTTTTTGGTCACTATTTTTGTTATAATTGGAAGGTTTGAGTAAAAGTAGCCTTAACAGTCAGAGGTTTATTAACTCACAAGCGGTCCCAACGCAAGGTACTTCTGTGTTCTTTAGTTCAGTGGCCCCACAGTGTCATCGACGACATAGTTCTTTCCGCCTTCTTCTTTCATCCTCTGCATATTGTCTTTGTTCTTGGGCTCCTTCCTGCAGCCTCCA
The DNA here is from genome assembly GCF_011800145.1 of Mirounga leonina. NCBI lineage: Eukaryota > Metazoa > Chordata > Mammalia > Carnivora > Phocidae > Mirounga > Mirounga leonina. The sequence continues at coordinate 57,918,458 of NW_023270389.1, read as the reverse complement.
GATGGCCACCATGGTTTCCGGCAGCACCCGAGAAAATGCAGCTGGGAGAAGAGCTGAAGCTCCTCCCATGCGGTTTTTATTACGGATTTCCTTTACCAGAAGCCCCCCAGAAGACTTCTCTGAGTCCCCACTGGGAGTGGGTCACATGCTGATGTCTCTTCCAGTCATCGGCAAGGGGACAGGGATGATGACGGGCTTCACCCCTGGGGGCAGGGAAGGGTGGGGTCATTTACCTGAGCAAAGGGATGGGGAACACCAAACCCGAATTAGGGTTCTTCAGCGAAGTGGAAGTAGAAGGTTGGGTTGGGAAGGGTGTTAGGTAGGCACTACTTAGAGTATTCTGGCATTAGGGATGAGAAGCAAAACTCTTTCTTTGTGAAGTTTAGTTTAAAATAATTTTTGTGGGTCTCTTTCCTGAATCCTTTTCTAGAAATGGTTAATGTTTTGAATACAAAAGGCAGGGATTGGTGGGGGGCAGCGATGGAGTGGACTAGTTAGGTACCTACCAGCTGGGGCACAAGGATACGGTAATGTTTGAAGTACGCACGCTCATCGCCTCATCTGGTTCTCACAGCGGCCCTACGAGGCACGTTCTTTTATCGTCCCTATGTTCCACATGAAGAGACTGAAGCTTTGTTGAGTCACTTGCTCAAAGTTACTAGTTAGTGACAGAACTGGTGTTAGATCCAGATCTGTCTGGCTCAAAGGCAGGTGCTTATTGTCTCCTGCCTGTCCAGTTCTTTTCAAGTCCGTTTTGATACTCGATCTCATTTATCTCAGAGTCCTAATACGTAGCTGTGTTTCACACCTATTTTTGGCAGTGACATAAATACTGAAAAAGGTGTTTTATGAACAGTCACTGAGCATATGGTAAAAGCAGATATTCTCTCTTGGTGGTACCTGTGCTAGGGGATTGGGCATGATTGAGATTAGAAAGGGCTGCAGATGGGGCGCCTGGGTGGCTCAGTTGGTTAAGCAACTGCCTTCGGCTCAGGTCATGATCCTGGAGTCCCGGGATCGAGTCCCGCATCGGGCTCCCTGCTCTGCAGGGAGTCTGCTCCTTCCTCTGACCCTCCCCCCTCTCATGTGCTCTCTGTCTCTCTCATTCTGTCTCAAATAAATAAATAAAATCTTTAAAAAAAAAAAAGAAAGGGCTGCAGAGACTACGGAAAGTGGACAGCAGGACAGAACACACTGGCTTCTGTGTAATCAGTGCATGTTTGGAGGTGGGCCTCCTTGCTCTTCTGTAACCCTTTTCTCATGATCCCTCTCCCCCCACCTTCACCAGTATGTTTTTATATTGGAATACACTTCATACACATGGACTTTAGGAGTAATTTTATCTCTAGACCTGGGTCAAGCGACTTGTTTCTTTCTTTCTTTTTTTTTTTTTTTTTTTTAAGATTTTACTTATTTATTTGAGAGAGAGAGAATGAGAGACAGAGAGCATGAGAGGGAGGAGGGTCAGAGGGAGAAGCAGACTCCCCGCCGAGCAGGGAGCCCGATGCGGGACTCGATCCCGGGACTCCAGGATCATGACCTGAGCCGAAGGCAGTCGCTTAACCAACTGAGTCACCCAGGCGCCCCAAGCGACTTGTTTCTTGAAACATTTTCAGTAGTTAAGGACAATTTATGCAGTAAATAGTTGGGGGGGAAATGTATCCAGAGCAACTTTTCTCTCGATTGTTGTAATTCTGTGTGGTAAAGTACCCCCCCACCCCCACCCTGCAAAAAAAAGTGGAGGGTAGAGGGGGTGAGTGCCAAGACGTACAGTAAAAACATCTAGCTTAGCGTAGGTGCTGTTCTTGGTACTGTTTTAATTCTCAAATACCCAAAAGTGACTATCTTCGTTCCCTGGATCCTCCATGTTCCACAGAGACCCAGGATACTTTCAGCTTCCAAATAACCTTCAGAACCCAGCTTCAAAGAGCTGTTCTAGATTGAGCTAGATCTATCAGCAGATGCCTGATCTTGACCCACATCCCAGAATTCCTTTGGATCCATTACATCATACACTCCTTCACCGGCACCTACTGGGTCTGCCTAGTTCTGCTCTAGGCACTTAACTAACAAAATCCCTGACCTCGGGGCCCCATTCTAAGAGGGAAAGGGAATGAGGACATGGGATAGTGGTAAGCAGTTTGAAAACAAACAAACAAACCACACACACAAATCCATCAACAGGAGGGAATTTCTTTTATCTTTCAGTGTTTTTCCAGTTGCTTTTGACAAATTGTTGTGTCCTCTTGCCATGGAAGACAACACTGTCTCACACGAGATACCTTACTGGTATTTTAACATTTACTGACTGATTCTCCACTTATTCTGTGTTCTTTTTCGTCTTTGTTTTCTGTGTTCTCTTTCTTTTCCATTCACCTAGTGTATCAGTTAGCTATTGCTGTGTAACAAACCACCCCAAAACATAATGGCTTAAAACAGCCACCATATTTATTTGGCTCCCAATTCTGTAGGTTGGTTGGGCAGATCTGGCCAGGAGAGTCCAGCCGATCTCTGCACCTGCAGTTGGCTGGACTGTCTACAGTGGTCTCAATCACAGTCTGTTAGTGGACAGGTGGTTGGCCTGAGAGGCGGCCCTGGGATATTGTTTTCTAACCACTTCAGGTGCATATCGTTTGGCCCTGACAGCCGGCATGTCCCTTCTGGAGAAGTTGGAGGACCTGCACTCCTCCGGATCCCCCACGACACATTAGGGGATGCAAGTTCTGGGGCCCCCAGGTAGGAATAAGGATGTTTAGTTGAAACTACAGGCTTTTGGCTACTGAGCTTACGATTCCAAAGTTGAAAGCTTAAGGACAATATTTGACTTCTCAAGGAGAGTTTTCCTGGATTGGGAGAAAAGTTGACTTTGGGCTATATTGAACCTGTCTTTTGCAATCGGGGCTATTGTGTTATTGTTGTTTCTAACTTTAGAATCTCTGGATTGGAAGGGAGGGACAATAAGGGTTGTGAAGTGCGAGCACCCACCTGATACTTGAAACACCAGTGTCTGCTCAGGCCTCCTCCCCCAGGAGCCAGAGGGCTCACTGTGCCTCCCAGCAACCCGCCTTCCCTGGCTGTCCTGGCTGGGGCCCTGGAGCCCCCTTCCTCACTGCGAGGCCAAAGGGCCTCCTCCATACTAGTCCATCCAGAGTTTTCTTCACATTGCTCCAGATCATAGCTTTTTGGTTTTTTATTTTAAAACAGGAAAAATAGTTACCTGGTCTTAGATATCAAAGAAGCAATACCCTTACTAGTTATGATAGGATCAGGCCAAAAGAATTATACTCTCGGTAGGTACATGAGAGAATATTTGAAATGTTTTTAAGCACCTGTTTGTACAAAGTGATCAGTTCACAATTGATCATATCTTTGGGTGATACCCAACATGCTGGTTTCTTAGGTGCTCACAATTTCAGTGGGTTGCAGGTGCCCATCTTAGTCCTTAAAACTCTGATCCCAGTTACAAGGGTTGAGGAATTCTGTGGCAGGTACGAAGATAAGGGTACTTCCTGAGGAGGAATATTATATTGTATAGAAATTCCCGGATACAGAAGTAGACGGAATAATGTAATATGCCTCCATGCACCAGCTTTAACAATCACCGGAGCATCCCCAACCTTGTTTTAAAGTCAGCCCTGGACATACTGTTCCTAAGAGGTCTTCTTGAAGACATTCAGAAGAAGGAACTCATGATGCTGGAACCCTAATATTACCACTTTAATGATTGCTTCTGCCCCTGCCCCTGAATGGACCACCGGTTTTCCCAAACCCCTAATTGTCCTTCTCTTCTCCAGGGCCCAGTCATATATGCGCAGTTAGACCACTCTGGTGGACATCACAGTGACAAGATTAACAAGTCAGAGTCTGTGGTGTATGCGGACATCCGGAAAAATTAAGAGAAGACCCAGAACATATCCTAAGCAAGAAACAAATGAAAGGGGACACTTATGCAGAAAATGTAGCCCATAACCACCTGTGGCCTTGGAGAGCTGGGCAAGGACAAGCACATGTTCATTCATGGAAGGAGAAAAAGATGTGTATAAAGGATATGTATAAATATTCTATTTAATCTGATACGGGGAACCTATGTTGCATGATGAAAAGATGGTATGATTCTACGTATGTATAAATTTTCTTGCTGTTTTATACTTTCTTTCAGGGTCCTTTACAGTTGGGAAAAGTCAGAAACATTCCTGTCGCTGTCATTTAGATGTGGTTGGCCTTCCTGGAGATGGTAGCAGGTCTTTAGTATTCCAGTAGACATGGCCCTTCTGTCTCAGGGCTTAACCAGTCTTTGCATTTATCGTGGTTGGAGAGTGGAGACACTATCCTGGCGTCATGCCCAGGGTGGCCTCTAACAGAAAACCTCCGTTAGCCATGCCCTTGAACACAGTTCGGGAAGTTTTTGTTGGTATTTTGGTTTTTTGCTTTATATGTTGAGACCGACCTTAATGTTACACCCTTGATCATATCAGTTGGTGGATTTGTCATAGCAAGACCAGCAAAGGATAAATGCCAAGGTCACCTCTTTCTAGGTACTTTTAGATCAATATCATACACGTAATTGAAGTAGGAACCCCAGGTCTTGCTTGAGGAGTACGGTGCCATTTGGAGAGTCCTTCCTGCTTGAAATAAGGGTCCCCATACAGCCGACGGAGAGGAGTTTCATTTCCTTTTAAGTAGGCACAAATTGGGATAATTACAAAGCCAGTCTGTGGCATCCCGGAGCTATCTCTAGAGAACCGTCTTTCTAAAAGCTTCTGTCATGATTCCAGCGAGAGGTGGCATTGGTCACGGCTCTGTAATAGCTTCACGGGGCCTCAAAGGTTAAAGATAGTCTAGATTTTTTAAATCAGCAGGTAGGGTTATTAGCACTTCTGCTCTGGAAGTCTCTTCTGTGTTACTGTTTGGGCGTTTGGGGTGGGGTTTTTTTGGTTTTTCTTTTTTTGTTTTTACTCCCCCCCCCCCCACTTTTTCCCATTACGTGGAATTGATAAATAAGGAGGTGAGGGGAAATGGGGGTATCCTTTCCAAGAATTCATCATCTTCACTGACTACCCTCCTTACCCCGTCTCGAGCCGATGAGTTTTTATCTTTTACTGGGGATGAAAAACATGGAGAAGGTCAGCGAACACTTGTTTTTATTGTCATCCCCCCCTTTTTTCTGGATGATTTTAACAGAATTTCTTTGCCACTTAAAATGATGGGCGAGCCCCCCAGTCGGGCAGGACCCTGGCTAGCCGGGCGCAGAGCACATTCGGCCCAGGCTAGTTTTCCTGCCGCGGGGTTCAGGCGCGCCTGGAGCGGCTCGCTCTGCCTGCCCGCCTGCTGTCACCTCCGGCGATGACCCCGAAGCCGACTTTGCAGAGGCTCCCAAAGGGCGCCGGGCGCAAAGGGGTGCGAGCTGGTATGGGGGCACCCGGGGCTCGCCGACACATTTCTGCGAAGTGGGCGACTTCACCGTGCCCCCGGGAACTTCCCTGCATCCATTCGGAGAACCACAGGAGCCTCTGAAGCCCTGTGTGTGCATGTGTGTTTGGGGGGGTGGGGTGCTGGGATCGTCACCCTTCTTCCAGCTGATGATGATGTTGTTCTTGGTGAGCCTTTGCCACCCGAGGAGCGGACAGCTGACCAAGACCGCCGTGAGGTAGAAAGGACACAAATTGTTGAGAGACCAATTCGTCTGTGTAATGTTTCCTTGAGTCCTTTTTTACAGAGAAAAGGCGCATTGTCCTTTTTCTCCACAGGTCCTGCGAATAAAGTAGATGTTCCTAATACCTCCTGAAAGCGACAGTCCCGGTTCTTCCTTTCCTTGTGGGGACGGGGACTTGGGATGCAAGGGGCACCCAGTGTAGCGACACTTGGTGCTGACAGCTGCCTCCTCGGCCCCGGGGCTTTCTCCTAACCTCCTCTGGATTTTTTGGCCCTTTCTCTTGCGACCCAGTGTCCCCGTGCCTGGCCACAGATGACAACAGTCGGGTAGCAGGGCTGCCCTTCCCAGTCTAATTAGCGGCAGAAGGAGACCTTTTAACGTTCTGTGTGATCAGGGGCCACCTAGAAGCGATTACTTAAGAGGTGAAAATCCCAAACCACCTATAGGTTTTCAGTGGAAATGTATCCAGCTAGGGAAAAACCCATTGAGTTCGTTGTTTTTTGTTTTTTTTCCTTCTTCCAGATTGTTGTACTTTTGTGGATATTTTAATACATCTTTTTCAATTACTGAATTGTGTCATGTGCTCATTTTTAACCAAGTAGAAAAAGAGATGAAAGCCTTTTCATTCATGCCCCTCGGGTCCCATTGGCCCCCTCATTCTTCAGGAACACCACGCATTGCCAGCTTCAGGCCCTTTGCACCTGCTGTCCCCTCTGCCTGGAGCTTGCGTTCGGCACCTATTTGGGTGGTTTGCTCCCTCCCTTCCTGTAAGTCTCTGCTCACCTCAGAGAGACCTTCTGCCATATATAAAAGAGCAGCCTCACCCCCTCTACTGGCTCCCCAGCCCCTTCAGGCTCACTCTGTGTTTCTCCTTCTGTCCAGCCGTACATGTGCTTGTCTGTTGGAGCACGAGCCCCAGAGCTTTGCTGTTCTGTTCACTGCTCCATCTTCAGCGCATGGATTAGTGCCTGGCGCTTGGCAGGGGCTCAACAAGTGTTGACCTATTGGGTGATGGATGTTATTCATTCAACACATTTATATCGAGAACTGTCCTGCCCCAGGCAGTGTGCCAATCATGAGAAAGTAAAATGAACAAGACAGAGCTCCTCAAGGACCTTGCCACAGAGTAGGGGTAACAGGGGACATAACAGTAATAACTAATAGCTACTAAGTACTTGCCGTGTGCCAGGCACTCTGCATAGCATGATGACGGTGCACTAGTCCTAATCTTAACCCCACTTTTAGTTAGTTAGTTTTAAGATATTCTTTATTTGACAGAAAGAGACACAGCGAGAGAGGGAACACAAGCAGGGGGAGTGGGAGAGGAAAAGGTAGGGCCGGCGGGATCGCCTGTGGGAGCAGATCTCCCGTGAGCCACGTCCCTCACATGTGATGTGGCAAAAAGAGGAGAGACGCCTCCCTCAGCGGGCGGAGGCAGAGTACTGGGGAGTTGCCTCCGGCTGGGGCTCTGGTTTCCAAGCTGCATGGGGAACATGCCAACCAAATACGCACTTGTTATTTCCGAGGGCGGCCGCTGCCCCAGGCGGGCTGGTTCGGCAGTATTTCAGAGGAAACCTCAGACACTCTCTTCCGCGCTTAAAGCTGAACGCTCCCCCCGATCCTTCCGGATGATTCCAGTGCTAACCAGGTTGGGTTTAGGGCCTGATGACTTAATCCTCCCAACTGCCTGTGACGGTTGAGGGAGCATTCTCTTAGAGGAGGCAAGGAGCTTTTGTAGTGGTGGAGGTGGTGCAAGGAACTGACCGTCTGATTTTATGGCAGGTTCCCACATGTACACATTATTCCTGTATCTTCGAGATCTTTTATTATGGAGAATTTCAAACAGGCACAAAAGAGAACAGTAAAACCCACTTCCACATATCCATCCTCAATGATTGCTTCATCCACTCCTTTGTTCTTTTTCCTCTTTTCTGAATTATTTGAAGACAAATCCCAAAACATGTCAGTTCACCTGACATTCTTTGGGCATCTTTAAAAATATGTAAATTTTCTTCCATAACCATAATGTCACACGTAACAAACTTTTTTTTTAAGGTTTATTTATTTATGAGAGAGAGTGTGCGCGCAGGGGGAGGGCTAGAGGAAGAGCTCTGAGCCAGACACGGGCTTGATCCCATGACCCAGAGATCAAGACCTGAGCGGAAATCAAGAGGCCGATGCTCAACTGACAAAGCCACCCAGGCGCCCCTAACAGAAACGTTTAAAGAAAAACCACACATTTAAAAAAAAAAAAGAAATCTTGCCATTTGCAATGACACGGATGGCACTAGAGTGTTATGCTAAGTGAAATAAGTCAATCAGAAAGACAATTATATGATCTCACTGGTATGTGGAATTTAAGAAACAGAACAGCAGATCATAGGGGAAGAGAGGAAAAAATAAATCGAGATGAAACCAGAGAGGGGAGACAAACCATAAGAGACACTTAATCATAGGAAACAAACTGAGGGTTGCTGGAGGGGAGAGGGGTGGAGGGATGGGGTAACTGGGTGATGGACATTAAGGGGGGCATGTGATGTAATGAGCACTGGTGTTATATAAGACTGATGAATCACAGACCTGTACCCCTGAAACTAATACATCATGTTAATTGAATTAAAATTAAAAAAAAACACATTTAAACAAATAATTCCTTGACTACAGGGCGCATGGGTGGCTGAGTCGGTTGAGCGTCTGCCTTCGGCTCGGGTCATGATCTCAGCGTCCTGGGATGGAGCCCTGCGTGGGGCTCCCTGCTCCTCGGGGAGTCTGCTTGTCCCTCTCCCTCTGCTCGTGCTCTCTCTCTCGCTCTCTCTCAAATAAATAAAATCTGTAAAAAAATGATTCCTTGATTTCATCTAAAACCTAGTTCATACTCAAACTTCCCCTTATCTCAAAAATGGCATTTTACAAATGGTTTCTTCAAATCAGGATCCAGACATGGCCCCAGTAACGATGTCGCGCCTGTTCCGGAAACAAAGACGGGACCGTAGTACCCTGCAGTTCGCTGTCTTCCCTCAGCGTTGTGTCTGAGAAGCTTCCGTGCGAGCGCGGGAAAACTAGGCCATTGGCCATTAACTACACCCAGGGGGCCTTCTCTTGGGTAGATGCACCATATTTTAAACCATTTCTGACTTCCTGGATATTTGCTTCTAGTTGTCTTGTTTTTGTCCATCCCAAGCAGTCCTGTAATTGTCACTCGTTCTCATGAACTAGTGAAGAAGGAAGGCAAATGTAAATTATTCGCAGTTCCGGAGCAACAGAACAGGATGAGACGGGTCCTCCTGGCCCCTGGAAAGGGGATGTGGGAGTGACGGTGGTGGCCCTCCAGCTCACTCCCCGTCACATCCTTCCTAACGCCACCGGGGCTGGCCCAAGGGCCACTGACGGGGCTGTAAGGACAAGAGTTGGGGGCAGGAGGCAGGCGGGAGCTCCAGCACCTACAGGGGACCTGGCTGTGTTTACAAGGAAGGAAACGCAAACCTTTCTAGCCCCCAGAGTCCTGGACGAGCTGCCGCTTCCAGCTTCCCTTTCCTCCTGCAAACAGGATGTTCAACTTTGTCCCCTCTCGGCTCAGGTTCGGGTTTGATTGTCCACCCGTTCCTTCACTGGGAGCCTCGTGGCCCCTGCCTGCAGTGCTCCCAAACATAAGCAAGGGCTGGGTTCTTTTCTTTTAATCTCCACAATTGGGAAGAGGAAGTCTGGCAGGTTTAATATTCCCACATTGGCTTTGGAGTCCTGCCCTCCAGTGCTGCGTGGCTGACACATTGGGGGCTCACTTTGCCCTCCTGTGCCCGAGTCACTGCTCTGCCGAGGGAATGGGGGACAGGGGCGAGCTAAGGCCGGCTTGCCGAGGGCCTGAGGTTTGCCCTCCCCTGCCACGGACTCCAAGGACACTGAGCTTTGACTCTAGATCCATTCTCGGTTCTTTCTCCGGCTCTGAATGGGGTTCTTTTTTTAACGACAGAGTGTCTTTCAACTCGATAAAAGAAACATAAATGTTTAATTTACTTTGTAGGGAATCTCTTAAAATGTACAAGAGACCCAGAGGAATGCGGAGCGTGGCGCAGAGAAGCCCCGCCCTGGCTCTCGCGGGCCCCGCGGAACCCCAGAGGGTGTGTTTCTAACGTGTCTGGACCTTTCCAGCTGAGTAAAAGCCCCGGCCTTTTCTGCGCCTAAGCCGTTCCTGAAGCTGGTTGCTCTGCCAGAGGGAGACGTGTTTCTGAAAAGCTTGCCCTGGGGATTTTGGTCCCAAAGAAGGTAAAATATCTGCGGGCCACGTGGGTGCTGGTGGCCAGCACAGGCCACGCCGAGCTCCGGGGTTCAAGCCCGTGAAACAGCACCGCGCCCCGGGAAAGGAGCGCACGCAGAGGTGAGGCGTGAATCCCTCTCACACATGCACGCGCCTCAGGACAGGCCGGCGCGGGGAGAGCAGGCCGAGCTAAATGACTTAAGGTTGACTAAGTGAGGTTGAGCAAGAGTGAAGAAAGCCCACGGGAGGGAAGCAAGCAGGAGAGCTCACACCTGGCTGGAAATAATTGGCCTCCTTCCCATGAGAGAAAGTGCAAGACTTGGCTTCCTATTGAGCATTTTGTCTATTGCAATTCATTCTGGGCTTTTAGACGAGGACTGTTCCAGGGATCCCCCGCGTGCCTCCTCCTGCAGGTCAGCAGGCATGCATTCAACTGGTTGCAAAATGCAATCCCTTCTCCGGGAGGCCAAGGGCAGATAGGGAGGAGGATAGAAGTATAAAGCAGCCTAGCCGATGTATGACCCAAGCATTAGATGAACATCAGAGCTGTTGTCAAGCACTTGTCTGGCATCCTGGAATCCCATTAGATGGAGAAATACCTCTTGATAAGAGGTTTAGCCTACCCAGCATGATACATTTTCTCTTAAATATTAATAACTCCCCTCTGGGGCGCCTGGGTGGCTCAGTTGGTTGGGCGACTGCCTTCGGCTCAGGTCATGATCCTGGAGTCCCTGGATCGAGTCCCGCATCGGGCTCCCTGCTCGGCAGGGAGTCTGCTTCTCCCTCTGACCCTCCCCCCTCTCATGTACTTGCTCTCTCTCATTCTCTCTCTCTCAAATAAATAAATAAAATCTTTAAAAAAATAATAATAATAATAACTCCCCTCTGATCCAAGCTGGTATTATTCCTTGCTATACAGATGTTCCCGATCAATTTTCGGTGGTTCTGCCTTGGCATTTTAAGGTTAATGAAGTTACTACACTGTCCTATATGGTAGCCAGTGGCCACATGTGGCCATTGACATTGAAATTATTTAAAATTAAATAGACAAAGAGGTAAAGGATCTATACTCTAGAACTACAAAACACTCATGAAAGAAATTGAAGAAGACACAAAAAGATGGAAAAATATTCCATGCTCATGGATCGGTAGAATAAACATTGTTAAAATGTTTATGCTACCCAGAGCAATCTATACCTTCAGTGCCATCTCGATCAAAATTCCAATGACATTTTTCAAAGTCCTGGAACAGACAATCCTAAAATTTGTATGGAATCAGAAAAGACCCCGAATTGCCAAGGAAATGTTGAAAAAGAAAAACAAAGGTGGGGGCATCACGTTGCCCGATTTCAAGCTATATTACAAAGCTGTGATCACCAAGACAGCATGGTACTGGCACAAAAACAGACACATAGACCAATGGAACAGAATAGAGAGCCCAGATATGGACCCTCAACTCTATGGTCAAATAATCTTTGACAAAGTAGGAAAAAACATGCAATGGAAAAAAGAGTCTCTCTAATAAATGGTGCTGGGAAAATTGGACAGCCACATGCAGAAGAATGAAACTGGACCATTCTCTAACACCATTCACAAAGATAAACTCAAAGTGGATGAAAGACCTCAGTGTGAGACAGGAATCCATCCAAATCCTAGAGGAGAACAGAGGCAGTAACCTCTTTGACATCGCCCACAGCAACTTCTTTCAAGATACATCTCCAAAAGCTAGTGAAACAAAAGCAAAAATGAACTTTTGGGACTTCATCAAGACAAAAAGCTTCTGCACAGCAAAGGAAACAGTCAACAAAACAAAGAGGCAACCCACAGGATGGGAGAAGGTATTTGCAAATGACACTACAGATAAAGGGCTGGTATCCAAGATCTATAAAGAACTTCTCAAACTCAACACCCAAAAAACAAATAATCAAGTCAAAAAGTGGGCAGAAGACGTGAACAGACACTTCTCCAAAGAAGACATACAAATGGCTAACAGACACATGAAAAAATGTTCATCATCATTAGCCATCAGGGAAATCCAAATCAAAACCACACTGAGATACCACCTTACACCAGTTAGAATGGCAAAAATGGACAGGGAAAGAAACAACAAATGTTGGAGAGGTTGTGGAGAAAGGGGACCCATCTTACACTGTTGGTGGGAATGCAAGTTGGTACAGCCACTTTGGAGAACAGTGTGGAGGTTCCTCAAAAATTTAAAAATTGAGCTACCCTATGACCCAGTAATTGCACTCCTGGGTATTTACCCCAAAGACACAGATGTAGTGAAAAGAAGGGCCATATGCATCCCAGTGTTCATAGCAGCAATGTCCACAATAGCCAAACTGTGGAAAGAGCCAAGATGACCTTCAACAGATGAATGGATAAAGAAGATGTGGTCCATATATACAATGGAATATGACTCAGCCATCAGAAAGGATGAATACCCAACTTTTACATCAACATGGATGGGACTGGAGGAGATTATGCTAAGTGAAATAAGTCAAGCAGAGAAAGTCAATTATATGGTTTCACTTATTTGTGGAACATAAGGAATAGCATGGAGGACGTTAGGAGAAGGAAGGGAAAAATGGGGGGGGGGCGGGAATTGGAGGGAGAGATGTACCATGAGAGACTATGGACCTGAGAAACAAACAGGGTTTTAGAGGGGAGGGGGGAGGGGGGATTTGTTAGCCCGGTGATGGGTATTAAGGAGGGCACGTACTGCATGGAGCGCTGGGGGTTATACAAAAACAATGGATCGTGGATCACCACATCAAAAACCAATGATGTATTGTACGGTGACTAACATAACATAATAAAATTTAGAAAAATAATAAAAAATAAAATTAAATAGAACTTAAAATTCAGATTCTCAGTCACACTAGCCACATATCAAGTGCTCAGGAGCTACATGTGGTATTGGAGCGTACTGGACAAGGGCAGAGACAGAACCTTCCCTTCGTCACAGGAAGTTCGGCCGGACAGCGCTGGCGAAGACCGTGCAGGGGCGGGCAGCCTTTTCAAGAGTTGCACCGCCCACGCGCTCACAAGACTGGTGAAGGCTGTTCCAGCTGGAGGGGACAGCCCAAAGGTTCAGGCTGGGAGAGAAAGAGAGGCCAATGTGATTGCATCGGACTTGGCAGGGAGCCAAGCCTCAAAAGCCTTGCAGTCCAGGCTAAGAAACTGGGATGTTGTCCCGAAGGCAAAGGGTTTTAGGCAGAGGAGTAGTAAACAGGGATTTGCAGGTGAGCAAGCTCACCCTGCCAGTTGGTGGGGGGTGGCAATCTGAATTCATCAGAGCAATTCATTATGTGGTTGTTGCAGAGCTCAGTCACACACCAACTGGATTTTCCGCAGCAGTGGGAATGAAGATGGCCAGGAGGGTCTGAGGAGGGTTAGGGAGAATGGGAAAGGGCTTTGGCAGAATATAGTGACAGTGGGGGGGGGGGGGGGCGGCTGGAGAGAGAAGACTGGAGATGAGCAGTGACCAGCACCACTAAGAGATGGGAAGCCGGCTCACCAACAGGTGATCCTGAGGGCGCTGGGGCGGAGGCGAGAGGGAGTGATGTAATAGTCTGTTCAGCAAGTCCTGGGAAGACACAAGTGCTCGAAACTTCCCCAGTCCCTGCTTGACTGGGCTTCTCCCTACATATTTGTTACTTGTGAGCATCCTCCTTGAAAAGCCTATCTAAGATTTCTAAATGTTCTGCCTCCTCCAGTATCTCTCAAATCAAAGACCCGACTTCTGTCTCCACTGCCCCTTCTCTACTGCAGACCATCCTAATTCCAAGCCTACAGACAGCAACTACCTCCCAGCCTTCATGTGGGCCCAGCTCCCTTCCATCACATGGTCCACAAAGGGGTGGTCTTTCTAAAATCAGAAATGTGATCCACGCACTTCCTCAGTAAAGTCAGTGCCTCCCGTGGGGCTGGCAGGATAAGGGCCCAACCCCTAAGCCGCCCAGACCACCAGGCTTTTAGCGATGCCGATCCCACCCACCTCCCACGTCCTCATCATACCCTGCCAGGCTCAGTGGAGCTCTGCTCAGACCACGTGGGAGGCCCGGGCTCTCCGTGGCCTCCACAATTTCTCCAGCACTGAATACCAGGTCCCAGCCTGGCAAGTCTTCCCCTGGCTGAGTCCTCTTTCTTCTTCCAGGAAGCTTCCTAGAAAGCCGAAGGTGGTCGCTTAACCGGCTGAGCCACCCCAGGCTCCCCGGGACCCTGAATTTTAATCGCCTGTTTGTTCCCTCTGCAGAATTGAGTGCCTTACCTGAATTAACTCGTATCAACCTTTTAAGGTGGATACTATTATCATTCCCGTTTTAAAACAAAGGAACTGCCCCCACGAAGAGGTTAACTTGCCCAAGGACACAAAGCTAGCAACTGGCAGTATGGAGATCCATCCAGTGAAGTCCCGGACCCACATGTGTCATCACCATGCAGACGGGTCCTTTTCCGTCCTTTCAGCCCCGGCACAGATCCCGATCACTGCTGCCGATGCTAAATAACTTTTGTTCATCTCCCTGAGGGTCCACACAGTTTACTCATTCAGTAAATAATAGGTTCCTACTTCTCAGGGTGCCTGTAAGAGTGAACTTGAGATGATCAAATGAAAATGTTAATACGTTCATCAATTTGCAAGCACTTTCTGAGCACATCCTGACTGCCCAGGCCTGGAGGTAGAGAATGAGGACAGAGCCCCTGCCCTCCAGGAGTTCAGGGACTTGCCAGAGGAGGGGTCAAGGGCTCATGTTAAAAAAAAAAAAAAAAAAAAAAAAGAGAGAGGTATCATCTCTTCTCCATTCCTCTGGGCTCCTGAAGCCTTCATGGATTAGGTGCCTTCTCTTAAAGGAATTCTCCGCCGAATCTCCCTTCTCCAGCGATGCTGCGGGAGGTGGCCAGGGCCGCCGCTGTGGAAGCGGAAGTGGTTTTAAGGGTCTCAAGACGCGAGCCCGGAGCTGGACCAGAACTTCTGTCCCTGCGGCGGCGGCGGCCACAGCCAGGAGGCGGTGCTGCCATCTGCTGGCCGGAGAGGGGACGCGCCCGCGCCCGTCCTGTTGGTGGGAGGCGGAATCGCAGCCTGAGCCGGACGCAGAGCCGGGTCGGTGCCGCAGTGTGTGACAGGAAGGTCACATAACTGGTCTGCGGCATGGTCGGGGCCGGAGACCAAGTGCAGGGCTCCTGCAAACCTGATGCTCTCTCCTCTGCACTCGGGCGCGGGCCAGGGCAGACCTTCGCAATGCAGCCTGGGAGTTGCCGAGCTGCCCTTCCAGTAACCGCCGGCCTGCCTGCCTCCTCCCCGTCCGCCTTCCCCAGCCTCCCCGGGCTTTGTTTGGGCTTGCTCAGAAGCCAGTCAGATAAAGGGAAAGAAGCTTTTGAAGTTTGGGGGAAGGAAGGATTGTGGGCACCCTCACATCCCAGCTCCTCGCCGGACGCTTTAGTTCTAGTCATTTAATGGCAGGCCCTGCCCCAGGCCGGGGGAGATGGGGATGGGGGTGCGTAGGGAGGAGGGCACACTCACCTCCAGGACAGCGCAGCCCCTGTGGAATGGGCCCCCAGACGCTCGGCCCACATCTCCTATAAGCTCCAAACACCTCTTTTCTGTTGGCTAAGCCGTGCTCACAGCTGTCCTCTAATGTGCACGCCCAGGCTGTCCTACACACTCACCCATCTTCCCCCCACTTGCCCTCCACCCACTCCAGGAAGGGACAATGTAACCCAAATAATTTGTTGCTGAGGCAGTTCAGCTAAGTCTTCTGAGCTGTCCGGCTTTTGCGGGTGCTACTGTCCACCACTCTATTCTTACCAGGGCGCAGGGGGCTAAGCGAGCTTTACTGGTGCACCTGCTTCCGCTAGTGGATTTATGAGCTTGCCAAGGTCAAGGACTGGTCTTTTATGTCTTTGTAGCATAACCTCCACTCCTTAATCAGTTCCTGGTACGTGGTGATTACTCAAGACATGTTAGTCGGATGAATAAATAAGTGAATGAATAAGATGAATGGTATACGAAATAATGAAGGCAGTTAGAAAGCAAGTAACTTTTACGTAGAACCATGAGACGAGTACCCAACTTCTAGAAGAACAACTTTGAAGGGGATGATACTTACACGCAGGTTACTATTTGATGTGTTTATTTTAAAATCAGTCATCGGTCTAATCATTTTTTTACTTGTATGGCACATTGTCATTTCCAACGCCTTTTCACCTCTGTCATCTGCGATCCTCACACCCATGCACTGAAACAGGGAGGTTAGGTGACGAGCCACAGGAATAAAGTATGTGTGTGGCAGAGCTCGTGTTGGAACGTAATGCTGTAATTTCCCAGGCAGCTGTTCTTCCCACGTCCCAGGCCACCAGGCCTCTGTGGGGCGCGGTTATGTTACCAGGATGAAAAGTACGCGCACCTCCGCTTTTTGCAGGACAAGGAAATACTGGCCTACTAGAGAGACACCTGTCTGGTGGCACCGCCTGTGGAAATCACTATGAGAAATCCAGGTGTGCATTAAAGCAGGACATGGCGAGGCCCATCAGGAGAATCTCCTCCTGGGACCAGAAGAGGACTGGAATCAACAAATGGAAATCCTGGTGCACCTGCTTGAGAGGGCCACCTGGCTCCATGGAATGAGCCAGCACAAGGGAGCTGTGGCAGTGCAGAGGTGGGCTGAGGCTACATGGATTCCACTTGTACCCTCAGAGGCACAAAAGGCCACTAAGAACTGTTCTTTCTGGGGGCGCCTGGGTGGCTCAGTCGGTTAAGCGTCTGCCTTGGGCTCAGGTTATGATCCCGTGATCCCAGGCTCCTGGATCGAGCCCCGAGTCTGGTTCTCCCACTCCCCCTGCTTGTGCTCTCTCTCTCTCTCTCTGTCAAATAAATAAAGTCTTAAAAAAACCACAACTGTTCTGTCTGCCAACAAAGAGAGGCAGTGACTGCAGGTGGCCCTGGGGCACATTCTCCAGCGTCTGGGAAATGAAGTTGAGTGCTATTACTTTCTTTTCCTTTCTTTCTTTCTTTCTTTCTTTCTTTCTCTCTTTCTTTCTTTCTTTTTTAAGATTTTATTTATTTATTTGACAGAGAGGGACAGCGAGAAAGGGAACACAAGCAGGTGGAGTGGGAGAGGGAGAAGCAGGCTTCCCGCCAAGCAGGGAGCCCAATGCGGGGCTCGATCTCAGGACCCTGGGATCATGACCTGAGCCGAAGGCAGATGCCCAATGACTGAGCCACCCAGGCGCTCCATGCTATTACTTTCTTAAATCAAATAAGCAAACAAACACTAAGCATGTACATGAACCCGCATCAGAATTACTAGTATTTCAACTTTAAAAAAATCTATTTCCACAGACATTCGATGCATGTGGAAGCCACAGTCAGGCACCACAAAACTGTGTCTTTTCAAATCTTGCCCTCACAGACCGTGAAAAGAACTTGCCCTTTGCAATGCTGTGCTATGTACAAAAGATGGGACAACTGGACATGTAAAAATAAGCATTTTCGGTTTAATAGATTCACTAGAAATTGTATCTGCCACAAAGTGTACCATTTTGATATTGATATTTTTCCCCAGGACAGACATTGTGCATGGGCCGAAATGAACAGGTCAAGCTGAAAATGAGAGGCAAGGAGTTTATGTGAAGTGAGGAGAGAGTACGCATGACCCCGCTGACCCTTTCTGACCCTCCAGAAAGGGAGGGAAGAAACCAACGTAGTTGGTTCTGTGTCTGGTAGGGAAGAGAATATGCGGGAACCTGGAGGGTGCCGGCTACAGAGAAAGGGTAATAATGGGTAATTGCAAGAGGAGGAGGCTTCCTGAAATCTTTGTTCTCTTTCATGAAATGTTAGAAAGGATTGTCCAGGATATTAACTCTCATCAGGAATTTGTTTTTTTGAATATCCTGCATGTTTACCTTGCCGGATACAACTGTTTCCCATGATGGGAGACACGAGATGGTTTGAAGCCATTGGTCTTCTGTTAACTCAGAGCTTGAGTACCACCATTCCTGAGAAGAGGGAGAGGGCCAAGAATTAACCAGCGCTCCTCCACTTGTGTGACCAAGGCTGGGCTCGTACAGAAATGGTCCAGTGTCCTTGAGCTTTCAAAACCATGTGAACCCACAGACAAATGATGAATTTTGCTGCCCAAACTCAGATACTGACACATGATTTTAAATAAACCCATAGATGTATACGTCCATTCACATATTCAACAAATACTGGGTACAAGGCGCCATGCTGGATGCTATGTGTGGTTTTGCCTTCCAAGCGTTCACATTCTCATGGGGAGGAGGGACATGCCTAGCAAACTAACACAGACCGGAAAGCGGTGAGGGCTACAACGAAGGGGCAGAGATCTTGCTGAAGCAGATGTGAATGTGAGCGAGATTCTGTGGGAACTCAAAGGGGAAGCACACACACCTGAACTACAGATCTATCACCCCTTTACAGGAAGAGTCCAGAAAGGCCTTCCATGCTTGGGGAAGCCTAACCAGGCAGTAAGCTTCTGAGGCTTCCTCAGAAAGGTGGGCATCCCCATCCCAGCTTGCTGGTTGATGGTACATACTTTGCTCATGTTCAGCCAGCATTTCTCCAGCATATTCCCCTGTGTTTCGGAGAACTGTAAGGCTGTGTTCAGGAAGAGGTCACAGTTCTGCCCATCTCCCATTAGTATGCAGACATAGGCCATCAGGTGGTAGAGCCTCGGGTAGAAGACAGGGCCAGTGGTATTCTGAGCCACCAGACTCTCCAAGTTCTGAAGGAAAAACAGCATATTCGAATCAGAAAGGGGTCCTTGCTGCAAAGATTGTTCCTCCACAGATGATTTGGGACCATTTCAAAGCTTCAAGCAATCAAATGAAAACGCATTACAGAGACATATATAGGAAGCAGCGGACATAAGGTGACACGCATCAAGTGGCGTAGCCTCAGCGGTCCACTCAGACCAAGAATGCAATGGGGGGGGATGCTCACTAACCCTTCTCTGCAACCACATTTTTAAAAAAATATCTTTTCTTTTGATTACTAAGGCATCCTAAGTTATTGTTCAAAATTTCGGGGGAAAAGTATAGAATAAGAATTACCCATAAGCCTAGCACCCAGAAAGAAATATGCTTGACATTTGGGTATATGCTTTCCCACTTATTTCTCTGCCCTCCCCCTTCTCTAAAAAACCAAGCAAAAAAATAAGCACGCTGGATGTAGCATGAGAAGGAGCAGAGCTATGCTTCTTATGTCATGCTAGTAGAGAAGATGGAAGATGTGCTCTATAGACGT
This sequence comes from Mirounga leonina, assembly GCF_011800145.1. Taxonomy (NCBI): domain Eukaryota; kingdom Metazoa; phylum Chordata; class Mammalia; order Carnivora; family Phocidae; genus Mirounga; species Mirounga leonina. The sequence continues at coordinate 57,899,285 of NW_023270389.1, read as the reverse complement.
GTCACCTTTCAATTCCAGCCAATGGCTGCTCTTTAGGAATGTGGGCCTAGAGTCAGCAGTTCCTCCAGTTTTTAAAAGAAGAGTCAGAAATTCAGAATTTTATGTCAAATATCACAATGTTTAAATGCACTGTGTCTGGGGTGCCTGGGTGGCTCAGTCGTTAAGCATCTGCCTTCGGCTCAGGTCACGATCCCAGGGTCCTGGGATCAAGCCCTGCATCGGGCTCCCTGCTCCGCAGGAAGCCTGCTTCTCCCTCTCCCACTCCCCCTGCTTGTGTTCCCTCTCTCGCTGTGTCTCTGTCAAATAAATAAATAAAATCTTTAAAAAATAAAAAAATAAATGCACTGTGTCTGACTTAACCAAATCTCCTTTATGAAATACATATAGGTTTTATTTTCTCCTAGTTTTTTAATGCTATCAACCTGAGATCAATATCTTTATATTGATTTTTTTGTTTTTGTTTGCCATCTCGTTATTTCCTTAAAAAAATTCCCAGGGAGAGAATTAACCGATGTGTGTATTTAAAAGATATTTTGCCAGAATGCTCTCTGGCAAGTTTATGGGAGTCTTTCAGAGTATAAATGTGTCTTCTTTCATGTCTTTGCTAATTTGATGGTCAATGAAATAATGTCTTTTTGTTTTGTTGCATTTACTTCAATATTATAGAAATGGAATCAAACCTTTGAGTTTTCCAGACCGATCTATTCCATGTCTATTTAGTCCATTGATTATTTAAGAAATGAAACATCTACTGCGAACAAGGCATTGTTTTGTGTACCATGTTCTCTTTTGTGGTCCCGTGTTCTCTCCGCTCCCTCCGTCATGCCTTCCCAGCCCCGGGCCCCCTCCCCTACCTGCTTCTCCAAATCAGATAAATCACAAACTCCTCGAGTAGAGAGACAGTGTTTCTCTCATCTTTATTGTAACCCCGGTAGCACCTACTATATTTTTAACCTGTACTGGCTTTGGGATAGGTGAGTTTTATCACTTTACTACTCACTAAATAAAGATGTGCTTTCTTTTCGGCACCTGCTAATTTGTCTATCTGGATTTTCATATATTAGTTTGGCCGAAAGTATGGTACACCTTTATTATTAATCAATAGTTAGAAGTGATAATGACAGTCAATTCACTTGTCATATGTAATGTGCCTGGCACTTGAAAAAAAAAAAAGAGAGAAAGTTGGAATAGAGCATGTGTAAGACGGTTAAAAAAACAAAAACCTATTTTTCCTGACCAACATGGAGTTAAGCATGTCTCAAATCCCTCATAAGTCATTCTTTCAACTTAAGGAAAGACATTTAATTACTCTATCAAATTACATGAAATTACCCAATACATAATAATTACGTAAAACAAAATAACGTTTTCTATAACCAAGCAAGTCCATACCCTGAGTGAGAGCCAGTAGAATGCTTTATCATCAGAAAAAATAAATACATGCTCTATGTCAAAGAGCACGTACCTCTAAGCAGCAATGACAATGACCTTTTCTGTGTTTCAGGCAGTGATTAGTAAGCGATGTGAACAAAGTGCAGGAAGAGACGCTGGGCCTGGGTGTCCTGTGAGAGTTGGTGGTGCACGGCTCCCGCCGGGGCAAACTAAAGACTCTCCTCCCTACAGCAGGAGTGAAAGGACCTGCCTCCTAACAACGTTCCAAGGATGAAACGAGCTATTCTACTTTGAGATGCCTTGAAGTCCCAGGATGCCTTGTTTTGGAACATTTTGACATCTCTGAAACAGGGACATTCCTAAGTTTCAGCATCTGGGTTCTGCTTACACCCTTAAGGACCCTGCCAGCAGATTCTTCCCTAGATCATGAGAAGGTAGTTTGGTCAACATCTTGATTTTAAAGCCTTCTAAGACCCTAAGCGGAGAACCCAGACAAGCCTGTCCAGACTTCTAACCTGCCAAACTGTGAGATTACAAGTTTGTATTATTGGGGCGCCTGGGTGGCTCAGTTGTTAAGCGTCTGCCTTCGGCTCAGGTCATGATCCCAGGGTCCTAGGACTGAGCCCCACGTCGGGCTCCCTGCTCAGTGGGAGCCTGCTTCTCCCTCTCCCATTCCCCCTGCTTGTGCTCTCTCACTGTCTCTTTCTCTCTCTCCATCAAATAAATAAATAAAAATATTAAAAAAAAAAAAAGAATTTTGTGTTATTTAAGCTGTTAGGTTTGTGGTAACTGGGGACCCAGCAATAGAAAACGAATACACCTGTGCTCAGTTTTTTTTTTTTTAAAGATTTTATTTATTTATTTGAGAGAGAGTGAGAGAGAGCGCAAGAGGGGGTAGGGTTAGAGGGAGAAGCAGACTCCCTGCCGAGCAGGGAGCCCGATGTGGAACTCGATGTGGGACTCGATCCCGGGACTCCGGGATCATGACCTGAGCCAAAGGCAGTCGCTTAACCAACTGAGCCACCCAGGCGCCCCCACCTGTGCTCAGTTTTTAAGAGAACAAGGCAAACAAGTGTCAAGCTGACACCGGAGATTCAACCCTACCCTCTCGTGGAGGGCTTGTCCAGTCTAGGCTGTAAACCTAGAGGCGGGTACCACGTGTAATTTGCTCCCCCTTGTATCCCCGCAGCTGTACCTGGTGGTTACTACAGATCAGCTGAATATTTTACTTATGTATGTATTTTGGCACTCAGCACAATTTTGTTCAGTGAGTGGAAGAGATGCACGTTCTATGTTGCTTTTATTGAAGTGCTTGAACACTCATTTGTAAGTTTTTTTTTTTTTTAAGAAGTTAACTTAAAAGACACATTCAGGATCAGCTGAATATTTTAAACTTCCACGTGCAAAGACTTACCCACCAAGATGTTTATCACAGGAACAGCAGTAAAATGCTACAGAAAAATTCCTGTCCCAGAATAGTTCTGGCCTATTGTCTCACAAGATCTTTGAGATTTTATCTGTAAGAGAAAATACTATGCTTCCTTTTAACTTGTGGTGTAGAAAACAATGTATTGACAGGAAATCATTCACAATATATTTTATTTGAGAGCACGTTTTAAAAATGGAAACATGCGCATGTGCACATCGTAAAAAAACCTGAATGGTGGTGTCTCAATAGGTAAAAAGCGGTTCTCCCTGAGCAGTAAGGTTGTGGGCAATTTGTGTTCTCCTCGAATTTGGGAGGAAGGCATTACCTTAAAAATTTGTACGATAAACAGATAACTTCTGGAATCCGAGGAAATTATTATCACAAGGAGGTAGAAGACAGAAATCCACTTATGGGGTGGGTTAGCCTGGGCTCACCTTGAGTAGCTCGACTCCACTGTCTTGAGCATTCTCAAATTGACCCTCGATCTGCTTCTGAAGGTAGAGAACTTCTCCCTCCATGTACCTACAGATTCCTTCATAGTAGAGAGCTGTCGGCGTTCTTCTGGGCACTAGGTTTTTAGCTCTACTGGAAAATATGTGGAAGTTGTCCCATTCCTGAAGCCTGGCATACCTGCGTCACCACAGAAGAACACAAATCAGGGTTGCCCTTGGAATGGGCTGAGGCTCTGAAGTGGGTCTGCAAGTAACAGCTCCCAGGACCTGAGCCTGGAAGTCTGCCGTCGGCTCCCCAGTGGGAATGATGGGATAGGGAGCCGGGCAAGAATAGAATTTTTTGGTTGGTTTGAGGCAAACAGAATCCTCAGGAACGCTCAGGTATTAGCAACCAGTTATTTAACTCTTTGAACTCTAAAAAAGTGAAGGATATTGGACGCTTGGAGCTATAAATTCTAGGGCTTGAAGACATTGCTCCAAGTCCAGAGAGAGATGGCTTAGGCCAGTGCTGCTACTCAAAGTGTGGGCTACAGACTGGGATCACCAGTGTCACCTGGATGCTCCTTAGAAACGCAGGCTTGCTGGTCCAACCCACATCTGTTGAATCAGACCCTCTGGGGATGGGGCCAGGAATCCGCCTTAACAAGTGTTAACATGCTCTCCAGGTGATTCCTGTGCCCATTTAAGTGTGACAAGCACTGGCCTGGGCCACAGCTGTTGAAAGGAAACAGTAGAATAAAAAATTAGGATGACTTTTGGACTTTAGATTCCTTGAATTTTAATTCACATGGGCAAGTTAATTTAACTTTGGACTTTAATTTCTTTGGACTTTTACTGGTAAGCGTAATTCATTTTTAGAGTTCAATTTCTCCCAAGGAATTTTATAGTAGATTTCTATTCAATTTTGGAACTGCTCTAGTTTGTGGCCCTTTGTATAGGAATGTCTTCATACTGTCATTTAATCTCGTCACAAAATTGAAATATTGGACAACATGGCTGCATATACGAGATGGGAAGTAGACTAGGGAATGATGCTGTGGAAGTAATTTAACAAATGTTCTGGAACCTTGCTGTTGATCTACTTCCTTGAAGGTAAGACCATAGCTGCAGCTTTACTGAGTTAAAAACTTGATGAGTTAAAGGCATTAAGCCCCAGGCTTGATGGGTTAATGGGGTACAGAAGGGTGCTGCTTCCCCTCACGGTTTCCTTTCGTTTGAGGGAGCTCCACTGTGCAAAGCATGGCCTCTCTTCCCCTGCTTCCCTTCCTGCTCCAGTGGTCCGGAGGGACGGGTTGTTGGTGACTGTGGGAAAGGAGGTAGGCAGGTGTAGCCCAGGACCTGGCCCTCTCCATCCTGAGAGGGCTGAGGCCCACAGGGAGCTTCGTACGGCTCTCCTCTCTGTCACGCGTTGGAAAAAGACCTGTCTTGACGGAGGAGAACAGCAGTTTTCCAGCACTGCCTGCTGCTTAAGGGGGCAAGCCTAATATTGGGGTTCAAAATTAGGAAGCCCACCCACCTGCAGACACAAGCCACATCCTCCAACATCACTTCTGTCAACAATGTTTTTCAATAGAATTCCATCTTGGTGGGGGTGGGTGGGCAAGTGGTACTATTTATGTGTCTCCCTCAAACCCCAAACACTCCTCAGAAGCAAGTACTCTTCTTCCTTTCTGTATTATCACACCGTGGTGTGTCTGAAATAAATGCTTGTTGCACTGAATACAACTGAGGTGGTCTTGCCTAAGGGGGATGAACTAGGCGACCCCCAAGGCGCCTTTCAATGTAAATCCACTCTGACGCCTTCAATCTGTCTCACGTATAAATTATAAATTCTTTTTCTTTTCTTTTTTTAATCTCCTAGAACTCTTCTTCAGGAGTCAACCTTTTCAAATTTGGGAGTTTAGTGATATGCAACACATTGTTACCAGATAGCTACACAGGAATAGAGTCCCAGGAGGATTCCACTTTGGAATTTGAGGATTCTGTTGTCTTCATTTTGGTATATGAATGCCAAACATTCTTCAAATGTCTTATAAACAAAGCCTAAAATAGAGAGAAGCAGGAGAGCTTTGGTGGTGGGTCGGGGTGGTCCTGTTCTAGCCTAGTAGCTCCCCAGGAGAATTTCCTCCTGTGGGGAGAGGCCATAATCTCTGTTTACTTTATGAAGCCAAAGGGTCCTGGGGAGGGCAACAGCCTCAAGACCATGCTGCCCTGTGTTTGCAGAGCCCCAGCTTCTGTGCAAGTATATGCACATAGGGTACAAACTCCAGGGTTGGAGTTTAAACCAACCCTGCCCTGGGAGCCCTGCTGGAGTTGGCCTTAGTGCGGCCTGGGACCTCCCCATCTCCCCACCCATGCTTCCCTCGTTGGCGGCAGTATCTGTATCCTTTTCCAAAAATCACATGGTGGGGAATGAATGCCCAGCTTGGCCCTTCTGGTTACTATGGACACTGAAGGCTGCCTCCTTGGTGTAACCAGGACTATCCGGACAGAACTTGTTTTCCAAATCTCCAACAGCAACCAATGCCTGGACCCATTAGCAATTCCACCCTTTGTCCTAAAGCATGAGGTCTCTAAGTATATTCTGCTAACAAGTCCTCTAGTAAAAGGCACATATAAGAGCCTGTCAGTCCCCACACCGGTGTGTAAGTTGATCTCACCCTTAAACTGGCAGCTTACACCCAACAGGTTCCTCTGGACTAAACTCTCCTCCTTGCTGGTCCTTCACAATCCTTGCACCTTCCAGATGGCTCCTCAGCTGACCATGCTCTCCCCTTCCCTGTCCTAGAGGTCTTCCCAGCCAGAATCCTAGTGGTCTCAAGACCTTAGCCCCAACAGCTGCCGCACCACACCAACACACATACCGTGCCCCCAATTGCTTGTAAATCCCCAAGCCACATTTACCAGAATAAAGCATGATGTCCAGGCAGACAAAATAGAAGAATGCCTTGCTGAAGATGTGCTCTTCTGTTATAGAAAGGTCCCACAGCCACCCCAACACCTGGATCAATTGCTTGTTTCTGAGGCAAAGGAAGGTAGTAAGATTAGGAAGTGCTGGGGAGGAGAGGATGGAGTTGAGTGCTGGTCTTGTTTCCATGGTACCCACAATTCCAGACCAAATATGGCCCTTACGCAGATTTCAAACCCACTCCCAAATCTCAAATTGGCTCTTTGCTCAAACTGTTGTCACAGACCTCTGTATCACGGCGACCAGAGGCTGGAGCTTCTGGTCCTGGGGGCTCTTCTTCTCTGGGCATTTGCCTCTCCTGTGAAACTCTTCCCTTTCCCTCTAGGGAAAGCCTGATGCCCACGGCAGGATGATTGACTGACTCTCCTCCAGTCACTGGCCAGAGCAAACAGACTAGGGATGATGTATGTGAAAGAATGCTGTGCAGGGGCACCTGGCTGGCTCAGTCAGTGGAGCGTGCGACTCTTGACCTCAGGGTTGTAAGTTCAAGCCCCACGTTGGATGTGAAGATTACTTTAAAAAGTAATAAAATCTTAAAAAAAGAGAATGCTGTGCAAAGAACAGTGGTATCCCAAAGACTATGATTATCAGTCACATCTTACTGTAAATCCTGCTCCTTTGCCACCCAGTGGCCAGAGTAAAGCGAGCCCAGAACACACAATTACTATGGCTTCCTCCCTCTAATTTTGGAAAATGCTTTCAGCTAAATACCTGTTTTTCAAGAAGAGAGATTTACTAAGCCAGCAGAGGACCATGTAGTGTCTGTTGGGATTCCGGAGCAGAGCCCACATCCTGTGGGCTCGATATCCTGGGAAGAAAACAATTCCAGTATATTTCAGGGTGTTACTTGTATTCTGCATGCCCCTTCTTGCCCAGAAAAACCTTACCTAAGTCAATGGCCAAGTCCAAGTGACCCATTAAAAGCTTGGTATAGCCCAGTGTATCAGCCACATATGACACGATTTCAATGCCCGTGCCTTTCAGGGGGAGGTTGAAGATCTGTTCCATGGCCATGATTTCATATTTGAACCACACGCCCTGGTAGCCGGCCAGCTGGTGGTGCAGTGAATAGTCCAGGTAGGCCTTGATGATCTGAAATGGCAGCAGTGGAGAAGAGAAGTGGCAAAACGAAGGTGGAACCAAGGCAGGAAGCCCGGGGACATTGCCCAGTGTTGGCCAGTGAACATGGGTTTATTAAGCTTGAGAACGGAGCTGGTCATTTGGCCAAGGCATGGGTTTAGGTGCAGATACTAAACTGGGTCTCTGCCACCTGTTTATTGGATCATCCCAGACATGCTTGATGGCTCCTCTTGCCCACAGAGTCCTTAAGCAAAATATAAGAATTTTAATTTTTGTGAAAAATAAAAGTGGTGGCTTATATATATGTGAATATATAATTGCAGAGCAAAAAGCCGGGAAGGATTCACTCCATGGTGCATACTTGGGGAGGAATCTGAGGGACAGGAGGGACTTTACTTTTTACTTTATACAATTCTGTGATGTTTAATTTTTATAACAAGTATGTCTATTCTGTTGATTAACAAAAAAGAAAGGCGGGTTTGGTTTGTTTGCTCTTAAAAAGAGGAAAGCGTGGTTGTAAACTGAATTGAGAGACCTCTGAGAAGTTGGTTACTCCATAAACAACTCTTTCAAATGGTCAAGTTGCTCCAGAATATAAATGCTTAGGGACAGGTGAAGAGAAAGCAGTTCCTGCTAAAGAAGGTTCCTAATGATACAAGTGTCTCGCACTGAGCGCAGTCAGTGGGGAGGCATTTAGGAGAAGGGGACTTTTTTCCTAGAATTCTTCAACTTACACAAAATAAGCAGGCTACAGATTCTGTGTTAACAGACAGTTCTGTGGGCATTTGTTAAGCCACAAAGTCAATCTGAGGGGCTTCCTGTATTCCTGACCTGAGTTGTGTTTCAGATGGTGCTACCAGAAGGGGAGGGCAGCTGGAAATTGTGGACCAGGAGAGGACTGCCAGGCGAATGAAATGTCCAACGCTGTAACAGAGCCCAGGACTTCTTGGATTTGGATCAAGAGCACAGAGTCCAACTGCTTTACTTTATGCAGAAAATATGAAGCTCGGAGGTTATGGGGCTTGCCAGTGGTCACGCCACAGATGGGTGAAGTTCCGGAAACTACTCTCTCGGGGCTCATTCTGGTTCTTTCTGTTATTCAACAATGAGTGTGTCATCTGCTTTTGAGCACCCAGGGGAGCTCTTGCCAGGCTGCTCTGCCTTTGGTCATGACCATATTGTTAACCAGCCTCTTTCGATTCACTTTCCAATTTTGGCTTCTCCATTCTAGTCTCCTGTCCCCCAATGCCACCATGTTTTTAAGAGATAGACCCCAAATAGGGAGGGGAATTAAAGGATTTCATTCACTAAATATTTGCTGAGTGCCCACTATGTCCCAGACACTGTTACTGAAGCTCAGGATGTGAGAACGGTAACAGACAAGATCCCTGCTCTTATGGACTTTACAGGCTAGTAGCGGATGCAGGCTACACACTAACAAAGGAGCAAACAAGGAAACGTCAGATGGTAATAAGAGCTACTACAAGAGAGGGACAGGTTAAAGAGTCAGTGGGCGAGGTGGTCCAGAAAGGCCTATGAAGGAGGTGACCTTCAAGCTAATGAGCACAGAGCCCAGTAAAGGTCAGGGGATGAGCACTCCAGGCAGAGGAAATGTCCACTGCAAAGACCCTACAAAGGGACTGAACTTAATGTTTGAGGAACCGAAAGAGGTCTAATATGGCTGGGTTTAGTGGCCCAGGGAGCTACAGGAGGATGGGCAGAGGGCTATATTTGATGGGCTTTGTAAATATTTCTGTATCCTGGGCTATTGGAAGGCACTAATGCTGGGGACAGACTCCTGGCTAGGAATTTAAGCCCCTCCAGCATTTACAGTGCTACTTGACCATTTCCCTTAATTCCTGATCATTAATCACTCCAAGAGGAAGCTACTGCCCCAGAAGAAATCTAGACTTGATGTGCTTTTTTATAAAGGAACCAGATCATTCATTAGATGAACTGGATTTAGCTTAATAATTCCTTATTTTGTCTTCTGGAGTTTTCCACATCTAACCAAAGTTTTCCCAGCTTATGACTTTGTAGGGGCCAAGGGCAGGCTGCCCCCAAATGGGCCACTTTGGCATGAACATTATTTTGAGTCAAAGGCAATCAAAACCCAGCAGATTCAGGAAAAGCTTTTTTTTTTTTTTTTAAGGCTAAACAAATTTGTTTTATTTTTTTAAGCCGAAATAAAATTAACATTCATGTTATATTAGTTTCAAGGAAGAGCTCTTTGTCTCTCAACTGCCTGCTTTACTAGGAAGAGAGGTATTAACAGAGATTCCTCTTTACCTAAGGAATTTCTCTGCATAATAGGGCAACACCTTTGTTTTCCAAACATCTCCTCACCTTCCTGTTAACAGTCTTCCTCCCCTTCGTGCCCTCAGGCCCCTACCCCTCTCCCTAGCTCAAACAAGCCTCATGTTGCCTCATTGTCTTTGGAATTTCATGTCTCCATGGATTCCCCATACATACGCTATTAAATTTGATTTTCTCCTATTAATCTGTCTCATATCAACTTGATTCTTAGTCCAGTTAGAAGGACCCTAAAGGGCAGAAGAAAAAATCTTCCTCCCCAAAAATTTAGACACGCAGTTCTGCCAGTGGGTCCTGAGACCATCTCAGGGAGTGCACAAAGAAGTCAAAGCTGCTTTCAGGATATCAAGGCATTATTTGTGTGAGGAAAAATGGTGCAAGATCAAAACAAACAAAAAAACTCGGTGGATTGTCCTGTCTAGTTCACTCATTAAGGTTATCTCTGCCTTTCATTGTCTTTGGGCCATTTTATAGCTCTGTATGAGGCAGAAAACTGATAATGTAAATTAGCCTCTTGCATAGAAATGTAAGTGTTCAGGGGAATCCATGTGATTATTGCCCCCATGACTAGACTAGTTTTGCGTCCAGTCATAAATTGAGTTCTCCTTGGAACCAGTTGTAACATCTCACTAATTTCTCAGTAATTAATGTGTTTAATAGGATCTTTGACATGGGTTCTTTTTGTATTTCTATGAGTCATGATTTTATCTTTTTTAAAAAAAATTATCCTTTAACATTTTCCTTTTTTACCCTCATTCTCTACTGGTATATAGCGCAGTTTTCCAGGGGCAACATCCCATGTTGCAACCGAGTGAAATTAGAAACAGACCGAGAATCCACCTATCTTCTATGAAGTCGGACATTAAGATATTTGCAGAAATTTAATACGTGCCACTCTTCTCGCTCAATTTTTTGTCTGGGGGAATTGGTCTTTTGTTCTTCCAGTTAAAATGTTAATTACGTTAACATGTAAGAGCTTTATTTTTCTTTTAAATACCTCAGTTTTTGTTTCTTATAATTTCGGTAGATTCAACCCATAAAAACAAAAAGCTTTGAGGTCCTCAGGAATTATTGAGTCTAAAGTGATTCTGGAACCAAAGTGTTTGGGATGCTGGCCTTGGCAAAACAACCCAGCCCAGAAGGGCTTTGTTCTACCCTCGCGATTCTGCATCCCTGTTGGCTCCCAGTAGGAGTTTCCCTCTAAATGAGATGCAGAAATTTAAAAGCAGCTACAACAACAGCCTACCTGAAAATCATCTTGAGTTTCCAGGGCCGTATTCACTTGCATCATAGCTGCTAGGTGGCCATAATACTTGTAGTGGAAAAAATAATTTAAGCTATAGATCTGCCACAGCAAGGAGAAGCACGCGATTTGCCTGTAGAGTTGCGCCAGCCTCCTCTTCCTATTAGAGAAAATACACACGGGCTAGAGAGGAACGCAGGTACAGAAGCCTCGCTCCCGGCTGGGAGGTCAAAGCAGGTGTGAGCCTGAGTCCTGCCTCCTTTACAAGATGGTAAAGTGCAGGCACATTAATTTTTATGAAGCACATTTTCTCCCCCACCCAATGGGGAGCGTAATACCTACTTTGTGATGATTAATTAAGATAATTTATGCAAATCACTTGTCCCCTGTCAGGTCATCGCTATTTATTTATTTATTTGAGAGAGCAAGAATGAGAGAGAGAGAGAGTACATGAGAGGGGGGAGGGTTAGAGGGAGAAGCAGGCTCCTCGCTGAGCGGGGAGCCCGATGCGGGACTCCAGGATCATGACCTAAGCCGAAAGCCGTCGCTTAACCAACTGAGCCACCCAGGTGCCCCAGCTCATCGCTATTTAAATGAAGTTATTTTTAAAAGCCCATTTATTTAATTCATCACATTTGATTCTGATAACAAGCCTGGAAGAAAGGAAGAAATAATGAACCCCATTTTATGCAAGCAGGTGAGACTGAGGTTAAGTGACTAACCCGAAGTCACACAGCTAGAATGTGGTGGGGCCAGGGCTCAGGCTCTGTCCGCTTCCAGCCCAGCCGTTCCTATGTGTCATGTTCTCCACTGAGCAGGCTATCAGGAGCTAGGCCTCAGCTCAACAAAAGAAATGAACATTTTAACAATTACGTTCTGCTGTGATCTGAATGCATCCCCACCAAATTCACATGTTGAATCCTAACCCCCGAAATTAATGGTAACAATAGATGGGCGCTTTGGGAGGTAATTAGGTCGTGAGGGTAGAGCCCTCATAAATGGGGTAAGGCTCTTATAAAAGAGACCCCAGAGCTCTCCAGCCCCTTCCCACCATATGAAGATAAAAAAAAGTCTGTGACCCTGAAGAGGTCACAGACCTCCCCGACCCTCCCCGACCATGCTAGGACTCTGATCTCAGACTTCAGCAATAAATTTCTGCTATTTATAAGCCACCCAGTCTATGGTATTTTGTTAAAACAGCCTGAGCAGACTAAGACACATTCCAACAATGTAAAGGAATGTCACAGGAGATGGTGAACCTCCTGTGCTGAAGGTATTCAAGGGGAGAAGGACGACCACCTACAAAGAATGTTCGGGTTCTCAATCTTGGCTTCAACAAGCCATTTAAAAATGGGAACCTTATCTTTATGGTAAGCAAATTGGCTGCGATATTAGTGATTTAACAAAACCAAGAAAACAAAATATAATTAGAAATATTTATCAAAAAGCTGATTTTAAATAAAGACGAGAAAGGAGGAAGAAAGAGATATCCTGGGGGGTGCCTGGGTGGCTCGGTCTGTTAAGCATCTGCCTTCAGCTCAGGTCATGATCTCAGGGTCCTGGGATCAAGCCCCATATCAGGCTCCCTGCTCAGCAGGGGAGTCTACTTCTCTCTCTCCCTCTGCCCCTCCCCACCGGCTCATGCTCTCTCTCTCTCACTCTCAAATAAATAAAATCTTTAAAAAAAAAAAAAAAGAGAGATCCTGGAGATTTTTAAAGAAGAATTCCAGGTACTTTCAATTTAGACATTAATGACATTGATTCTGTTGTGGAAATCATTTTTTAAAGCCTCTTAGTAAACAGCGTAAAATCCCTTACAGAGTAAGACATTCATGAGGGCCGTAGAAACTCTGACTTTAAAGTTGTTCCTTGTCCTCATTTTTGAGATCAGAACCCTTTGACCAGACGGTGTTGGAAACCCACAGCTCTGCAGTTTCTTCCTCAGCAGTACTTCCCCCCTTTACCCTCATGCAGGTAACTTCTTATTCCTTTCATAAAATGTGGCTGTTAACTAGGCTTGCCAGATTTAGGGAATGCAAACGTGGGATGCCCAGTTAAATTTGCATTTCAAAACAATAAATAATTTGTTTAGAATGCACATGTCCTAAATATTTGTGTGACATATATGTATCCTAAAAAAATGACTCGGGGCATCTGGGTGGCTCAGTCAGTGGAGTGTCCGACTCTTGATTTCGATTCAGGTAGTGATCTCGGGGTGGCGGGATCAGGCCCCACGTTGGGCTGGGCCCTGTGCTGAAAGCCTGGAGCCTGCTTAAGATTCTCTTTCTCCCTCTGCCCCTCCCCATTCACACGCACTCTCTCTCTTTAAAAAAAAAAAAAAAAAGAGTAAAAAAATGATTCATTGTTCATCTGAACTTCAAAGTGAACTAGGCATGCTGTATTTGATCCGGCAACTCTACACATGACCCAAACTCTGATTCCCTCCTACCTCTCAGAGAGATCTCTGCTGACCTCTCCCTGCCCCTCCCTCTTGGTGTCTCCTGAGACCACAGGCACCATTCCCAGGAGTCTGCCCCTAACCTGCAAAGGAGCTCAGCTCCAGCTCCTTCCCACCCCAGGCTCCCCCACATTTAAGGGAACACTTTTGGGGGAAGGCAGTGGGCTTGGGGAAAGAGCTGTAGCAACTGGCTCCTAGAAATAGCTGTTTGCATCTCAGGCAGAACCTGTAGCGAAACCACTACTGGCCTCTGCCAGCATGGGAGAGATGTCCTCTGTCAGCTCTCTAGATCCCCAGCTAGGTGGCATTTCCCTTGGCGCCGATTGGATAGGGGGAATATATCCAGAAAGTTTTATTGTGGAAAATTTCAAACATACACACAGTAAAGCAGAAAAATATCATGAACTACATGCATTGAACACCCAGCTTCAACAACTACCAATGCAGGGCTTGAACTCACAACACTGAGATCAAGGCCTGAGCTGAGATCAAGAGTCCGATGCTTAACCAACTGAGCCACACAGGTGGTCCCCCTCCCAGTATTTTTTATAGTTTTTTTATAGGCAAAATTTACATACGTTGAGATGTATAAATCTTAGTGGTTTAATCATGACTGATGGATACTCCCATGTAACGCACATTCCCATCCAGGTACATAGATGGGTGGGCAGTCTGCCCTCTGGCAGAGGTCTTTGGAACCTTGTATTTCGGTTTGGGCCAGGGACGATACCCAGCGTTGTAGCCCTGGATGGAAAAGGGCTTGTGACTGAGGCCCCAGGAGCACTGGTACAGCTAGCTTCCAGTGGAACATGGCGGGTCACAGGGATTGAAGGGGCGGACTAGGGCAGGGCACTGGAGCTCAGCTTGCAAAGGGCTCCCTGATGTTTTTGTCACCTGAACTCACCTTTTGCAAAAGCTGCTATGAGGTGTTCTTGGGCAACCCTCACCTCGCCTGGGAGCCTTCCCCACCAGCCCCCTCTAGCCACCTCCAGCCCCCTCCAGCACCAGTGAGCCTCAGGGCAGAGCCACCAGGCCTTCTTGCACCCCCTAGAGGCCCAGGCTTTGGGGGCTGATGGAGTCTGTGTAGGTCTCTCTCTCTCAGGAGTGAGACCTCCAGCTCTTCCCAGCTCCTTCCCTTACCCTGGAGGTGAGCTCTCTTGGGCCTGTTGATTCACATAGTAAAAGTGTCTGTTTTTCTCAACGTGGGTGTGAAGAAACAGGGAGATTAAGTTGTAAGGAAAGGTTCTGTTGAGCAGCTTCAGTGCTTTCCGCAGCATTTTCTTGGCAAGCACCATCTGGCCCATGTTGAAACAGACCTACAAGGAGAAAGGAGGAGGAGAAAGGAGAGAGGAAATGCAGTGATTCTGGACTTAATCGGTGTGTTCCAACAACACATATTCCTGGGATTCTTATCAAAAGGGTAACTTAAGCCCCAGGAACAAAATCCCCGTGGGCCTGGCATAACAGTAAATGTTTGCAGATGAATGCTGGCTGACTGATGAGGATTTTGCGTCGAATCTTTATTGTGCATCATCTACCTGAGAAAATGTTTCCCCAAGCAGGTCCATGTTTGGAGGTTGTTAAAAAACCTTTCATAATGACGTCAGCCACGAGGACAAGGAAGATCTTGCTGCTGGTAAGTGAGGGCAAGGAGGTTTGAGTAGCAGGGCTTGATGTTCTGTGGTCTTGGCAAGGATTTGTGGCAGAGGATGGGAGGGGGTGCAGGAAGGACAAGGATGGCTTCTGCTTCTTCTATATAATGCCCCAGTGACCGGTAACACATGGTCATGTTTTTAATGGTTTCTTACCTGACCTTTGAGGCTGTAAAAGGTAGCAGACTCAAAAGTATGACTCCAGGATTTGTCGTCCTTGAGCATTTTCAGCAACCTCTCTCCCTCGTTCAAATATATGTATGCCTGCAGCCAGCAGAGGGGCACATTGTGTTGAGTCAGCGGGGGTCCGGCCTCTACCGAGCAGGGAGAAGCACCTGCCACCGCAGGACCCACTTCCACCCCCGTCTCTGGCTCTGGATTAGTAAGGGCCTCCAAACTCTAGGCAGCACTGGGTAGGTCAAGTTCCTGGTGAAGATCCTGGCCACCTGCAGGCCCATCTTTGTCCACTGGATCACTCGCTCGAGAGGATGGATCCAGGGCAATTTCTTCCTCTGAGTAATTCCACCCCCGATGGCCCCTATTTCCAACAATGTACCCACTGCCCCTGACAGTATCCCCACATCTATGAGAAGCTGGTCTTGATTTTTGGAATGAGTTATGGACATCGTTAGACAGGACAGACTTGAAGAGTAAAATAAGGCAAGGCGATATCCTCAAATTTCATTCAGCCAAAGGGATATGAGTGGGAGGCAGAAGAGGGAGACATGAGTTGACCTGGACCTACTAAATTATTTTTGGTGGGACAGAGGATGCAAATGGCACATTCTGGGTAACTTGCACCAGGGCTCTGCTTCCAATCATTGTCTTTCCTGACCATCCCCCATTCCCTGCTAATTGAGATGGGGGTGCTTAGAAGTTGGTCCCCAAGGCTACTTAAACTTTCTCTTCTTGGGACTCACTGATCATATCCCCCTTTTCCATATGTGTGTGTGTGTGTGTGTGTATACATATATACACACATATATATTCATATATATAATATACATGGGCGACTTTCATCTTTCACAT
Organism: Mirounga leonina; assembly: GCF_011800145.1. Lineage (NCBI taxonomy): Eukaryota > Metazoa > Chordata > Mammalia > Carnivora > Phocidae > Mirounga > Mirounga leonina. Next base: position 57,883,269 of record NW_023270389.1, on the reverse strand, counting down.
AAATACTGAGAGAACTGGGGCTTACCAACATTTTTAATGATTTAATTTTTAAATTTTATAAAAATCTAAGGTATGAAGGTTGATTAGGCTGCTGTGATCAAAAGCAGTTGTAAATATGGAAGAGACCACCAGGATGGGCATGAAGTATAGGCATGCCTATTCAGAAATGTGAGTCAGATGAAGCAGGGGCCAGAGGAGCATTTCCTAAAGTGAGCTCAAGCAATGTTAGTCTAGTCAGCTGCTCTATGAAAGTGGTCTAAGGTCAAGTAAGTTTGAGAAACACAGTATGCCCCAGAACTAGCCTGACCCTCTGGAAGATTTACCTGTATCTTAGCATATTAAGGCCATGAAATATTTGCAGTAAAGAAACCTATTTAGCTTTATTCAGCTCAGTGCTTCCCAACTTACTTAAGAATTAATCCTTTTTATTTCATTATACATACATCGAATCCCCACATTTCTAGGGGCATATGCCCTGGAATGTTATTTACAATTATCCCAGAGAAACACTAGTGTTTTGGTGGCCTAAAGGAAGTGTATGATAATTTAGCACAAATTACATGAAGACCAAAGTGGGTGAGCTCCTTTTGGGGAATCACAAGATGAAAGCCAGATTTGTACTTATCCAAAGACCTACAGGTATTTGTGCTCACAGGTATTTAGGGAGGACAGAAGGCAAATGCCACAAGGACATTACTGAGGAAGACTCTGCTGAAACAGCAGCATTGATACCAAGAGTCCTTTCTGCATCATTTTGGGAATGAGATAGGACATCCACCCCCTTCCCATATAGGCAGACAGTTCATGGCAAGTTTCTAAAAGTGGCACTATTTTAAATGATGCATAATGCTAGTTTCAATTTGTTCTAACTTTCATTTCTCAATCTCGGGTCATTTCCCTTCTCAGCAATTTGATTTTCAGAGGAAAGTGGTGCTGGCAGGAATCAAGAACATGAAGTAATAAAAAAAGCACCCTAGAGCTTCCCTTCGGGCACTGTGGTCTCTAACTTGTCTCAAGGGTGGGTGGGGGGGCGGGGTAGAAACACCTTACCATATAATTATCACCCAAGATGAGATAAGCAGATGTAATTTCTAGGAAGTAATATAAGGCTTTGTTGTTTTCTCCCAAAGCCAGAAAATGGTGGGCCAGAGGCATGATGACCATCTCTACGATCTCCTCACACTGGCAAGATTCCAGAGGAATGATGTCTTCCTCAGACGTCCTCATTTTTGTTATAACGACATCAAAGAAACTCAAGATCTTTTCTCTTATTTCTTCAGGACTGTCCAAATGCAGAAATAAAGAGGAGGAATAACTTGTAGCTACACTTAGTTTTCGATATGAAAATATCTTTAAAAAACTAATAAAAGAGCAAGATAATCAAACCTGATGTAGATGCTACTGACAGAACTCACCATGCACACACCCCAACATCTCCCCACTCGTACCAAAGAGGCCGAAAAGAACTGACCTGACAGAAGATTTTAACAGTATTCTGAGCTTAATGACAGTTGTTTATGCCTAAACAGTCATGTACGCCTGTACCTGAGATTTTCAGGAAATATCTCAGATTTCTTATGAATCTCTATTTTGGAAAAGGTGGTCTCTTCTTCAGCTAGAAAATAAACAAACAAAAGAGTTGTATGAGTCACGAAATGTTCCATGTGGCAGAGATGTCTGGTGTCCACCAAAGACTCTTGTTCCCCCTTTCCCGACACAGTGCCTGCTGCCCAGCCAGAGTCTCCATTTCCCAGTCTCCACTGCGTCTCAGGTGAACCCACGTGATTCGTTTAAAATGGAATTCTATCAGAAGTAATATATGGCACCTCTGAGCTGAGATGGTTTGGTATCTTTTCCACACTTCCCTTCCGCTAGAGAGCAAATCATTGGGAGAATCTAAGGGATGGCAAAAGGACAGAATGGAAGGAGCCTGTGTCCCTGACTTACTGTGTTCAAGACCATTTGTCAGAACTTTCACTGGATCATTACATGGGCAGGAAAAAAAATTATTCTGTTTGTCCCCAATTCTTCCTCCATTGGGGAGGAAGAATTTCCCCTGCCGTTCAGAGGTCCTTATAGCTGAATTAAGAATCAAATTGACATGAGACAGATTAACAGGGGAAAATCAAATTTAATACATGTCAATAAGGGGAATCCGCGCAGACATGGAAATTCCAAAGACAGTGAGGAAACATGGAGCTTAGAAGAGCTAAGGAGAAGGGGAGGGGATCTGAGGATACAAAGGGAAGAAAGACCATTAGCAGGAAGGTGAGAGGAGATGTTTGGAAAACAAAGGTTGCCTTATTATGCAGAGAAGTTTCTTAGGTAAAGAGGAATCTCTGTTTAAGAGCAGGCAGTTGAGGGGCAGGGAAGAGCTTTTTCCGAATCTGATGGATTTGGATTGCTTTTAATTCAAAATAATGTTCATGCAAAACGGCCCATCTTGGAGTGACTTGCAGTGGCTCCTACAGTGTTAAGCCACTGAAACGTTGGGGTTGGTTATAGAGGATAACATTTTCCTCATTAATTTACACTGCAGCAACTAAAACTACGAATAAAAGATCTGTTTCTAGTGGAGAAATATAGACATTTAAATATATACCCCAAAGGCTAACTAAAGGGCAGAGAAACTTGAACTTAAAACCTTCAGTCTATCCAGACTCCAATAGGTTAGAAAATTCCAGAAACAAATGAGGATGGTCGGATCTAGCCATTTCCCCATGCAGAAGGAAGGAAGAACCCTCGACAGGGGAAGGGACTTGTCTCAGATCATCTGTTAGGGATAGAGGTAGGACTAGAACCTAGGTCTCCCAGCTCCAAGGCCAATGCATTACTCCACAGATCTTTTAATTTCTAAAAATGCAGTTTAGGCACCTAGTTATCACCTTCTTTTGAAAGTCTTCTGTGCCCTTGTCCCCATAGATTTAGTGCCCCGACTCATCTGTGCCCTGTGCAGACCTCCATCCTGGTCCTTAGTGTTACACTGTGTGAGGAATAATTTGCCCACCTCTCCCCCTAGACTGCCAGCTAATGTATTTCTAGTGACTGGATGCTGAAAAAATTGATTTATGCCTTTTTCCTTCTACTCTTCTAAATCTGTTCTTGTAAAGGTTACCAGTGGCTACCATGTTGCCAAATCCAAAGCTCACGTTTGTCCATATCTTACACCTCTCAGCAAGCATTAAATACAATTGACCACTCCCTCTTTTCACCAGGTTTTCTACCAACCATGCTCTTGGTTGCTTTCCTCATTGGCCCCCTGCCCACTCTGCTTTGCTCCTACTCCTCTACCAACATTCCCAATGTTGGTGAGCTTCCGTTTGGTCCTGGGCTCCCTTCTCTATGCACATTTTTCCTAGGTAATTTCATCTGCCCATGACTATGAATTCCAGTCACATGCCAATGACTGCCAATTGTTTAATCTCTGAGCCTGACATCTACCCTTAACTATAGATTCATATATCCAAATGCCTTCTTGGCAACTGTTGTTTGAATGCCTAACAGGCATTTAAAAATTAACATGATCCAAGCAGAATTCTTGAATCTCTCTTCCATAAACCTATACTCTGATATTACTAAGCATCAGAGCCATATATCCATTTTCTCAAGGCAAAAAACCTAGGCAATGTTCTGGATTCTTTTCTTTCCCTCATCCCATTCAGCCCATCAGGAAGTCCCATTGACTTTACCTCAAAACATACCTGAATCCATCTTCTTCTGTCCATCTTTACTATAGTGCCACCCTAGTCCACCACCAAATTTTATCTAGACAAATGTGAAAAACTGATCTCCCTTCTAGTCCAATTCCCATAATCTGTTCTCTACAGAGAAGACAGAATATGTTTTTAAAAACATGACTCAGATTTCCGTGGCAGAAATTGTTGGTTTCTTATCTCAACTCTATTGTCCTTTTTCTTCTTAGTAATAAAACTCAATTTTACTGAGGACAGTTACATTTTCCAGCCTCCCTTGCAACTGGATATAGCCATGTGACTAAGTTTTGTGTAGGACTTCTAGAAAATTCCTTAAAAGGGAAGGAGTATCCCTTTCTTTTTCTTTCTTTCTTTTTTTTTTTTTTTTTGGTTTCTCTTCTTCTTCTAGTGTTAAATGTAAACATGATGGTTGGAGCTCCAGCAGCCATTTTTGGACCAAGAGTTTCTGATGATCATGAAGCCTTCATATTAGTCCCAATGATGAGACAAAACATTTTACATGAGAGAGAAATAAATATAACAGTAAATAAATTAAAGCCACTCTAGCTGGGTCCTTGTTACATGTAGCAAATACTAATTCTAATTAATACATCTCCAAAGTCTTCTGACCCACTTAAAATAAAAGTCAGACTATTTATCAAGGCCTATAAGGCTCTTTTATGGTTTTATTAATTAATCTGTTTATTGTCTATCACATCTATCACCAGCCTTCATGAAAATTCTAATATATGAGAATAGACACATGTCTATCATTTTCAGCACTATATCCCTGATACCTGGATCGTGGCCTCACACATAGTAGATGCTCAATAAATATTTGCTGAATAAAATGCACATTTTTTGAAAAAAATCAATAAGAAAAATAAAAATGCTTTTCTCCTTCAATATCTTTCTCTTTTTTTAAAAGATTTTATTTATTTATTTGACAGAGAGAGACTGTGAGAGAGGGAACACAAGCAGGGGGGTGAGCTAGAGAGGGAGAAGCAGGCTCCCCACTGAGCAGGGAGCCAGATCTGGGGCTCCATCCCAGGATGCTGGGATCATGACCTGAGCTGAAGGCAGATGCTTAACTGACTGAGCCACCAAGGTGCCCCTTTTTTTATGTTTCAAATTGTAATAGTGATAGAACGAGATGCAGAGACAAACAACATTGGCTAGGAAAGGAAACAAAGTTGGGGAGTACAAGATATGCTTTTTGTCATTCTATCATTTACCCCTTAGGTGAATCATATTATTTTTAGTTCTCAATTCTCTTCATTTATGAAGGACGTATTTTCTTAAAAGTTCCCTACTTCAGAGGGGATCTGTAAAATTCAAAAGGAAAAAATATGTACAAAATGCTTGTAGGCTCTCAGAAGAAAGGAGAAAAGCAAAGATACCACTTGCTCATCTCTTGCTTTCAAAGACCTAAAAATAAGACTTCAGGTTCAAGGTGACAGATTGAATTCTTTTGTTTATCTCCAGTACCTCCAGGTCCAGGACATTTCACCTTATTAAAATGAGAATAAAATAATCTTAAAAAGCACAAACCCACAATGTATAGAATGGAAGGAATCAATTCCCGTCTAGGGCCATTGTGCTGGCTATCCTCTCTGGATGATATGCTCCTCCCCAGCTGTCAGTAAGACAAAATCTCTCACTTCCTTTGTCTTTCTATGAATCTCACCTCTCAGTGAGGGCCCCCCTAATGGCTCTGCATTCCTAATCCCACTTGCCCTAGCAAACAAGCTTTTCAGTTTCCTTCCTTGGGGTGGGATTTACCCCCCATTACATACTGTAGATTTTTTACTTCTTCATTATGTTTTTTCCTCCATTGCTTCTCCACAATAGAATGAATGCTCTTTTGTTCACTGATGTATCCCACGTGCCTGCAGCAGGGTCTGGCACATAGTAGGAACTCAGTATTTGTTGAATGAGTAAATGAAATGTCAGGTGGGGTTTCAATACATGTTCAGAAGGCAAAGGAGTGAGAGGAGTGGTCTCTGATGAAGTAGGTAGAGCGAGTTGAAGGACAGAGCCCAGGAGGAAGCCCATGGACTGCAGATCTTTGGGGATCAAGACTTAAGAAAATAACTTGAGAAGGACTTGAGGATTGAGAGAGAATTGAAAAGAGAATCAAATTCCTCATTATCTAATTTACACCTAATGTCTTTGAACCTCTTCCAATTCCAGCTGACTCTTGAACAATACAGGGGTTTAGGGACACCAACCCCTTCGCCTCCCCAGCAGTTGAAAATTCACATATAACTTTTGACGCCCTAAAAACTTAACTACTTAACAGCCTACGGTTGACCAGAAGCTTTACTGATAACATAAAGTTAATTAACCTATATTTTCTTTTTTTTTTTTTTTTAAGATTTTATTCATTTATTTGACAGAGAGAGAGACAGCGAAAGAGGGAACACAAGCAGGGGGAGTGGGAGAGGGAGAAGCAGGCTTCCCGCGGAGCAGGGAGCCCGATGTGAGGCTCGATCCCAGGGTCCTGGGATCATGACCTGAGCCGAAGGCAGATGCTTAACGACTGAGCCACCCAGGTGCCCCAACCCATATTTTCTGTTTTATGTATTATATACTCTATCTTTACAATAAAGGAAGCTAGAGAAAAGAAAATGTTATTAAGAAAATCATAAGAGAAAATACGTTCATAGTACTATACTGTATTTATTGAAAAAAATGTGCATATAAGTGAATCTGCACAGTCCAGACCTGTGTTATTCAAGGGTCAACTGTATGTCCTTCACCAGTATGACCTACAGGCACAAGGTTCAGGGATAATGGACAGAGTCTCCAACCAAGACAGGATATTATAAAGAAGACATTGCAAAAAAGAAAATTATCCTAGAAACTCGAGGAAAAATAAACTTTTGTAAGAACTCAAGGGACACCTGAGTGGCTCAGTCAGTTAAATGTCTGCCTTTGGCTCAGGTCATGATCCCAGGGTCCTGGGATCAGGCCCCACACTGGGCTTCCTGCTCAGTGAGGAGCCTGCTTCTCCCTCTCCCTCTGCTGCTCCCCCTGCTTATGAGCTCTCTCTCTCTGACAAATAAATAAATAAAATCTTTTAAAAAAGAGCTCTTTTTTCTTAACATATATTGCATTATTTGTTTCAGAGGTACAGATCTGAGATTCAACAGTCTTGCACAATTCACAGCGCTTACCAGAGCACATACCCTCCCCAGTGTCTATCATCCAGTCACCCCATCCCTCCCACCTCACCCCCCACTCCAACAACACTCAGTTTGTTTCCTGCGATTAAGAATTCCTCATATCAGTGAGATCGTATGATACATGTCTTTCTCTGTTTGACTTATTTCACTCAACATAATACCCTCCAGGTCCATCCACGTCGTTGCAAATGGCAAGAAGAAGAAGGTAGAGGGAGGGGAAGAATGAAGCGGGGGAAATCGGAGGGGTGGACGAACCATGAGAGACGATGGACTCTGAAAAACAAACTGAGGGTTCTAGAGGGGAGGGAGGTGGGAGGATGGGTTAGCCTGGTGGTGGGTATTGAGGAGGGCACATTCTGCATGGAGCACTGGGTGTTATGCACAAACAATGAATCATGGAACACTTCATCTAGAACTAATGATGTAATGTATGGGGATTAACATAAGAATAAAAAATAAATAAATATAAAAAAAGAAGAAGAAGAAAAAAGAACTCTTTTCACAGTATATTACTTGGTTCTGTAATGCATAGCATTTACATGGTCTTTGTAACGATTTATCAAATGATGGTCATTAACAATACTGGGGGAGAGGTCCTGAGGAGTAGTGTGACAGGGGTAAGTCCTCACCCTGGCATGCTGTATCTGTTCACCAAAGTAAGAAGAAAACAGATAATGTCAATTTGTTTTTTTAGTATATGTGCTGCCGAAGCGAGCACAATGTCAATTTGTTTTTTTAAAAAAGAAAACTGTATAAACACATCATTTTGTTATGGAGGCAATGACCAGAAAGAACAGTTAAGATACTCGCCCCTGAGATGTACTGAAATTGTCTGGGGCACTAGGGTTTGAGATTATTGTTTCTACTGTAAAACTTTTAGGGAAAATTTTAAAGTCCTTATTTAAAGATGTCTAGTTGATAGGCTTTTAAACAGGTGAAAAGTTCTGATAGGAGAAATAGTAGAGCTTTGGCCTCAGGCAGGTGGAGGGGCTGACAGAAGCGTAGACATTACTCAGAGACACAGGAGGGCACAGAAGCACCCGAGTGAAACTGCTAAGGTATATTGGAGAATCCAAAAATAACTGAAGTTGCTTTCTTTGACAGCCCTAGCCTGCTTAAAACCATTTGGGGGGAGGTGGGGAGCCTGGATGGCTCAGTTGGTTGGGCGTCTGACTCTTGATTTTGACTCAGGTCATGATCTCAAGGTTGTGTGACCGAGCCCCGTGTCTGTGGTCAGCGGGGAGTCTGTTTGGGATTCTCTCCCTCTGTCCCTCCCCCTTCTCTAAAATAAATAAACAAATCTTAAACAAAAATCAACTGTGATTTTACCCCCCACTGCCACCAAATATATATATATATATATATATATATATATATATATAATTACATACATAGAGAGACTCCCTGGTTCCACATAGTCTGGAATCTCCCTTCCCCTTTCTCTTTTATTTATTTATTTATTTATTCATTCATTCATATTTATTTATTTATTTATTTTTAAAGTAGGCTCCACACCCAGCATGGAGCCCAACACAGGGCTTGAACTCACAGCCCTGAGATTAAGACCTGGGCCGAATCAAGAGTCAGATGCTTAGATGACTGAGTCACCAGGCTGCCCCTTGGTTCCCCTTTCTCTTATCGGCCTCAGTCAGCTCTCTCCTACTGGTATTTTCACTGGTTCCTTGAACATGGACCTATGTTGGGATCATCCCTGAAGCTTCTTGGATTTGCACATGCATCCTTGTCAGCCCTCATTTTCTGCCCTCTGGGCACCTGTTTTTTTGTTGTTGTAGGGGTGTGCCCTCTCTTGGTCCTCAAGTCCTTCTTAAAAGTTGTTATTTTCTTGTGTCTTCCTTTCCAGTATCTAGGGCTCTTCTCATACTCCCAAAAGTACTTGGGAAGTACTTAAAATGGTTCCAGGCTGGCTTTTTCTCCCATCTGATCCATGAAAATCCGGACTCTAAGGCTCTGAACCTAAAGCCTGACTTCTCTTTTTTGAAAAAGGAGATGGGCAAGTGTTAGTACTGGGTCAAAGAGAGACTTATGCCACACTGCAAAGCTGCTTTCTTCCTGATCGAGGACTGAGAGGGCATCGCCTTCCTCCCTCTCTGACTCCATTGACTGTCACATCCAGGAACCTCTTCTAATCTCCCCTGCCAGTCTTGCCCAAAGGTCCCACCCTGTACTTTGGGAAACTCAGGTGTACTGGGCACAGCATGAGTTTGGGAATGAGACTGACCTGTGATTGAATAGTTATCACTCATTCTGTGGCACTGGACAAGTTATTCAATCTTCCAGAACCTCAGTTTTCTCATGTATAAAATGAAAATAGCCCTCCACCTTGAAAGGTTAACATGAAGATCAAATGAGAATGCATGTGAAATAAAGAGTGAATGAGAATAAATATTTATTTTGGGGGGCACCTGGGTGGCTCAGTCAGTGAAGCATCTGCCTTTGGCTCGGTCATGATCCTGGAGTCCCGGGATCAAGCCCCACATCGGGCTCCCTGCTCAGCGGGGAGTCTGCTTCTCCCTCTTCCTCTGCTCCTCTCCCTGCTGGCATTCTCTAGCTCTTGCACTCTCTCAAATAAATAATTAAAATTTTTAAAAAATTATTTTTGTACCTACTATGTGCTAGGCACTTTACATACATTTCTTCCCAATTTTTAATATCCATATAATATAGGAATTCTGTCCTTATAGCCTCTGTTTTCCCAACCAGACTTAGCCATAATCACCAAGGCCTTCGGCTAGAGCATGTAGCCCCCTGGTGCTCCTTGGTCACCCACGAGGGAGGGCTGAAGTTGGGGTTACTGCCCCTAGCCTCACATCCACCATGCCCATGGTAACGGAGTCCCTGGTCCCTGATACCCCTTGAATCCTCTCCTGTGTTTTCCCAGATTGTGTAGCTGATTTGTGCTATCAGACTGTAACTTTCTCGCTTTTGCTTCACGGATGTCTGGAACCCCGGCCCTGAGCCTCAGCCCCCTTTTCTGGGGCCTTGACCTGCTTAGCCCTGCATAATTCTCCCCCTCTCACATTCTTTCTCTGATGGAACCTCGTTTCAAACCTGACTGCCAGAGCAACAACACTCTTACCTACCAAGAAACAGTACTCCCTCTTGCTCTTGTTTCTGCTTCAACATGTGAGACCCCTGCCCCCCACCCCCCTTGGATTCCAACCCTTGGTGTGAATTAAGCTGGGTCCATTTTATCCCTCTGGATATTTTCCTTTGAGCTCTGGCTGCACCCCATTTTGCCAGAGTCCTGATCTTCAACCCTCTCTGAGTCTCACAGCAAGGGTGTTTCTGCTGGACTCAGCTGCTCACATATCCCCCTTTCCCACTCCAGTGACCTATGCTACTCAAGTCTCCAGCCTTTTGCGGAACCCACGCCTCGAGGGACTTGAAGCCCTCAAGGTCCAAATAGTCCTAACTACTCCATTCCCCAGGAATAATTAGGCCTAACGAGGAATGAGGTATGTTTACTTTTAAATCCGTGGGACTTAGCCATCTTCTTAATGGTATCCATGTCCAAACTGTTGAGGCGAATGTTCACTGTGAAGTGGTGGTAGGGGATGAAGTCCCCACTTTGGCAATGGTCACATCTGTGTGCATTTTCCTCTAAAAAGCGGGCACATTTCAAGTGCATGGCTTTCTTCTGGTCCTTCAGCCACAGTTCATAGGCTGTTTTCTGCATCATAGGCCTGCAAAATCGAATGATGTGGCACTCAATGACCTCGCTTTCCAGCTCGTGGAGCTCTTCCTCCTCACCAGGAGCTAGGGAGAACAGAAAGGCAATGACTGGGTCAGTCCCTGCTGCCCCACACACATTGGTTCCTTGACCAGGTATGCCTTTAACTAAGAGGAAATGTGAGTCACTTCCAGGTTCTACTCACCCATTCCCTCACTGGGCTTCAGAGAGAGCGAGCGATAATTCACCTCAAACGAGGCCGCATTCTGTTTTAGGGCCGTTCGGAGCTCCTTGCCATTCCGGAAACAATCAAAGACGTTGGATTCCACTAGAGTCGCCAGGGCCTTGATCATCATCTTCATGTTCCAACAAGGCAGAACCTCGAACAACAATTCCGTGGTGAAGGTCAGGCCGATAATGGCAGCACATCTCACCAACATCTGGTGGGAAAGGCTCATGCTATCCAGCTGAACCAGAGAGATTTCTGCAGGTGAAAAGCCACACAATAGGAAACTGGTCACCTGTCTTTAGCAAATACATTCTAGAGACGGACAACTGTCCTTCTCTACACTGCTTGTTTCACAGGAACCCGGCCACGCTAAACCAAAAGAGAGTATTTGCTTAGGACCTATTTCACAGAGAGTGCACGGTGCTGCTATCTGAGATACGCACGGCATGATGGCCAGCCCAGAACAAGACTGACTGCAAGGTGTTTGGGTTTTGTGCTAGAGTGTGACAGGGTTTGTGAGGACAGGGGAGGTCATGGTGGGCCACGGTAGTCGGAGAGTGCCTGCCATCCACCTGCTATTTGACTTCGCCAGCTGGCCCTTGTCTGCCCCCCTCACTGACTGCCTCCTCCTAGCAACAAGCCTCCTCTCGACCTCGCCTGAGACTTACTCGTTCTTGTGACAGTCTACTACCGTCTCTGTGCTCATGACAAAGTGCCAGAGAGCTTCAAGCTCCAATTCCAACTTCTCACCTATGTGTGGCTGTCATAGTCACATGGCTCCCTGGACACCTGGACCAGGATGTCCTTCTGTGACGTCACCTGCGTCAGGACAAAATCCGAATTTCTCCACTTGCCCGCAGAATACTGCAGAAGCCAAGCTAGCCCATCTTCCTACTTTCATAGACATAGTGAATGAAACAAATGATGCTTTTTTGAAGTCTGAGAACCTCGAGGTGTCCCTAGGTCATCCTTCAAACATGTTCAGTTTTTCTAGATGGCATGGCTTGGAGCTGAATTCATACTAGAACATTGCTTGCAAGTCATTTTTTTCTAAAGGAATAATAATACAGCTCGGATATAAATTCCATGCTCGTCATTTCTTAAAAAATAAATGACAGAAAAAGTGTCAGTATTTGATTTTCTCCCTCATTATTTGGCTTTGATTTAATGAAAAAATGTACTACACCTCATTTGTTTATGCAGTTGAACTGAACTTGGTTCAAATCAGACTCCAGAGTGTGCCCAGGGGAGCAGGTGGTTCCAAGTCAGAAGCAGAAAAGCTAAGCCTTCCATGGAGACTTCGACTGCCTGGGGTAACACAACACAGACAACCACCACAGTCTGCTACCACCTTCCTCTCTCCCTTTTCAACAATCATCCTAGAGAAAGGAAAAGGTCCTGGAACACAGGGTCAAATCTTCCTTACCTTTTAATGATGCTGGCGGTGACAGGTTTTTCAATCTGACACCACTGGCGAGATTACAGACTTCTTCAATTCCCTCCTCATTATTAGGAGTAAATATTTTTAATTCCTCGGTTGGCCTACTAAAATTCTCTGTAGGGAGATGAAAAGGAAGAACAATTGAGAGTCATTGTGCTATCACAATCTTGATTTTCCAATAAACTTCAAGATGGATCTTGCGAGAGAAAGAGCAGGTAGAGATGTGTGTTGGCTCACCGAGTATTTTGGAATAGCATTTTAAGTAAACTAATATATGAAAACCTAAATGTATGCAAAAATGTTCTGCCACCCCCAAAAGTATTGGGAATAACTATTGGAAGTCTTCCGGAGTATATGCAGTTTTATAGAAATTTGATTCAAAGATTATCAGTGTGTATCTTATAGTATGTAGTAACATATATTTGTATGCACATTCAAATATCCACACTCAGATGCAAACACGTTCTGTGGGAGATTGCACTCGACTTACAACATGGTTATCAGAAAGAGATATTTAAAATGGTGAGGTTGATGGGGCACCTGGGGGGCTCAGTCGTTAAGCGACTGCCTTCGGCTCAGGTCGGGATCCCAGGGTCCTGGGATCGAGTTCCGCATCGGGCTCCCTGCTCTGCGGGGAGCCTGCTTCTCCCTCTCCCACTCCCCCTGCTTGTGTGCCCTCTCTCGCTGTGTCTCTCTCTATCAAATAAAAGAAAAAAAATCTTTAAAAAATAAAAATAAAAAAAATAAAATGGTGAGGTTGGATAATACACTTGCCTGGTAACTGTCTCCTGGTACTCCAAAATGCATTACTTCCTTATTCCTCCAGTCATTCATGTAACAGCATGATATGTGATGTGGAAATATGAAGGTGAACACAGCTAAGTTTCTAATCTCCTGGAGAGATAAGATATGTACACAAAGGGCTACACTTCCAGGCAGTAAACAAGCCCCATGTGAGTGGCAAGGTGTCAGAGAGTTCAATGTCGATACAGTACAGACCTTTTTTTCACCATAGCCTGTGAAGGCTATAAACGTGAATAGTGCATGCTTCCAACCCCTAGGAGCTTAAAATCTTAGAGACAGATACTGAAGTAATTAGTCATCATGCCAGAGTGTAACAAACAGCAACAATGGAATACGAAGAAGTGATGGTGGGTAGGACTAGGTAGTGGTACTGCGTGGCCTACTGAGGAAATGGGTCTGGTGATGGAGCTGAGACACGAGTGTTGCCAAGAATCAAGCTGGGAGATAGAGGAGGAGCTATAGTATGGGAGGGAGGGCGATGCATTAAGGTTTAAGTAGGTTGAGTTTGAGGGGGGTCTAGAAGACCATCCAATGGGCAATTGGGAATATACCATCTAGAATTAAGAATGAGGTTATGGTTGAAGATTACACACATGCATACACACACACATACACACACACAAAGGCTGGAGAACAGATGAATAACGCCTGGGGAGAGAGAACCAAGCTAGCAAAGAAGGGGGCTAAGGATGGAACTTGAAGAAAGCTGTCATTGGAACAGTAGACCCAGGGAGCCAAGCTGAGGGCTGACTGGTCAGAGAGGTGAGGTGTGGGGACAGGAAGAGTTCAGAATGAGGGAGGTCAAGGCAGGGTGGAATACCCAAAAAGGGGCCCGGTGTGAGTGTGTATGAGTGTGTTAGGGGTAGGAGAGTGAGGTTCAAGGGCACGACTTGGTCCATGTTCTTTTATGCTTTTTCATTTCCCTTTCTAGGACCTAGCAACTGGGATGACCCTTCTTTCAATCACTCAACCAGTGTCAGCTGAGCACCCCTAGGTACTGAGCATTGTTCTGGGGTTAAAGATTCCAAAATGTACAAGATTTCCTGCCTCACAAAGTTTAAATTACAACAGTGGCAGAGAGACAAGGAACAACAGATAGATAAATTGATAGGATAATATCATAATGTGACTTCGTTGTATGAAGGAACAGAGACTCACAAGAGGTGCAGGGTCAGGGAGGCTTTCTTCAGCTAGACTGAGGTAGAGAAAGTCACCCTGAGCAGGCAACACCTGAGCTGAGGGAGAGAGGAGCCAACAGTGTGTTTGAGGCACCTGAGGAGAGAGGATAGCGGTCTGAAGCAGAAAGGAGCGCGGTGTGTGTCCCGGCAGTGGAAATGCCAGAAATGCAGCTGGTGTGGCTTAAACACATTTCAGAACACTGATGAGACCACACAGGTGTGAAAGTCGGGTGCTGAAGGGGTTTCCAGTCCCAAGTGGGAGGCTGGATTTCGTCATAAGCTCAGTGGGAAACCACTGAATGTTGTACGTTTGGGTTTTTTAAAATTTAATTTAATTTTATTATATTATGTTAGTAAATGTTGTATGTTTTTAAAAAATCTTTTTATTTGAAAAGTTTCAAACTTACCAAAAGTTGTAAGAATAAAACTGTGTACTCTTTATTCAAGTTCACCTGTTGTTAACATTTTGCCTCATTTGCCATAACCTTTGTTTTCTCTATATGTACATATTTCTTCTGAAGCATTTGAATGCAAGTTGCACAATTCATGCCCCTTTACCCCAAATACTTTACTCTGTATTTCCTAAGAATGAGATTCTCTTACATAACTGGAGTGCACTCTTCAGCTTCAGAATATTTCACATTGAAATAGGAATTTACCGTCCATGTTCCAGTTTTGTCAACCGACTCAATAATGTCCTTTAGCATTTTTTTCTTCCAACATAGGATCCAGTCTAGGATCATGTATTGTATATAGTTTTTTTTTTTTTAATTTAGGTGAAATTCATGTACAATTAACCATTTTAATGTTTATAATTCAGTGGCATTTGGTGCATTCACATTGTTTGCAACCAAAACCTCTCTCTAGTTTCAAAATTTTTCTTTCTTTTTTTTCTTTTTAAATTTTTTTTCTTTATTTTTTAAAAGATTTTATTTATTCATTTGGGAGAGAGAGAGACAGAGGGAGAAAGAAAGAGCATGAGCAGTGGGGAGAGGCAGAGGGAGAAGCAGGCTCCTCGCTGAGCCAGGAGCCCGACGTGGGGCTCGATCCCAAGACCTGGAGATCACAACCTGAGCCAAAGGCAGACACTTAACCATCTGAGCCACCCAGGTGCCCCAAGTTTCAGAATTTTTCAATCACCCCAGAAGATACTGAACAGTTTTAAAGGAGTCATCTGTTTTGAAAAGAGCTCTTAACAGACACTGAATAAATGTTTGTGGAACAAATAAACATGTAAAATGTAGGAACAGTATTGTTCAGTAGTATTTATATTTACAAATTTCCTTTTGTTCATTCATCGGCTAATATATTACTGTAAGGGACTTATCTAAAAATAATGATCTTAGCACGCATTGTCCATCTGATGATTCATTACCCTCCTTAAAACTAATTTAGCCAAGAAAAGCCTTATCTGACTGTTTTTTAATCATGATTACCCAGAAAAAAATAATAGCTTTCTTTTAAAAAGCAAACTTATGTCTGTCTTGTTTCTCCTCTAGATGTGGCCACTCTGGCCATGTGGTCCTGTGGGCCTGTCATTATACACAGAATGAGAGGCAGCAGATGAAGCCACAGACTGAAACACAGTTCATGGAGGGACACGGGGCCTCTGTGCTTCATTCAATCATGCAGGAGACATGGGGAGTTTCAGGAAGCAAGAGGAATTTCTTTGTGAAATTTCCCTTATTATCACCTTTAGGTGATAATTTTCTATCCTGCTATATGTAGAAAACCAGCACCAAAACCTCCTTTATTACAAATATTCATCTAAGCATGGCACTGATTTTCCATCTACAAGCTCACCCTTAAATTTGTCTCAGAGGAAGGAGTTGTTATTCTGCAAGCTTAGCAATATTAATGTGCACAGTGCTTATAGCTGTAAAACCCCCATCACTTATTTGAGAACTTCCATTTCTTAGAAAGCTGGAGTAGACATGTTTTTGTCTATTCCTCCTGTTAACTACAACTAAAAACCGTGTCATTATATATAAAGCAAATATAAGAAGACACTGAAGGTGGAGAGAAGTCAGACTGGCTAGGGACATTGGGACCCAAGGAACAACATAGCAGTGATTTTCCTGAGTTTTCTTTTTGCCTTATATCCCAGATGGGGAGGGAAGAATCTTTTTTTTTTTTTTAAAGATTTTATTTATTTATTTGACAGAGAAAAACACAGCGAGAGAGGGAACACAAACGGGGAGTGGGAGAGGGAGAAGCAGACTCCCGCCGAGCAGGGAGCCCAATGCGGGACTCAATCCCGGGACTCCAGGATCATGACCTGAGCCGAAGGCAGTCGCTTAACCAACTGAGCCACCCAGGCGCCCTGGAGGGAAGAATCTTAACAACCTAGAAACAGCAAGGGTTGCAAACAATAGCCTGCACTTTCTGCCAAAGGACCAGCAAAGGGGCACCTAGCGAGACAGAAAATTTTTAGACAAAACCACTTTACTCCAGCTAACCAAACAAACAAAAAACAAAAACAAGTAATGTAGCCCACACCTGCTCCCACCAGCAAAGGCTGAGGGAGGGGGCACCTGGGTGGCTCAGTTGGTTAAGCGACTGCCTTCGGCTCAGGTCATGATCCTGGAGTCCCTGGATCGAGTCCCGCGTCAGGCTCCCTGCTCGGCAGGGAGTCTGCTTCGTCCTCTGACCCTATCCCCTCTCATGTTTTCTCTCTCTCTCAAATAAATAAATAAAATCTTTTTTAAAAAACAAAAAACAAAAAACAAAGGCTGAGGGAGGAGCCTTGGCTTCCATCCCAAAAGCTGAGAGAAAAAACTGTCAACCCAGAATCCTATATCCAACAAAAATATCCTTCAGAAATGAAGGGGAAATCAAGGTAGTCTCAGATAATGGGAAACTAAGACAATTGGTAGCCAGTAGACCTACCCTGAAAGAATGACTAAGAGACATTCTCTAAACAGAAAAGAAACAATAAAAGAAGAAACAGAACATCAAAAAAGAATAAAGAACAGGATAAGCAAAAATATGGGTAAATACAATAGATTTCCCTTCTCCTCTTAAGTCTTCTAAATTATATTTGCAGTTCAAGCAAAAATTATAACAACCACCTTATGTGGTTCTAAATGTATGCAGAGAAAATGTTTACTTATTTTATTATTTTAATTATTATTTTTTTAAAGATTTTATTTATTTGACAGAGAGAGACACAGCGAAAGACGGAACACAAGCAGCTGGAGTGGGAGAGGGAGAAGCAGGCTTCACGCTGAGCAGGGAGCCCGATGCGGGGCTCGATCCCAGGGCCCTGAGATCATGACCTGAGCCGAAGGCAGACACTTAACGACTGAGCCATCCAGGCGCACCCCTTTTTTTTTAAAATATTTTATTTATTTATTTGACAGAGGGAGACACAGCGAGAGAGGGAACACAAGCAGGGGGAGTGAGAGAGGGAGAAGCAGGCTCCCCACTGAGCAGGGAGCTGGACGTGGGGCTCAATCCCAGGACCCTGGGATCATGACCTGAGCTGAAGGCAGATGCTTAACTGACTGAGCCACCCAGGCGCCCCTTATTTATTTATTTGACAGAGAGAGAAGAAGCAAGAGAAGGAACACTAGCAGGGGGAGCGGGAGAGGGAGAAGCAGGCTCCCTCCTGAGCAAGGAGCCCCATGCGGGGCTCGATCCCAGGACCCTCAGATCATGACCTGAGCCGAAGGCAGACACTGAATGACTGAGCCACCCAGGCACCCCAGAGAAAATATTTAAAATAATTATAAATAGATGGTAAAGGAATGTAAAAAGGGGTAAGGTTTCTAATCTTTACTCAGACTGTTAAAACAGTGACATCAGTGGACTGTGATAACATATGCATATATATTATGTAATAGCTAGAGCAATCACTGAAAAAGCTATACAGAGAGATAGCCTCACAAATACTGTAGATAAATGAAGACAGAATTCTAAAGAATGCTCAAACAGCCAAGGGAGACAGGAAAATGAAAACAGTGACATGGGGAGAAGAAAGGGAAACAAAAGATAAAATGGCAGACTTAAACTCTGACATAACAATTATTGCATTAAATGTAAATGGTCTAAATATAACAATTGAAAGATAAATTTCCTGAGTATATTTAAAACATAACTACCTGATCTCTACACAGAATTCACTTCAAATATAATATGATATGATATGATATGATATGATATGATATACACAGGTTGAAAGTAAAAGAATAGCATGAATAACATGCAAATGTTAATCAAAAGAAAATAAGAATAGTTATATTAATATCAGGCAGAGCAGACTTTGGAGCAAAGAAAGTTACCAGAGGGTAGGGGCTGGGCTAGATGAGTGGTAGGTATTAAGGAAGGCACTTGTTATGATGAGCACTGGGTGTTGTATGTAAGTGATGAATGACTGAATTCTACTCCTGAAACCAATATTGTACTGTATGTTAATTAACTAGAATTTATTTTTTATTTTTTATTTTTTTTTTAAAAGATTTTATTTATTTATTTGAGAGAGAGAGAGATAGCGAGAGCGGGAACACAAGCAGGGGGAGTGGGAGAGTGAGAAGCAGGCTTCCTGCCGAGCAGGGAGCCCGATGTGGGACTCGATCCCAGGACCCTGGGATCATGACCTGAGCCGAAGGCAGACGCTTAACGACTGAGCCACCCAGGCGCCCTTAACTAGAATTTAAATAAACATTTGGACAAAAAAGTTCCCAGAGACAGAGAGGGATATCATATAATGATAAAAGGGTCAATCCACCAAGACAAATAGCAATCCTAAATGTTTATACACCAAACAAAAAAGCTGCAAAATAAGTGAAGCAAAAACTGATAGACAAATCCACAATTACAGCTGGAGACTTCAACATTCTTCCCTCAGCAATTGGTAGAACAATTAGACAGAAAATCAGGCCAGCATATAGATGAATTTGACAACCATTAATCATCAGGATCTAACCAACACTTATATAGCATTCTACCAACAAAAGCAAGAATATACATTCTTTTCAAGTGCCTATGGAACACTGACCAAAATAGACCATATCTTGTGAACAAACTTCAACAAATTTAAAATAAATTGAAATTGTACAGAGCATGTTCTCTAAATATAATGGAATTAAAACAGAAACCAATAACAGAATGATAACAAAAAGGGATCCAACCACTTGGAAACAGCATTCTTTTCAATAATCCATGACTAAAGAGGAAAACTCAAGGTAAATTTAAAAAGATATTGAATCAAATAAAAATAAAAATACAATATATTAAAATTTGTGAGACATAGCTAATGCAGTACCATGGGGAAAATTTATAGCACTAAAAATGCACACATAAGAAAGAAGAAATATCTCAAACTGATAATCTAAACCTCCAACAATGAAGAGGAGCAAATTAAACTCAAAGCAAGCAGGATGAAGGAAATAAGAAGAGCAGAAATCAACAAAACAAAGAGCTGAGTCTTTTGAAAGATCAAGAAAATTGACAAATCTGTAGTTAAGACTAACAAGAAAGAAAGAAAATACAAATTACCAATATCAGGAATGAAACAGGGGATATCACTACAGACCCTGCAGACATCAAAAAGATATTAAATGAATACTCTGAACAACTCCAGACACATAAATCTGAGAACTTAGATGAAATGGACCAGTTTCTCAAAAGAAAACCTACCACAATTAATATAAAATAGATCATTTGAATAGCCCCATAACTATTAAGGAAATTGAAATTTTAATTTAAAAACTCCCCAAAAAGATGTTGAGGTTTTCCCTTAAATTTTCCTTGTCTAGCAAGCAAGATGGAGGAGTTTCACCTCTTGAAGATACCCCTGTCCCCCAGGAGCACCCTACCCATCCTTAGAGCTTATGAGTCATATGGGGAAGAGGATTCTTGAAGACAGAGCAATGCAATACTTGTAACTTTTGTTAATAGACCCATCTTTCAAAGTGATGTCATTTTTACATTTGATATGCTTGTATTTATGTAGGATGTATATAGTTTAGGGGATTTTTTTGTTTGGTTTTATTTTCTAGAAAAGTCAACATGCCTGTTTTTATTTATTACTTGAAAAGATCATTTGAAGAAAAATAAATACATTTTCAACCACCAAATAGATAAACAAAAACTCCCCAAAAAGAAATCCCCAGGATGGGATAGTTTCACTGGAGAATTCTACCAAACATTTAGGGAAGAATTATTTCCAATCCTACACAATTCCTTCTAGGAAATAGGAGGGAACAGTTCCCATTTCACTTTACAAAGCTAGTATTACCATGAAGCCAAAACCAGACAAAACAACAAAGAGAAAGAGGGAGGGAAAACTACAGAACAATATCCCACATGAATATAGATGCAACAATCCTTAACACCAGATTAAGCAAATAGAATTCAGCAATATGCAAAAATAATAATAGAACATGCCTAAATGGAGTTCATTCCAGGGATGCAAGGCTGGTTCAATATTTGAAGGTCAATCAATGTAATCTATCATATTAACAGAAAACAAAATTAACATAATCATAGCAATTAATGCAGAAAATAATTTGATAAGGTTCAAAGCTCATTTATGATAAAAACTCTCAGAAAAATAGGAATAAAGGGGAACTTTCTCAACTTGAAAAAGAGCATCTACAAAAACCCTACAGCTAACAGCATAGTTAATGCTTAAAGATTGAATGCTTTTCCCTAAGATCAGGAATAAGGCAAAGATGGCTACTCATAGCACTCTTATTCAACATAGCGCTGGAAGTTCTAGCCAGTTGAAAAGGCCAGAAAAGGAAATAAAAAGTATACAGATTGGAAGGGAAATAATAAAATTGTTCCTATTTGCAGACAACATGATTTTGTACATAGAAAATCCCAAAGACTCTACAAAATAAAAATCTCCTAGAATTAATAAATGAGTTCAGCAAGGACACAGAAACAAGATAAATACACACAATTCAGTTGCATTTCTACATACTAGCAATGAACATGTGAACACCAAAATTAAAAACATATAACATTTACAATATATTTTTTATTTTTATTTTATTATTTTTTTACGATTTTATCCATTTGACAAAGAGAGAGATCACAAGCAGAGGGGAGTGGAAGAGGGAGAGGGAGAAGCAGGCTCCCACTGAGCAGGGAGCCCAATGCAGGGCTCAATCCCAGCACCCCAGGATCATGACCCGAGCCGAAGGCAGCAGCTCAACCGACTGAGCCACCCGGGTGCCCTACAATATATATATATATATATATATATTTTTTTTTTAAAGATTTATTTATTTAAGAGAGAGGGAGAGAGAGCACACATGCGCAGTGGGGAGGGGCAGAAGGAGAGGGAGAGAGAATCCCAAGCAGACTTTGCACTGTGCGTGGAGCCTGACTTAGGGCTCAATCCCATGACCCCGAAAAATCACGAACTGAGCTGAAACCAAGAGTCTAATGCTCAACCGACTGCGCCACCCAGGCACCCCTACGATATTTTTTTAAAAAGAAATATTTAAGTGTCAATCTAACAAAACATGCACAGGATTTGTATGCTTGAAAACTACAAAAGACTCATGAAAGAAATCAAAGAAAATCTAAATAAATGGAAGAGATGTACTGTGTTCATGGACTGGAAGACAAGATAGAAAAGATGTCAATTTGCCCCAAATTGATATACAATGCAATGCATAAATATTGAAATTCCTATCAAAATCTCTCCAAGGGGGAGCCTGGGTGGCTCAGTCAGTTAAGCAGCCGACTCTTGGTTTCGGCTCAGGTCATGATCTCAGAGTCCTGGGATTGAACCCCGGGCCTGACTCCACGCTCCACACTCAGCAAGGAGTTTGCTTCAGGATTCTCTCTCTCCTTCTGCCCCTTCCCCTGTTCATTCTCTTTCTCTCTCTCTCTAAACAAATCTTAAAAAAACAAAACAAAAACAGACCCTCAAAGATTTTTGTAGATATACACAAGATTATTCTAAAGATTTATTTATTTATTTGAGGGAGTGGGGAAGAGGGACATAATCTCAAGCAGATTCCCTGTTGAGTGCAGAGCTGACTTGGGGCTCTATCTCATGACCCCGAGATCATGACCTGAACTGAAACCAAAAGTCGAACACTCAACCAACTGAGCCACCCAGGCACCCCCAGACAAGATTATTCTAAAGTTCATATGGAAAGGCAAAGGAACCAGAATAGCTAACACAATTTTGAAAAAAGAAGAAGAAAGTGGAAGGAATCAGTTTTACATGGTTCCAAGACTAGATAGCTATAGTAATAAAAACTGAATGATATTGGCAAAGGGATAGACACATAGATCAATGGAACAGAATAGGAAACCAAAAATATACCCACACAAATACATCCAACTGATTTTTGACAAAGGTGCCAAAGCAATTCAAGGAAGAAAATACAGCCTTTTAATAAATGGTGCTGGGGCAAAAGGACATGCATGGGGGGTAGGAAGGGGAAAAGAAGGGCCTCAACCTAAGTCTCACACTTTAAATTTTTTTTTTTTTAAGATTTTATTTATTTGCAACAGAGAGAATGAGAGACAGAGAGCACAAGAGGGAGGAGGGTCAGAGGGAGAAGCAGACTCCCTGCTGAGCAGGGAGCCCGATGTAGAACTCGATCCCGGGACTCCAGGATCATAACTTGAGCCGAAGGCAGTTGCTTAACCAACTGAGCCACCCAGGAGCCCAAGTCTCACACTTTAAATGAAAATTAACTCAGAGGCGCCTGGGTGGCTCAGTCAGTTAAGTGTCTGCCTTCGGCTCAGGTCATGATCCCAGGGTCCTGGGATTAAGCCCCACATTGGGCTCCCTGCTCAGCGGGGAGTCTGCTTCTTGCTCTCCCACATCCCCTGCTTGTGTTCCTGCTCTCCCTCCCTCTCTCTCTCTCTGTCAAATAAATAAATAAATAAATAAAATATTAAAAAAAAAAAAGAAAATTAACTCAGGCGCCTGGGTGGCTCAGTTGGTTGGCCGACTGCCTTTGGCTCAGGTCGTGATCCTGGAGTCCCAGGATCGAGTCCCGCATCGGGCTCCCTGCTCGGCGGGGGGTCTGCTTCTCCCTCTCCCGCTCCCCCCTCTTGTGCTCACTCTCTCTCGCTTTCAAATAAATAAATAAAATATTTAAAAAAAAAAAAAAAAGAAAAAAGAAAACTAACTCAAAATGGATCACAAACTTAAATGTAAGATGTAAAACTTTGAGAAAAAAAAGGAAAGCACATAGGGAAAAACCTTTGACATTTAGGGATAAGCAAAGAATTCTTGGATTTGGAGCACCTGGGTGGCTCTGTCACTTAAGCATCTGCCTTCGGCTCAGGTCATGATCCCAGGGTCTTGGGACTGAGCCCTGCATCGGGCTCCCTACTCAGTGAGGAGTCTGCTTCTCCCTCTCCCTCTGCCTCTCCGCCCACCACTTGTGTGCTCTTTCCCTCTCTGAAATAAATAAATACATACAATCTTAAAAAAAAAAAGAGTTCTTGGATTTAACATGACTTATAAAAGGAAAAATTGATAATTGAATTTTGTCAAAATTAAAACACTTTGATCCTTTGCAGAAAATGAAGACAAGCTACAGAGGGAAAATATTTGCAAACCTACATCTGACAAAAGACCTGTATCTAGAATAGATTAGAAACTCTCAAAACTCGGGGCACCTGGGTGGCTCAGTCAGTTAAGCATCTGCCTTCAGCTCAGGTCATGATCCCAGGGTCCTGGGATTGAGCCCCGCGCCGGGCTCCCTGCTCAGCGGGAAGCCTGCTTCTCTCTCTCCCTCTCCCAGTCCCCCTGCTTGTGTTCCCTCTCTCGCTGTGTCTCTCTGTCAAAATAAAATAAAATAAAATCTTAAAAAAAAAAGAAAAAGAAACTCTCAAAACTCAACATTAAAAAAAAAACCCAAGCGATCCAATTAGAAAATGGGCAAAAAACATGAAGAGATAGTTACCAAAGAAGATGTAGAGATGGCAAAAAAAAAAAAAAAAAAAGCACACGAAAAGATATTCAACATCATTAGCAATTGGGGGGATGCAAATTAAGACCACAATTAGAGATCACCAAACACGTATCAGAATGTCTAAAATAAAAAACATAGTGACATCAATTGTTGGCAAGGATGGCAGAAAATTCCATCTCCCTCCATACACTGTTAATGGGAATGTAAAATGATACATCCACTTTGAAAATAGTTTGGCAGTTTAGGGGCTCCTGGGTGGCTCAGTCAGTTAAGCATCTGACTTCTGCTCAGGTCATGATCTCAGGGTCCTAGGATGGAGCTCCGCATTGCGCTCCCTGCTCAACGGGGAGCCTGCTTCTCCCTCTCCCTCTGCCACTCCCCCTGCTTGTGCGCGCTCTCTCTCTCCCTCTCTCAAGTAAATAAATAAAATCTTTAAAAATACAAAATAAAGGGCGCCTGGGTGGCTCAGTCTTTAGGCGTCTGCCTTCAGCTTGGGTCGTGATCCCAGGACCCTGGGATTGAGCCACACATCGGGCTCCCTGCTCGGCGGAAAGCCTGCTTCTCCCTCTCCCACTCCCCCAGCTTGTGTTCCTGCACTCGCTATCTCTCTCTGTCAAATAAATAAATAAAATATTAAAAAAATAAATAAATAATTTGGCAGTTTAAAAAAAAAGAACGAAAAACTCACAGTGTTAACTACCATATGACCCAGCCATTGCATGTCTGGGTATTTATTCTAGAGAAATGAAAACTTAGATTCACACAAAAGCCTGTACACGATGCTTGTAGGAGCTTTGTTTGTAATAGCCAAAAGCCGTAAACAGCCCAGATTCTGCAACAGGCGGATGGGATAGCAAGCTGTTGGGGCGTCCATACCATGGAACACCGCCCAGCAAGTAACTGCAACAACCCACCAATACACTGACAACCTGGAGGACCCCCAGAGAGTCCTGAGGAGTAAAAAAAAAACAACCCCAAGACATTACACATATCGTATGAGTCCAGTTAGATCCCATTCTTAAAATGACAAAATTACAGAAATGGGGAGTGGATTAGAGGTTGCCGGGGGTGGAGGGGGCAGGTGGGGTGGGGGGACAGAAGTGGGCGTGGCTATAAAACGGGCAACAAGGGGGGTCCTTGTGGGATGGAAACCTGGGTCTTGACTACCTCAGTGTCAGTATCCCGGCTATGCTATTATACGGCCACTTTGCATGATGTTACTACTGGGAAAACTGGGTAGAGGGTGCACGAAATCTCTCTGTATTATTTGTTTTAAAAAAAGAGGTAGCAAAGTATATTGATTCAGGTACTTCATTTATACTCCAGGAGGTTCCCAGAGTACCTCCTGTGGTGTCAGACACAGAGAAGGTGCTCAGTTGAATGAGTAAATGAAAAAGGATTTGAGGGGCACCTGGGTGGCTCAGTTGTTAAGCATCTGCCTTCAGCTCAGGTCATGGTCCCAGGGTCCTGGGATCGAGCCCCGCATTGGGCTCCCTGCTCCGCGGGAAGCCTGCTTCTCCCTCTCCCACTCCCCCTGCTTGTGTTCCCTCTCTCGCTGTGTCTCTCTCTGTCAAATAAATAAATAAAATATTTTTTTAAAAAAAGGATTTGAGTTCCTTTACCCCCATTTTATAATCGCTGCCTGCCAAAGAAAATCAAGGAATTTTCTCCCCTTACTTAACGTCTAACTCCCCCTTCAGTGTTGGTTCTGGGCTTTAAGATTCCCCAGTGTTCTTCCATGTTCTTTCCAAGGCACACATTCTTCCTCCCAGTTCAGTGAGTCCCCACAGGAAATGTTAACTTCTCTCACAATCTCGGATATCGGGTCTGCCACTCCTTGCCTCCCCAAGCCCCCTGACGCTATAGGATGCAGTCAGTGGAAAAGCCCATTCCCGCCCTCCCTGCAGAAGGAGAAAGAGTCTTAACGGGGTACTTACTGAACAGGTTATTCCAGGTCATATTGGTCTTTTCCTCAGACTCCATCGGTTGGAAAACAAGTACCCTGTGATGGTCAAGGTTTTTTAGCAATTCTTCACAGTAAAATGGAATCCCACAGCTTCCCTCCACCAGGTACCTGCAGTAGAAACAAGGCGACCTGTTTACACCAAACAACCATCTTTTAGGAAGGAAAAATATTTGATGCATCTAATTATTTGAAAAAACTCATTATTTGAAAACAACAATATTCTCTGTTTCCACTTGTTTTCCTTTTTTGGGTTGCTTTTTTTCTTTTTCTTTCATTTTTTAAAATTACATAAAATCTTTTTTTTTTTTTAAAGATTTTATTTATTTATTTGAGAGAGAGAATGAGAGACAGAGAGCACGAGCGGGAAGAGGGTCAGAGGGAGAAGCAGACCCCCCGCTGAGCAGGGAGCCGGATGCGGGACTCGATCCCGAGACTCCAGGATCATGACCTGAGCCGAAGGCAGTCGCTCAACCAACTGAGCCACCCAGGTGCCCAAAATTACATAAAATCTTTACATTTTTTTCAAAGCCCAAACTATATAATCAGGTACATCCTCGGTGTTGCCTCCCTTGCTCACCTTCTAAATAACCATGTCAGTTAGTTTCCGGCTTATCTGCTCAATGTTTGTTTTTAAACATATAAACAAAAGCACACAGACGTATTTCATCCCCCCCCCTTTTTTTTACCTAAAAGACAGCATGTCACCCCTACTGCATGCTTGGCTACACCTTGTTTTTTCACTCAAGAATATATCCTGCCCATCCCTCCATATCAGTAGATCTTTCTCATTCTTCTTAATGCTATGTAGTGCTCCACTGTGTGCATGCATCCTATTTTATCCTACTTATCCTCTCAGAGATGGACATCTGGATTGTTTTCAGTCTTTTGCTAATACAAATAATGTTTCGATAAAACTTTGTCCATATGTCTCTTTATAGCTTTGTTAATGAATCTTTGAGATAGAATCCTAGAATTGGGGTTGCTAGATCAAAAGGTAAATGTACATGTATAGATACACATACACATGAAATACACACATACACATAGAAAGAGAAAGAGCAAAAGACAAAGGGAAAGAGCATGCCAAATTCGTGCCTGGAGTTCTTTTAAATGGGACTTTGTCCCAGACATCTTTCTTCCAGAAGCAAAGCAAACTCATTAGAAAGAATGGATGCAGATACCAAGGTGGATTGTAAGCAGCCAGCTAAAGAAGGGGCACTGTCCACGTTGTTAAGGTGACCACTGTCTGGACCCCAGTGGGGGAGTCACTGAGAGGCTCAGAGAGCAGTGACTAAAGAGCCTGCCTTCAACACCTGCCACAGACGGAACAGTAAGTCCAGCCTACATTACCGACAGCCGAGTGAGACCTTGCTTATTTGCAGGTTGTGTCTTTAAAGCTTACCAGTTTGCCTTTTGTGACACTTGCCCATGATGACGCCCTCTATCACTGTTGATTAAACCGAGCATGTCTATACACAGCACGATGAAAGGGAAGCCAAACTGATGTCACTGAGCCAAGTTTAAGGAGGTGTAACAGGAGTGATAACAAGGAAAAGGATGATAAATGGCTCTTTTGAAAGGTAGGACCAGTGAAAATGCCAAAACGGGTGCTTTCAGATGTATCTTAAGAAATCTGATGAAGTCTGGATCTGGGGAATGGACACGGATGTGAAGACCGCAGGGGAGAAACAGGATACCCACGTGTCCAGTTCTTTGGGGATGCCCCTGACGTTGAGGTCTAGGCAGACCTTGTTGCGGATGTCCTTAGGCTGCACGGCTCCAAGGGTGATGTAGGTGGTGTGTCTGTTCTTCATTATGGTCCTGGCCGCTGCACAGGGTATGTCAGTGAAGGGAGACAGGGACATGATGATGAAGATAGGAACCGTCCGGATCAGCTTCTCCATAAAGGCCCAGGAGGCTGAGTCAATAAACTGGCCCTCATCGATGATGAAAATAATCCTTTCCTCTTTCACTGTCTGGACAAAGTAGAGAAACAGAAAAATGCTGGAGGACTTTGGATTTTTATTCACGTGTATGGGTATGCATGTGTATGCACTGATATTGTGGTGCTAAATTAAAATCTTCTTTCCAATAAATTTGTATTAATTTAGATTCCACTAACTTGGAATGTGTGGCAATTTGGACAGAGCTGACTGGAATGGATTCTTACTTCATCAAATCCCTGTGTAAAGATAATGCAGATTTGTAGGGTAAACGGGGTTGTAGCCAAGTAAAAGCACCCGCTACATAAAAAGAACTGATATCTTCACCACACGTCATTTTAATCTACTGACAAATGAAGATCTCCTGGGTTTATCTAACTGACATTTGTTCAACCAACATGTATGTATTCAACACACACTAACTGAGCACCTACTGGGCTAGACGCTACATACGCAGTGCTGAAAGAAGCTAAGCTAGTTGATGCTATTCTAGTCCAAACTGTGGTATATGTCACACTTGAAAACAGATCACGGGTCCCTTTCCAGGTGTAGGCTACCTTTGCCCTCCCTAGTCTGAATTATTTATTCTTAAGCATTTATTGTGCACTCATCAGGGTGAGATATTGTTCTAGGTGCTGGGGATACAGTATTGAACAAAATAAGAGCTTACACGGTAGAGTCAGCCCCTTGCAGAGTGAGGTCTGCATTGCACTGTGTGAAGTGTCTAAATGGAGAAGACCTTCTCCCCTCTCACGGCTCCACACTGCTCTTGGCTTCTTTTGGCTCCTTCTGGGAAGACAGTTAACCCATTCTTCCCCTCCATGTTTTTACCATCTAAAGCAGCAAAGGCTACTTTAAAATTTCAGATTTCATAAGACAATCATTATAAAGTATTATAACCTGTTTCATTACATATACATAATAAATCTGCCCCTGCAGCTCCATTCTGTTACTAGCTATTTAACTCTTCTTGAGGACGTTTTGATTAATGGGGAGGTTAGCGTTACATTTGTTTTGTTTTTGGCTGATACCTTTAAAAATATGGGACAGATAGAAATGTGAGTTTTTGCTATATGATGGCCTTGTCAGTGAATCTTTGTAAACTGAGGAGAGTCAAGCAGGAACCAAAAAAGCATGAGTTCTATAATATATCCTAGGCCTTGGTTTCTTCATATTTAAAATGAGAAGACTGGGGGCACCTGGGTGGCTCTGTCATTAAGTGTCTGCCTTCGGCTCAGGTCATGATCCTGGGGTCCTGGGATCGAGCCCCGCATTGGGCTCCCTGCTCGGTGGGAAGCCTTCTTCTCCCTCCCCCACTCCCCCTGCTTGTGTTCCCTCTCTCGCTGTGTCTCCCTCTGTCAAATAAATAAAATCTTTAAAATAAATAAATAAATAAAAACTTTATAAATAAATAAATAAATAAATAAATAAATTTTAAAAATGAGAAGACTGAATTGGATTCTCTCTAATGTGACTAAAAGTCAACGTCTACATTGCACTTACTATGTTCCAAGCACTGTGTGATGCTCTTTACATAAATTAACTCATTTACTCCTCATAACATTCACAGGAAGTGGTCCTATTGAATCTATTTACTGAGAAAATTTCAGTTAAGTAACTTGCCAAGGTCACACAAATAGTAAATGTTCTGAAGATTACTGTCATAGCATTTAGTTAAAGCATAGCTTTAGTGGTGATTTCCAAACTAGATTGTGCATCAGAACCAATTGAGGAATTTAAAACAAAGACCAACAACTAAAATTCCTAAGCCCAACCTAAGCCTCTTTGAATCTTTAGGGGGATAGAATTCATAAATTCATGGTTTTTTGTTCTTTTTTTTTTAAGATTTTATTTATTTATTTGACAGAGAGAGACACAGCGAGAGAGGGAACACAAGCAGGGGGAGAGGGAGAGGGAGAAGCAGGCTTCCCGCCAAACAGGGAGCCCGATGCGGGACTTGATCCCAGGACCCTGGGTCATGACCTGAGCCAAAGGCGGATGCTTGATGACTGAGCCACCCAGGCGCCCCGATGGTTTTTTGTTGTTTTCATTTTCTACAGAAGTTTTTTTTTTTTAATCCAACTATAATTAACATACAGTGTTATATTAGTTTCAGGTATACAATCTAATGATCCAGCAATTCCATACATTTCTTAGTGTTCATCAAGATAAGTGTACTCTTAATCCCCTTATCTATTTCTCCCAGCCCCCATCCACCTGCCCTCTGCCAACCATCATTTTGTTCTCCATATTTAAGAGTCTGTTTTTCTGTTTGTAAATCCATGTTTTTTTAAGAAGCTTTCTGGAGGATACTTGTAACACAAACAGTCCAAAGTCTGACATTTTGAAATTACTCATATTGCCTTGCCAAGTGGAGAAGGAGAAAGTCATATCATAAACTTAAGACAATGCCACAAACTTGAATTGATCATTTATAATGTACCAGACGCTGAGCTGCTCAGTGGTAATATAAAAATGAATCAGGCTCCCTGCCCTTAAGAAACTCACCATCTCCTAAGGGGGAGAGACACACATATAAGGAACAAATTGTCATAGTGTGTGGTAAATATCATAAGAAAGATGTTCAAAGTGCTACAGAAACAGATTGGAAGAAGAACTAGTCATACCTAGTGCTTTGGTCAGTTTTTACCAAAGAAGTGACACTGAAGGATGAATAGCATTTCTCCAGGTTAACAACAACAACAACAACAACAACAAAAGCTTTTGGCTTTTATGTCATTAGCCCTGGGAATTATTTGGATAGTAGAAAGGATGGGTTGGTGCAATCTGCCTGTGCTCTGGCAGTTATATGGAGGATGAGCTGGAGTGGAGAGGTATGAGGCACAGAGATTCATCAGGAAGCCATGGAAATAGTCCAGGAGAGAGAGAAGTACAGCAAGGAAGAGAGGCCGGAGACACGACAGAGGCCACCCACAGGAGAAATGGTAGGACTTGACAACTCAGTAGATGAGGTACAAGTGGCAACCGATGAGGATGGGGAACAAAGACAACTTTAAATGAAGCTTGAATGAATCTGCCATTAACTAAGTCAAGGACCAGAATGAGGAAGAAGGGTCCATTGCAGTAGGAAAAAGAAAATTTAGTATTAGACACCGACCTGAATGTGAGTTACTACATCCACGTGTTATGTATGGAAGGTTCTTGGAAATATGGTGCTGGTGCTTATGAGAGAGGTGAATATAAATATGGTGATTGTCAACATATAGTGGATTGTCATGAGATTACTCAGAGAGAGAAGTAAGATAGGGGGAGTGTTTCTGATAAAGAGGCACTGTTCTAAGTGTTTTACACAACCCTGGGAGCCAGGTACTACTATTTCCCTGTTTTATGGATGACAAAACAAAAGCATAGACAAGTTAAGTCACTTCCTCAAAGTAACCCAGGTAGCAAGTGATAGGCCTAAGGGTTCAGATGTTGGTAGTCTGACTACGGAGCCTACATCCATAACCATTTGGATATACTGCCTCTCAGGGAGAGGGAGGAGGAGGGAGGGCTGGTTTTAAGGAGAGGCCAAACTCCCAGGAGTAATGTTAAAGGGACTCCTTTCAAGCACAGCTAAATTCTGAACAGACTCTTGACTTGAGGTTTGGAAGGAAGGAAGAAGGAGATGCGAGGGGTGTTAAGATGAAGATTTCAAAGCTTCTTGCCAGTGGCGTCTGAACCCCTCGGGCTACCTCCCTTTTCCCTCCCCCATTACTTTAGACCCACAGATGCTCTTACTTGCTCCAAGATCTTCATAAACAATGCTTCCAACTGCTTTTGCTTTTTTAAGGTGGTCATCTTGGAAACCTCTCGTGAAATAGGGAACTGTATAAAGAATTATGAGAATATTGAGTCTGGGGAAATAGCAAAGGGAGCTACTAGCTGTGTGACTTTGGGCAAATCACTTTACCATTCTGTGCCTTCAAATCCTCATGTGTTAGATGGTTCATAACGTCCCTTCCAGCTATGCCACCCTATGTCAGTGAACCTACTAGATACAGGATGTACTGGGGGCATACTCTGTCTTTGCCCTGGCAGTCACCTGCAGGAGCAGAGGGACTCTGTGCCTGGCACCAGCTACTACAGGATAGCTCTGATGGAAAGGTGAGAAAAAAATGAATCAGCAGGTGGCCATCTGGATTTTCTCCAGTATGGTATTTCTAGATACCTCCAATGTCTCAGGAAGGTGGAAGCTCATTCAAGGAGAATTGGGAGCCACTTCCTCATCACCCACATCATCTCCACATGAGAAAAGAGAAAGATAATAAATGGCAAAGAGATGCTAAGTCATCCAACCTCAGGCGGGAGTTACTGCAGGTACCCCGTCACTCTTCCCTGCAGAGGCACAATCTAGCTACTCACCTGGACGTGGAAGATGTCATTCAGGAGACAGTGGAACTTCTCATCCAACAGAGTCTTGACTTTATTTTGAAGGTTGGTCTGTCGTTCTTTATAATGTTTACAAGTATCCAGACCCAGGACATTGGCCATGAGTATCTGGATGGTATAGAAATTCTGATGGAAGCTGATCTTAGTCAACGCGATAGCAATAGTCCTGTTTATAAGAAAGCCGAGAAGCAAAAAAGAGTTCTTAAATATATTTTCTGAAAATAATAAAGGCTGAAGGAAAGCTCTGGCTCTTCCTATTCAGTTGTTACAACAGCTATTTCCCAAACTATCTGGAAGCTGTTCTTTACTCCTGCTTCAGATACACTCCCTCATTCCTCTATGTCCCTGAGCCCCCCTAATTGACCCTCGCTATGTTGTCTTCTGTAGTCCCATCCCTACCACCTTGCCCCAAGCCCTCAGACTCTCACCCACACTGCTGAGGAACATGCTACTCCCCCTGCCTAGCACCATGATTCAGTGCATTGCCTTTCCAGAGGCCTGATGTATCTGGATAGATGCAAATCCTCTCTCCTATTTACAAGTTTTTAGTGGCTCCCACTGCCGAAAGGTCTAGACTTCTTTTACGGGCCATACCAGACTTTCCCAGGTCTCATTATATCATATCTTGCCACTCTGCCCAGCCATCTACCCTCCACCAACAAACTAGTGAGAGTTCCCTGCACACCCAGAGCTGTCGCCCCAGCCTGGCAGCTTACCGCTCCTCCCAGCGCTGTCTAATCCCTCGTCTCCTGCTTATCTGCAAATCTCAGCTCAGGTGCAGCCTCCTGGAAATCTTCCCTGGTGCCCTGAGGTTGGGTTACAGACCCCTCTTTGTCATAGCTTCCCAATACTCGATTGCACACCTCCATCACTGTCCTCACCGCATCCTATTTTTATTCCCTCTTTCTCCTTCTCTTCCATAGAGCTCTTTGAGGGCAGGGATCAGATATTATTCATCTTCCGGGCATTGGCATTTGTCATGGGTTGACTCATGTCCCCCCTGGATTCATATGTTGAAGTCTTAGCCCCCAGTACCTCAGAATGTGATCTTATTTGGGAATAGGATCACTATAGATGTAATTACATAGGTTAAGGTGAGGTCATACTGGCATAGAGGGGGCCCCTAATCCAAAATCACTAGTGTTTTTATAAGAAAGGGAAATTTGGACACAGACAAGGCACAGGGAGAACACTATATAAAGATAAAGGCAGAGATTGGGTGATGCTTCTTCAACCCAAAGAGCACCAACGATTGCTAGCCAGCCATAGGAAGCTAGGGGAAAAGGCATGGAACAGACCGTCCCTCACAGCCATCAGAAGGAACCCACCCAGCTGGCACCTTGATCTCAGACTCCTAGCCTCCAGAACTCAGAGACAACAAATTTCTGTTCATGGAGCCACCCAGTTCGTGGTGCTTTGTTACAGCATCTCTAGCAAACCAATATAGCCCTCAACAGTTCCTGGAACGTAGGATGTACTCGATAAGTGACAGGATGAATGAATGAATAAATGTCTTCTGGTTATTAATTATCTCCTAAGCAATGTTAAAGATATTTATGAACCAGCCTTTCCTAGGCTTGACATTAAAAAGGAATAGAAAAACAGGTAACAATAATATGTGGTTTATAAGCATTTTCCCCTTAAAGCCTTGAGGTTTGATCGTGAAAGGATATGGGACACCATCGTCCTCATCTAAGTCACCGTCACTGGTCACTGTTATTGAATACCATCCTGCCCACTGCCACGAGGGTGCCACATGGGCTGTCCCAGAGTGCCCTCGTGACATTTCTCGTATGAAAACAGAAAAACGGTGTGATAGAAGTACCTTAGCTCTGCCTTCCAAAGGAAAATCCAGAGGCCTATCATTCTCCATCCCCACTCCAGGGCTAAATGGTTTGAACTAGTGATTCTCTGTCCGAGCTGGATATATTTCTGTGTTTGTTCTGTAGACCCCATCTAGCCTTCCTCTCAATATCTGGGCAGGCATTCTCAAACTGCACATTGGGATTACTTAGGAAGCTTTACAATATTGATATCCAAGCCCCATCTGGCATTAAATTAGGATCTCCAGGGGTCAGCCCAGCTTCTCATTTCTCAGCTCAATATGTTTATCATTAATTATTTATTTAGTACAGAGGGCATGACACCCAATAACTGACAGATTGTGGGTGGTTCGCATATGATAAATAATATAAAGGAGAGGAGCATTAAAATAAATGAAACTCTTAAAGACATTTCTCTGGGTTTCCAAGAAGTGATCATGGCAAGACACTCACCTGTGGTTCTCACCTTGGGCCAGATACTCAATTTCCATAAGTATCTGGCTTTTTCCATATCCTGATAATCCTTCGTACATTAGGACTCGGCTGCAGTTGGATATCAAAAATTCCTTCATAGTACACATGAAGTATTTGATCTCCTTATCACGTCCTGTTGTTTTTATTTTTTAAAAAGGGAGCAAACCTAATCAACATAAAATAATCTAGAGATACAAAAAAAAAAAAAGCACACAGTGATACCACTTCTAAAAATACCTCTGGAATTTCCATGGAATTGTTCATTAACTTTCTTGAGATCCTGTGCCCTTTAAAAATTTTTTAAAATCTTTCTCTGGAGCTTTCCAGTTAACAACGTAGTTTTACAATTTTATTTGATCCCCACAAGCTGTGAGGGCAAGTATTCTTATAATGTTCATTATAATGTCCATTTAATTTTAGCATAGAAAACCAAAATTTAGTGTAGCCAACTGCTTAGATTACACAACCAAGAACAAAACCAGCATTATCTGTCCCTGGCCCTTGTGTTCCTTTCCTTTTTCTTGCTTTCTATAACACACTAGAAGTAATCTGTAGATTATTATACTGGAAAATAAATGTATTAAAGTTAGGGTTCCTATAAAGTATTTTTATTTCTAATTCTGTGAAAGAAACTTGCTCTTTATAAATGAGAAATTATACTTCTCTCAGGGCCACTAGAAACATGATCAGGGATAAGAACATTCAATTTGCTCTCAGAAATCACGTGTAGATTATTTCTTTCCTAGGAACAACCTACATTCTTAGTAAAAATAAATTATAGTCTTTTTCTGATTATAAAACTAACACATGCTCACTGTGAAAAATATGGAAAACTTAGGAGCAAATAAACATCACCGTGGTTACACCCCTGATGCTGTTATTTTTCTTACGTGTTTTTAAATATATGTAACAGGATGCCCTGACTGAAATCTGAAACTCAGCCCACAGTCTTTGAAACCTGCATGGACAAGAAGGAGCTGCCAGAGCTGTCATTTCAGAGGAGTGAGCAATTTCTGTGGAAGGAGCTGGAGAGCCCTTCAGGGCTGGTTTCCTCCTCCTTTGCTGGATTGGTCACTGCTGAGAGAGTTAGGTGTCCATTCATGGAGTAAACACATACACGAGGTGTGATCCAACGTCTGTTGAAAACCAGGACCATTCTTTCAAGCCTAGATGCTCTATACAAAGAAGCTAAGTGTTTACTTGGTGATATAAATTTCTGGGCACGATTTAGGGAGAACTAACCTGCAGACTATGTGACTTCTTCTGGGTGAAACATTCCCTTTCTGAAAATGCATTTGAACTTCGATATTGTGAGATGTGTCATGCTCTTCTTTGGCCCGAGGCTCAGTAGGTAACTCAGAAGACAGAGCCCAGGCGGCCAGAGAGCCGCGTCTTCTAGCTCTCTGCGTCCTATTCATAAGGGGCCCATACAGGTAAGACCTTATGGATTGTCTTTCAGCTGTATTCTAAAATAAAGTCTAGTTGTCTTGACTTGAAGTACATGCACCTTGTTTCTATCTAAACAAGGCCCTAAGATCTGGGACTGTTGCATGTATTTTTGATCTTAAAAAAACCACTTTTTTTTTTTAAGATTTTATTTATTTATTTGAGACAGAGAGAATGAGAGAGAGCACATGAGAGGGAGGAGGGTCAGAGGGAGAAGCAGACTCCCTGCCGAGCAGGGAGCCCGATGCGGGACTCGATCCAGGGACTCCAGGATCATGACCTGAGCCGAAGGCAGTCACTTAACCAACTGAGCCACCCAGGCGCCCAAAAAACCACTTTTTTGATTATAGTTTTGTTGACATCTATGCGGTTGGTTAGCACATAATTTCATTCACAGGAACTCTTGTAAAAGAAGGGCACTTCCTATAGTCCTAACTTCTGACAGTCTCTTTTTTGACTAGAGTTTAAGGAAAAGATATGTGGGCTTGATCTTTACCTGATGGAATCGGGGAATCAGGGAAAAAGGCAACTAGAATATATGCCTATTGTGACCAATGTGTTTTCATATGACTGCCATATTAAGTCCTTGATCTTGTAGAGGGGGGTTAGGACTTCTGTTTGCTGTCAATCACTATCACAACAAGCATATCCTAGGCTGGGAGGTAAAGCCTCAGAGGAGGGGGAGAGTGAGCATTCCTTCTCCTTTCCAGCCTTCAGGAGTCTGGGGGTCTGGATTTACAAAGAGTGATTAGACTCTGAAAAACACCTGAACACAGTGAAAGTGGGCATGGCTGCTGATCCTCTACAGTTCTGGAAGAGCTGCCTTCTTTTAGGCTCTGCTGAAATCAGGATTCTGTCCCGACATGCCCCCAGAGTGTGGAACAGAGCCTCCTCCTAACTGTCCTAACACAGTTAGGACCAGGATTTAACTTATGATGCTGCTTTTAGGGATGTTCAAGTCTAACAGAAGGACATTTCAAGTGTTCTTAGAAATGGCTGCCTTCAGAATCCACAGGCTTACCTTCATGAGGATCTCTTCCCCCCGAGGGTATATCCCTCCCTTGTTTTATGTCCACTTCCCTGTCTAGTCTAGTCTCGAGTTAGCTTCCTTATGATGGGGTCCCTGTCACCACGAATCACAAAAACATCACGGCCACTGCCAGATTTAGATCACAGATCTAAATGTAAAAGGTCAAACAAAATTTCCGGAAGAGAATCTAAAAAAAAATTTCATGAATTTTGGGTGAAGAAAAATTTCTAAATAGTATACAAAAGCACTAGCTATAAAAGACTGATAAGCTGGATTACATTAGAATAAAATATTCTGTTCATTAAATACATCATTAACAGAGTAAAAAGGTTGGGGCGTCTGGGTGGCTCAGTCGGTTAAGCATCTGCTTTCGGCTCAGGTCGTGATCCCAGGGTCCTGGGATTGATCCCCGCATCAGGCTCCCTGCTCAATGGGGAGCCTGCTTCTCCCTCTCTCTCTCTGCTGCTCCCCCTGCTTGTGTTCTCTCTCTCTCTCTGACAAATAAATAAATAAAATTAAAAAAAAAAACAGTAAAAAGGCAAGCACAGAATGGGAAAAGTTACATACTGGAAAAACAACAGTGTACCTATTTTAGGATATATAAAAAATTCCAACAGATCTATAATAAACATACAACCCAACTGAAAAATAGGCACAAGATTTGTATAGATGCTTTATAAATGATGTCCAAAGGGCCAGTAAATATATGAAAAAGGAGCTCAACCATATCAGGGGAATTCAAATGGAAATCACAATGAGACACGACTATATGCCCAACAGAGTTATTAAAATTATAGAGACTGTTAAAACTAAGTTGTTGGTAAGGGTGAAGAGTGACTGGAACTCTCATAACACTGTTAGTCAGAATATAAATAAATACAACCATTTTGGACAATTATTTGGCATTACCTACCAAAGCTGTGCCCTTTGTCCTGACAGTTTCTCTCCTACATATACGCTCAACAGAAACACGTACATGTGTTCACCAAGAGACATGTACAAGAATCTTTATGGCAGTATTATTCGTAAAAACCAAGAACTGGAAACAATTCCAATGTTGTACAATGACAGAATGAATAAATGGTTGTACGTTTACAAAATGGAATACTGCATAGTGATGAAAATGAATGAATTACCACTACACCTAGCACCATGGAGGAATTTCATAACATAAAGTTGATTAAAAGAAGGCATATGTAATTACACATTGTACAACTTCTCTTACAGGAATATCACAAACAGGCCTGAGTCATCTAAGGTGTTAGACATCTTGGGGAGAGGGTGAGGGATAAAGTATGTGAGGGTTCCCGGAGGACTTCTATTTTTCTATTTCTTTGCCTGGATGGTGGTTGTATGCTCATTTTGTGATAATTCAGTAAGATGCAGATGTAACGCTGGTGTATTTTTCTGTATGTTTTGTTATAGTTCAATAAAGAAGTTTAAAAATCAAGGCCCACTACCTACCCAGCAAAGGGTAGCCCTCATTTCTGTTGCAGATGAGGTATGCCATACCAAACATGCTGAAGAGAAGAAAAGAAAAGATGTTAGAGTCAGAACAGGGAAATATCGAGAGCAAGAGTGTTTCATGCTTAGTTCCCAGAAAGTCTCCTTTTTCGATCTCTAAGAAGAATCTATCCCCTGACTTAAGGGTTGCAGATGCCAGGGGGAGGAGAAAAGAGAAGTTCTTACCTGGTAATAGAGAGTCCAAACAACTTATGTAGTGCCTGGTAGAGTGTTCACTAAATGCTTGTTGAGTCTGCATTGGTGGAACTGAACCTTTCTAGGGAAACCAGACACCATGATGGGACCCATGGACTTGGATGTGGCATATTGCGTCACATCCTGGAAAGGGTCCACCACGTGCTCAAACAACAATGGCCCCCCTTTGGTGAGCACATGCAACGTGCCTGGCATAGTTTCACGTGCTCTACATATATCATCCTTACCTCCTGACAAAAACCTCATTAAGAAAGTACTATTATGTCCATTTTACAAATGAGAAAACTGAGGTGCAGAGAGTTTAACTTGCCCAAGATCCCACGGGTAGTGGGGACAGCAACAGAGGATACTGACAGAATCAGTATCTATAACCAGGCCAGGGTACGTACGCTTGCCCACTGCATAATATTATTTCTTGAAGGAGCTTTTTTAGTCAAATGGATCATTTCCTTGCCTGCACTAATATACTGTTTTATTATGTCTCTGTTACAGGACATGCCAACTCTCCCATGTAATATACAGCTAATTTTGTATATTGTATATGTTGGCCTTCCCTATGAAGTTGTGACTTTTCAGGGCAGGAACCAGGCCCTGTTCATATTTGTGATTTCTACACTCTCATACTTGCAGAAACAGTATAGAAAAACTATGAGGAGGCCACCCTTTGGGATCGGGTAGTCCTGGGTTCCTGTGGTAGACTGACTGCATTAGTGGCCCCTCTTCTTCACCCCTACCTGTATCTGTGCCTTGTGCTACGTCACTCTGGGCTCAGCCTTGTGAATACTTTGCCAATGGGATGTTACCAAACATGACAGAGGCTTGAAAAATGCTTGGGCATTGGGCTTGCTCTCTCTTGCTCTTCTGATATTGCCATGACCACATGCCTGGGCCAGTCTGATGGAGGCTGAGACACACAGAGCCAAACTGTCCCCGTTATGTCAGCCAGACTTCCCACTTATCCCACCTGACATCGTCCTGGATCAGCCAACAACCTGCAGAGCCCCATGCAGGTGAACAAGCCTAGTCAAGATCAGCCAAATCCAGCCAAGATCAACTGAATCCCACATTTGTGGGATAAACAAATATTTATTGTGGTATATACTAAGCCACTAAGGTTTTGTGGCTGTCTATAATGCAGCATTATTGTGGCATTTTGAAACTTGGCTTTATTGTTTACTAGATTGATGACCGTGGACAAGTCATTTAACATCTCTGAATCTCAGCTTTTAAATTTATAAACTGGAGATAATAATAGATTCTACCTGATATGGTTGATACTAGAGTAAATTACATGTTTTGAGGTAGAATGCCTAGTACTTAATAAGGGCCCACAAAAAAAATTAGTATTATTCACTCATATATTCAAACAGCATTTTATTGATGGTCTACGCATGCCAAGTACAGTGCTGCACCCTGGGAATACAAAGGTGAATGATAAAGACTCCTTGAACCAACTGCTGCCCTGATTCTTTTATCTGACCTTTAAGACCTATATTTTAGCTTGCTAATATTAAGAATAATACCACCCACTTTCCATTTACTCATTCATGTATTCATTATTATTGAGTGCCCACTATGTGCTAAGCACTGGGAATATAAAAACAAGCAAGAAATAGCCACTTCCCTCAAAGAGCTCATAACGTAGTAAGTGAAAAGCCTATCAGGTCAGTAATTGTGATGGGTATGTACCAGAGAGGTACACAGAGGAGGAAAAGGTACACAGAGGAGGAAAAAGCTAAGCTGTCTGAGCTTGACTGGGTAGTTCCAGAGCCGGCCTTGTGCAGGAATAGATCCCTGAAATAAATTCAAGATCCCTTGAAATAGATGTCAAAAGTTGACTGTGATTTTCCCAGTAGAATTGGGGGTGGGTGGGTGATGGAGAGGGCAATCTATTTAGACAGCCCAGAGGAGGGGGCATAGGAGGAGATGAAGATGGAAAGGCAGGTGGTTACATTGTATGTCATTTCGAGGAATTTGCACATTATGAAGGTGATTGGAAGGCACTGAAGGATTTTAAGTTCCAAGGTGATACCCATACATCTCAGCTGGTCTTTGGAGGAATATATTTCACTACAGACCTACAGGAGGAATAATTATCTTATCCTCTTTTAGCCCTACTGATGCCTGGCACACAGTTGCTTTGATCACTAAATGCTTAATGGTTGGTCACTGTGATCAGCTGGGTCCAAATAGATACTCAAATGAAGGGACTCTGTTCTGTTTGCACAACCTGTGACGAATCACCCTCAGATTATCAGTAATGAGGGCAGAATGGGATCTTGCACCATCTATAATATCAGTAGGATAGAGAAAGATGAAGGATTTTGAAATCTGGGCCTTGTTCTGGGGAAGGAATAGATTTTAATTTCGTAAGTTGGATTCAGATCTGACATGGTGACTGATGGTTTTTGCTATCATAATTTTCCCACTTCTTTACTAAAAAATACCACAAAATCAATGCCCCACACTCACACTTTCTCATTAAGTCCCAAACACTGATAGACCGGTCCAGAATCTGCAACACCCTTCATGACCTTCTTTGGAAGTTCTTTGAAAAAGTAGGCTGGTAGGTTGCTACCATTGTAGGTGACGGAGTCACATGTCACGATCCCTGGGTAGTACATCATCATCCTGGCAGCTATGTTGACTTTTTGACCAATTACTAAAACAGAAGGGAGAAAGGCAAAGACCAGGGAGAAAACAGCCATTGAACTAGCAGAACGTAATCAGAAACATACTGTCCCCAAGGGGCATTTTCACTCCTTACTGCTTTCACCTCTCATGAATGACATAGAAGTCCCGCCTTCGACTACCCTTATTCTGCCAATGGTTATTTCAAACTATAAGGGAGTGAACCTGATTAGCTATCTGCACCGTTTCTACCTCTTCTGGGAGGCGGCGGGGATGATGTGCTTGGAGATAAAAGGGTCTGGTGTATGGAGAGGGTTCTGTACTGGTGGTGACCATAAGCCTGAGGGCTCACAGAAGAGGTGTAGCTGGTCTTCTGCTACAAGACAGACAAGCACAAGCTTGGGCGGGGGACACTGACCCTCAAGTGAGGCACAAAATAGCAACTTTTCATTTCATTTTCAAAATGAATCACCTTCATTTGGCAATTTCCTTTTTTTTTTTTTTTTAAGATTCTATTTATTCATTTGAGAGAGAGAGAGAGCATGAGCAGGGGGAGGGGCAGAGGAAGAGGGAGAAGCAGACTCCCCACTGAGCAGGGAGCCCAATGCCAGGACACTGAGGTCATGACCTGAGCCGAAGACAGATGCTTAACTGACCAAGCCACCCAGGCACCCCACTGGCGATTTCTTAAGAGTGAATAAATAGGGCTGGAAGGGGTGTGTGTGTGTGAGACAGACTCAGGGGGTATTTTAAAGGGTAATACACTGTAGTGCACAGCGTCTGAAGGAAGCTGGGCAGGTTCGATTCCCCAGCCCTACCTCTAACTATGTTACCAAATTACTTGGGCAAATTAGTACTCCCATGCTTCCGTTTCCTGATTTGTGAATGG
The DNA here is from genome assembly GCF_011800145.1 of Mirounga leonina. NCBI lineage: Eukaryota > Metazoa > Chordata > Mammalia > Carnivora > Phocidae > Mirounga > Mirounga leonina. Next base: position 57,840,831 of record NW_023270389.1, on the reverse strand, counting down.
GGATGATAAGAGTATCTCTTTCAGGGGACAGTTTATAAAGATTAATGAGTCAGGGTGCCTCAGTGGCTCAGTCATTAAGTGTCTGCCTTTGGCTCAGGTCATGATCCCAGGGTCCTGGGATGGAGCCCTACCTCCCATGTCGGGCTTCCTGCTCAGCGGGGAGCCTGCTTCTCCCTCTCCTGCTCGCCCTGCTTGTGCTCTCTCTCTCTGTCAAATAAAGTCTTTTTTTTTTAAAAAAATAAAGATTAATGAGTCAATTCATGCGCATCACTTTCAACAGTGCCTGGATGCTAGTAAGCCCTCAATTAATGTTACAACTAGCTAGGTTTTAAATATAGTACTTTAACACAAACTTAAGCACTTCTGATCAAGATATTCTTTTTTTTTTCAACTAACATCTTCTTTTGATCAAGATATTCTTTTTAAAAACTGCTTATTATTCAAATTTGACCATGCAATAAAGCATAGTATCATGAATCTCCATATACCTGTCACCTAGTCCCAAAAGCCACAAATGTGTGGCCAATCCTGCCCCACTCTCACTCCCATCTACTCTCCACCCTGTATTATTTTGAAGAAAATCTCAGATATCCAATCATTTCAGACATAACGATTTCAGTATTCCAGATGTATTGTTTCTGAATATCTCAAACTGAAATAGGGTTGAGGAGGGAAGTCAAAGCAGCAAAATCTTGAGATAGCATTTCTTTCTCTTTTATTTTGAGATTAGTATTATTTATCAGGAATGCCAATATTCTTAATTTTCTTTAGGATTTTTTAATGGGAATTAAGAGGCGTAACTGTCTAATGATAACAGGCAATTATTACAAAGGCCCTGCCCCCGCCTCAGTCCATGAGCTTAGAGCCTCCGTTGCTCCCCTCGAATGACTACATATGTGATACCCAGGCAGAGCCCCAGAAACACGCACTTTGCCAGCATCAAGATGCCAATGGGCAAAGCTACATGGCTTGGTTCATCCTGGAAGACTATAGGTTTAGAGGGCAGGGCCCACGTCTCACTCAGTTTTGCCCTTCCTCCCACAAAGCTGGGTGGCAAGGCGCAGCGAGATGAGCTAGCTCAGCACACCTGTGTACTCATGTCTCACAGAGTGTCCAACGATGCCACAGAAGACAATCCCACTGGCCACGCCGATGGAGACGGTACTGGTGCCCGGAAGAAAGCGAGAGAGTTGTAAGGCGAAAGGGAAAGATAATGAGCAGAGAGAACGTGGGGAGGGTGGGGGCATGACGATGAACGGGGCAGGGAGGGAGGGAAAGGAGTTTCAACAAGTAACTGTATTCTGCGGTGGGGAGTTTAGGGCCACTGTACAGGGCCTAGAGCTGTGAAGGATGGACAGTTTGAGACGCAGAACTAAGTTCTTAGAAGTGATAAATCAGTTCGCTTTTCTGCTCTTTTTAAGTATTCATCTGAGGCACTTTTCTAGAAAAGAACCTCTCATCACCCTAAGCGGACTCTCAATGAAGAGCAGCTGTGGTTCTAAACAATTTAACTTATCTTTGTTATTGCTAGAAAGAATAAAGTCATTATTTTGAACAGAAGTAACTCAGATGTAGTATGTGGCATCAGAAGCTAACTTCGTTAGTACATGAGGATAACCGAATATATAGATGACTAGGGGCTGACATGGTGGAAATATTTAGAGCAAGGGGGTGATACCTGTTTGTAGCTAAGTAGAACTAAGTGTTGGGTCACTGGGGTGCTCAGGTTAGATGATCCTGGGGGCCTGGGCTCTCAGGCAGCCAGGGCTGGGGATAGTAAACCTTACTTATCTTAACAGTTTTACTGTGAGTAGAACATCTTGAGGCCAGATCAATATATACATTTCCAGCCCAAGGACTCCTTGTATCTCCTGGTTATTAAAAATCAATGCAGGTCTCCAACATGGTGTTGGTAGTTCAACCTCTACCAAAAAGTAAGCCGGAGGATCGAGAGACAACCCAATTAGGTTTTCTTGCAAACCTGCTACATTTAAACTTTGTAAGGATGTCCTTTCTGCACTTGGCCTCTACGGTCCCTTTATCACTGCACCGGGGCTGGTTCGGCCCTGAATAATGAATACAAACAGAAGGGCTTCCAGACAGCTCTCTCCTTACTTCCTGTTCCCTGACCCTGTCTTCTCTCCCCAGATACTACAAAAAGCTCAGGGATCACCAGATGGGATCAGGGGCAACACTCACTGAATTTTGTGAACCTGAGAGCAGAAGTCAAATATATCCACAGCACTCTCCAAGGCATGAGTGACCTCATCAGGAGCCTTTTCCCCAGGGAAACCAAAGACACAGAGGAAGGAGCAGCCCTGTGAGGGAGAGAGTCAGCAAACACAGCTGGTGCAAGGCGATCTTTGAAGTGGACCAGCCAGAAGGCCCAGTGGAAGGTGGGTAGCAACTTTCCCTGTCTGGATCACATTTCATCGTGATTTTTCTCCTACCTATTTTATGTTTAGTAAACTTCATCTAACTTCTAAGTGCATCAGCAGCAGTAGGGCTCGAGCCTGAGGAGGGCTTGCTTTTCTCTAGAGATAATGGGTTGTATGGGGCTATGTGTGCCCCCACCTGTCTCTTCCCTTTCAGTCAAGATCTTCTGCTACAAGGTGCTAAGTGTAGATCTGTGTAGGCAGCACAGAGCAGTGGAAAGGTACCAGCTCTGCAATCAGAAAATCTGTGTTCTCAGGCCCCTTCACAAGTGTGGAAACTTGGGTGGGGGGATGGGGTAACCGGGTGATGGGTATTAAGGAAGGCACGTGTTGTGATGAGCACTGGGTGTTACACGCAACTAATGAATCATCGAACACTACATCAAAAACTAATGATGTACTGTACAGTGCCTAACTGAACATAATAAAATTTTTTTAAAAATTAAACAAAAAAACCTCAAGTGTGGAAACTTGAATAAGTCAACTACACTCTGTGAACTTCAGTTTCTCAGTTTGCAAATGGATATAACATAGACCTGCCAAGGTTGCTTTTGCTACTTTGTGTGTGTGTGTGTGTGTGTGTATATTTGTATATATATATATTTGTATATATATATACAAAGTTTGTAAACTACTTTATAGTATATATACACTTCTCATAGTATATTACATATATATAATATATGTATATATATAAACTATAAACTACTTTATAGTATATATACACTTCTCATAGTATATTACATATATATAATGTATGTATATATATAAACTATAAACTACTTTATAGTATATATACACTTCTCATAGTATATTACATATATTCCATATTTTATATAGAATACATACTTTATAGTGTATATATATATATTTTTGTAACGATGTTATATTTGTAAACATAATATAACATTATATACATATATAATATAAACCTGATATACAGTAACACTTTGTGAACTATAATGTTCTTTTTAGATATTGTTATTATTCGTAGGGAGAAAGACTTAAACTGAGAGTGGTTTTTCTTGGCATGACTTTAACTGTTCTGAGCAGAGATTAAACTCTGAAGCTTGGCATTCTTAGTATCAATCACTTAAAAAATTACCTCAGTCAGATGCTGTTGTCTATAAGGAAAGAGCCTAATAATTAAAGGACAATGAACTACAAATTTCAGTCTGTATATGTTATAGCCTGATGATATGCAAAAAAGAATGCCTTGATTTCTTCAACCCTCTCCAAAAAGAGTCTAAGGGTCAGATCCTAGTTGGTGCCGGGCTCTGTCTTGATGGGAGAAAGGAAGTCCTGATTCAGGTCTGTGTAAAGACTAGAGGGTAACCCCTTTCTATAGAATGCCCAATAAATGAATGAGTGTGGGGCAGTAATTTAGTGCAAAAAGATGCAAAAACACTTGAGATGGGGAATCCATGCTCACTATCACTTCTGTGGTAACGTGCCAATTACACTGTTCTTCTCTGAACTGATTAAGAGCAGATTAAAAACACCCAGAAGCTAGAGGTGCCAACCCTCATCCCCACCCCCGCCCCCTTCCTCCCTCCCTGCTTTGGCCTCCCTCCCTACCCCCACCCCACAAAGCTGGAAGGGGAAGGAGGTGTAGATATGGCAGGTAGGGATTATTAGAAACAGGCTTCTGGGGTGTGAAGGTTACTAGACACCTGACCTAAAATCTCCGGGAGATGTGGGGCTGCAGATGTGCCTACAGGGAGAGCTAGTCAAGCATAGGGCTGAAGGGCAGAGCCTGGGAAGGCGGCCTAGCGGGATTTGAATCCAGCCCACTATCCACTAACTGGATGATCACGAGCAAAACTTAATTTCACCTGTCTCAGTGTCTCAGTGTCTCAGCACCTACCTCTTAGAGGAGTTCTGAGGGTGAAATGAGTTAATATGTGTAAAGGGTTGAGAACAATTCCAGGCACATAGTAAGTGCCAAATCTACCATATAAGCTCTTTCTATAACTACAAATAAAGACGGATATTTTTAGGTTAAAAGTCTCTTCTCTTCCGCTCACCAATGTCCATAGGTGGGAGTGCCAACCTTAAATTCTCGGTAGGTTCCCACCCCTGAGTTCATATTTACCTTGTCAAACATGAAGACTTTATTGATTTGGCCTCGGAAGACCCTCAGGACAGAATTGATGTGCACACAGGCATCCTGGATGGCCGAGCCTATGACTTCTGCTTTGTCTTGGTCCTTAAACATCAGGTTCACGAACACAATTGTCACTGGGCGAAGCTCAGACAAATAACCCCGAAGCTGTTTGTCATCAATCTGTGGAGTCGAGAGCAGCTTTCCTTAGTGTGTGTCCTTGGCAGTGGATTCTTTGTCACAACCCCACCTCCATGACATTATCCCTGGAGGCAACTAACCTTCTGAGGTTCTCCAGAAAGCGGAAGTTATCAGAATGTACGAGGTGCAACATGGCAGAGTCAGCCCAAAGCCGAGCAGATGGAAATGGAATGCACTATCAAAATCTCTTCCGGTGTGAACATCCAGACTTGCTCATGACCACCACACCCTTGCCCCAGCTGCTTGCTCCCTAGTGCCAGTGGGAGCCATCACAATAACAGAAAGAAGTACTGTTCCTTTTGACTCTCTTACAAGTTAGGGATAAGGACAGCATGTTACATAATCCAACCTGATATTTTCACAGCCCGGGACCGTCCGGAATACTTTCACATTCTATCCTACTTTGTCTTCAAATGAAATAAAATCAGCATTATTATTCCCACTTCACGGATTAGGTAACTGAGACACGGAGCAATTACACAAGTTTCCCAGGGTCATACAGAATCTGGATCTCCAGGTTCCTAGGCCAATATTCCATTTAGGACTCGCACCTGCGTCCCCAGGCGGTATATTTCATTCCACTCCTCTCTTCTCTCCACCCCGCCCACAACAGGCCCAGGGAAAGGAAAGAAGCGCATTCCCAAATGATGCCTGCCTCTCATCATTCTTGAATTTTGTTTAATTAAGTGCAAAGCAAACCAATGGGGGAAAATAATTTCATTTTCTCTCCAAATAGCACAAAAGTATCAGATTCTCCATTGACAACATAAAACATATCTTCTAGACAAAGGAGGGAATTGTGCATAGGGAATCCTGCGGTCATGCTTCCTAACTGGCTGGGACAGTCCTGGTTTCAGGTAATTTTATTCTTTTCATAAAAGATGATTTAATAGGGGCGGCTGGGTGGCTCAGTTGGTTAAGCGTCTGCTTTCAGCTTGGGTCATGATCCCAGGGTCTTGGGATCGAGCCCCAAGTCGGGCTCCTTGCTCAGCTGGGAGTCTGCTTCTCCCTCTCCCCCTCCCCTGCCTTGTGCTCTCTCTCTCTCAAATAAATGAATTAAAATCTTTTTTTAAAAAAAGATGATTTAGTAATCTCTAACTAATCGATGTGATGACTTTCTTTGACTTCCCCAATAAATCACTAAATAAGAAATTAATATTAAATAAATATTAAAGATTAAATCTAGCAAAGAAATGAGTTAAAAATTATTCCACTGGACTCTGTGGCCTGAGCTTTGATTGGAAAAATGCAATCACTGCATCTCTGAGGATCTCTATTCTTTAGGTGCAGTCTTGGTACTGTGTGAAAGGTTTGTCTTTTGCCTCCTTTCTGCCCCCTCAGCTGTATCTCTTTACCCGGTGTTCATCATTCCTACCCACAATTTTCTTGGTGGCTCATGGAGTCTATCTTGCCTTCCCTTCCTGTAAATCTTGCTCTTGGCTGGTTGCAGCTGAAGCAGCATAATGTGTCATATCTTGAGGGGTCAAACAATTGCAGATACTGGAGGTAGGGCTTCTAAATTGGGCTGAAGATGGAGGGATGTGTTCTGATTTCACTTCAACTCACACTGGGAAGGCAGCTGCCCACTGTTCAGGCTTGCCTAAGATGTCCTCCAGGACACAACTGCATTTTGATGGAATTAAAGATTAAAACATGCATATATTAGGAAGGTGTTCAGCCTGTGCAAAAAAAATGTAGGATTCAGACAGAACAAGGTTCAAATCCTAGCTACATCTCTTACTTTATAACCTTAGAAAAGTTCCTGGTATCCTTCTGGGTCTTTGTTTTCTCATATATAAAATGGGGATAAAGCTGTCTAGCAAGAATTGTGGAGAATAAATACATGAGAGCAGAATGCCTGGCATATGGTGAGTGCTGAGATTCACATGAATTAATACATTTAAGAAAGCCTAGATCTAAGCGAATAAAAAGGGAAAATTTTAGGGGGTGGAGGAGGTAGTTCGGGGCATTCTAATTATCTTTATTGTTAACTCCCAAAGCTCCAGATCTAAGGTGAGTGACTTAGAGAAACAGTGTAGCAATGTTAATTCACTTGCGATCTTTTGACTATGTGGGGTATACAAAGGGTGACCATATGTTCTTGTTTGCTTGGGGAAAAAAGTTCCCATTTGTCCAGTTGTATAAAAACACACAGTCATGGTTTATGCCTGTTGTCAGAGTGTAATTATGAATAATGCCTCTTTTAACTCTTAAAAATATCCTGATTTGAAGAACACATTTTGTAGTCACCTACACATGGAGAACGTCAGCCCCATCTCTTTTTAGTTCAATGAAACATTTTACTAGCTACTGGTTTTCTCGATCTTTCCTGATGTCCAAGATCCCTGATAATAAAAGCCAATAAATCAAACTGTGCAAATACCTGCTTCAATATGCTTTCCATCACATACTTTTGTAGGGACAACTCCAGCTCAGGGTCAGACTCCAGCATGCATGCAAGCCTCAGGAGGTCTAAGAGAGCAGAAGGAGGGGCAGGATCAGAAAAGGAAGCATGGTTTTGCAGAGCTAGAGATAGGAGTCTCCCAGTCCCCATTCCCTTGGGTGGTGGTCTTCGCAGTCCAGTCCGGGGACTCTGGGACATCTCGTGGCCAAAGAGAACCAAAGGAAGTCCAATGAGAAGTTCTATGAAGTTGCAGGTTTCAGAACTCAGTGGCATGGAGCTCAAAACCCTGTTATACTTGTCATCACACTTCAGAACTTGGGGAGACTTTTACTTCCAGACTTGAACTAAAGCAATTGCCACAGGGGATGTGAATGGACAGATGCGAGGATGACAACAGAAAAGGAAGACAGAATGAAGGGGACGACAGAGGTGAAAGAGCAGCATGGGTAAGATTCAGGAGACTTCTGATCTCCGGGCTTTTCATCTCCGGTTTGATACCAATTCATTGTGTGACCCTGGACAAGTCACCTCACTGCCCTGGTGGTCCCCCATTTTCTCATCTGGAAAAAAAAAACTCAGTGGGGTTTCATAGTCTCTATGGATCCCTTCACTATGATGGTTGACAGTTCCATACTCTAGAATGGACTAATAGGAGGTGGAAGGAATGAGCTCGAAAAAATAAAAAAACAAGGGAGAAAAAGTGGCAATAGGCTTTCAGCACGGAATAGAATAATAGTGCAAAAAAAGATGAGAAGAAAAATAAAAATGGAGTCTGAAAAGGATATAAATTAAGAAGCGAATTCAATTTAAACCATTTATTGAGTATATTCAAAGGCTAGTATATTCAAAATATCATGCACTACATGGGAATAAAAAAGTAATTAGGAAGCTTGGGCTTTTTCCTGGAGGCACTTACTCATTGGACTTCCAAATGTACTATGAGTGGAAAAGTTAAATAGAAAAAGAAAAGCTCAAATGGGCTAATAGATTATAAAGAGGAAGAAGTGATCAATATGAGATGGTTTAATAAGAAAGGGGTTCACAGGAGAACTAGAGAATTTTACCGGATCTTGAATGACTTCTGGCATATTTCTAGAAGGATTGAGGAGGGCATGCCTAGCAGAGGGACCATGTCAGTGAAAGTCAAGAATAAGCACAGTGTGTTAAAGGACTGGTGAAGATGCTAGCCTGGCTGGAATCCCGTATGAGTACTGGAGGTTAAGAAGAAATGATATGGGGGCGCCTGGGTGGCTCAGTCAGATAAGCATCCTACTCTTGGTTTTCGGCTCAGGTCGTGATCTCCTGGGTTGGGAGATCAAGCCCTGCGCAGGGCTCTGTGCTCAGCAGGGAGTCTGCTTGAAGATTCTCTCCCTCTGCCCCTCCCCCCACCACTCTCTCTATGGTTGGTAATTCTAGGGATCTGTCCTTGACCCCTCTAGGTCTTTCCTACTGACCTCTTGGAGATCCATTCCATTCATCCATGCTTGACATTCCTAGGACTCCCAGCAGACTGGGACTAGGATGAGGAAAGGAGGAGCCTAGGGCATGGAATTTAAGGAGGCACTACTCATCGTCTTGCAAGTTGCTTCCTTCACATAAGATCCAGCCCTACTTGCCAGAATTCAGCCCAGACTTTTGTCATGATTTCTAGACTCATAAAAAAAGCTGCCCATGGGTCATCTCTACTGGATGTCAAACAGGTACTCCAACATTAACGTGTTGTTAAAAAATTGTTGGATCTCTAAAATGGTTGGATCTCTAAAAAATAAATAAAATTAGAGAGCGAGCGAGCGAGAAACAGCATGAGAGGGAAGAGGGTCAGAGGGAGAAGCAGGCTTCCCGCTGAGCCGGGAGCCCGATGTGGGACTCGATCCCAGGACCCTGGGATCATGACCTGAGCCGAAGGCAGTTGCTTAACCATCTGAGCCACCCAGGCGCCCAAAATAAATAAAATCTTAAAAAAAAAAAAAAAAAAAAAAAAACTAAACACCCCAAAACCAGGGTGAACTGTTTTTGGTTGGTAATCATACAACGATGTGCAGGAAGGGTGATGTGCCCTGAGGACACAGAAGCTTCATGTTTGAGACTCTCCACACTTTACCCTAAGTGTCTCTTGATTTGTATCCTTTACAATAAAACTAAAATCATGAACACAGCATCTCCTGAAGATCTGTGAGTCATTCTAGTAAATTATTGGGAGCACTGGGGCAACCCCTAGATTTATAGACATTTGGTCAGAGGTACAGGGGGCCTGGTGATCCCAGAGCTTGCTGCTGGTGTCTGAAGTTGTGGCGGGGTGGGGGTGGGGGGGTGTCTTGGAGAGAATTTAACCTATGAAATCTGTGCTAACTCCAGGTACTTAGCATCAGGATTGCATTGTGATACTGCCGTGCCCAAAATAAAGTGTGAAGAGGCCCTATACTGAAGGCACCAGTAAGGTCTAGGGGATGGGATCAGGTAGAGCCCAAGGGGTGTCACTGGACCTTCTCCATCTCTGGAGCTTTTTGGTTCTTGGCCTTTCCTGATCAATTCTACAACAATTTCCCCCCTGCTCCACCTCCTGCCCCATTACATACTACAGCTTAGTAAACGTATAATCTACTCTTTGTAATGTTCAAAATACGTAAGACCTGTATGTAGATGACAAGGAAGAAGAATGATTCAAAGATGCTTCTGAAGTTTCTAATGTGGAGGAAGAAACAATTGCAGGAGAAAGGCAAGTAGCTGAGTTTAGACATTGTTGAAATCAATTTCTAGGCCCACGCCTGCGGTGCCATGTCAGCAAACCAAAACTTCGGGAACTGTCATGCCCCTGGAAATGCCCCACTTGACCAGAAATGCGGTATATCTAGCCAGCCAATCCCCAAATGCCAAGCCAATTCTCCATCTTCTCAGCCCAAACAAGGTTGACTGTGTGGCCCCAGGCAGTTGGATATTTTCTATTTGCTGCTTCCTTGTTCTTTATTGTACATCTTATAAAAGCTGCTTGTCTTCTGCCTCATTTTGCAGGTCTCTTAAAGGAGACTGTCCACTTCTTGAAGCATTTGAGTTCGTTTGCATCACCTAAATTGTCTTTAACAATTTTTTAACAACACGTTAATGTTGGAGTACCTGTTTGACATCCAGTAGAGATGACCCATGGGCAGCTTTTTTTATGAGTCTAGAAATCATGACAAAAGTCTGGGCTGAATTCTGGCAAGTAGGGCTGGATCTTATGTGAAGGAAGCAACTTGCAAGACGATGAGTAGTGCCTCCTTAAATTCCATGCCCTAGGCTCCTCCTTTCCTCATCCTAGTCTCAGTCTGCTGGGAGTCCTAGGAATGTCAAGCATGGATGAATGGAATGGATCTCCAAGAGGTCAGTAGGAAAGACCTAGAGGGGTCAAGGACAGATCCCTAGAATTACCAACATTTAAGGAACGAGAAGGAGACTAAGACTAAGTGGAAACAGGGGGCTTAAGGTAAAAGCAAAACTAAGAAAGAATATTCATGAACCCAAGGAAAGAGGAGAAGCTTGTGTCCATAAAAAGAGAGTAATCTAAGTAATCTAAGGCCAACCAGCTAGGATGAGGCCTGAAGAGAGGTCACCTGCTTTGGCAAGTTGATGCTCATTGGTGGCCTTGACCCCAACAGTCCCAGTAGACAGGAGAAATGGCTAGAAGCTAGATGTCAGGGGCTCAAGACTGAAGAGTAGGTGAACACATGCCCCCCAATGCACATGCAATTTTCACCCAAGTTTATTGGGTGAATAAATAAATGAGAAGATAGAAGAAGGAGGCACAGACATACAGATTACTCTTCTGAGAACTCTGGTGGTGAAAATTCGGAGGGGAAATTAGGGTTCATAGAAGTTTTATTTTTCCTTTCATTGTGGGGCAGACTTGCACATGGTAAGGGGGAAGAGTCATTGCCAGAGCAGAGATGGAGGGCCTGGGGAGGGTTGTGCTTGGAATCACTGTCGTGAGGAATGGGAAGGAGGTCCCCTTTGTGTGCTGCTGAGGACTGGGAGCTGTATTGAGGAGGCCTGCCACTTATAATAGAGCCCTTGGTGTTGGTAAGACCCTACTGACCACTGGTAGAGGCAAAGGCTCTTGTCAATGGAGTGTACTTACTTTTGTGGTCACCAGAAGGGTAATAATTCATGAAAGTCATACACTTTGTGAAAAATTCATCAAAGTTAAAAGTAGAAGGTGGTTTTAAGAAATTAACCTAAATAAAGAAAAAAAAGAGAAGTTTTCGGTTATTCTGAGGGTTGACCAGTCCTTTGAATAGAATTTCTCAGCAGAAAGGGCAGGTAGTATGTTTTTGCATGTCCAGGACATGGTAAACAGAGACTGGCATACTTAGACAACAAAGACCTTTCATTTGGATGTGATCACATTAAAAATCTTTCTGATTAGTCCTTAAGATCTCAAACTTCAGTGTGTACACACAAGGCCACACCAGGGGGCTCACCTGCATACTTTTCCACTCAGAACTTTCTTCTTTCTTTCCCTCGTAACATTTTAATGTAAATAAAACCTGGTTAAACTATATATCATTTCCTTCTTATATTTTAAGGATAAAAGGACAAAGGGGAATGATGCCCAAAAATGTTGGCGGAGCATCACCAGCAATAAGATTCATACCAAGATCAGGAACCCCATGGTATGACACACAGAATGATACAACCTCAGTTCTGTGGTGTTCTTGCCTCCCACCCCATATGAGTAACCTTAGTCCACTAATGAGAAAGTATCAGGCAAAACCAAATGGAGGGACATTCATCAAAATGGTCAATACTCTTATTAAGTATCAAGGTCAAATAAGACAAGGAAAAACTCAAGAATTGCTATTGATTGCAGGAGACTAAGTAAAAATAAGAACAAAATGCAGTGTGAGATCATGGATAGAATCTTGGAACATTCCACTGAGGATATTGAGTAGGAAACTGGTGAAGTCCAAAGAAGGCCTTTAATTAGTGAATGGTATCGTACCGATGTTAATTTTCTGCTTTTGACTACTGCACTCTGGTTATGAAAGATGTTAACATTCGGGGAAGCTGAGTAAGGGATATATGGAGACTCTGTATTAATTTTGAACTTGTCTGTGAGTCTAAAATTAATTAGAATTAAAACAGTTTCTAAAGTTATAAGGAATGATTGAAGAAGATGGGGAACAGGGAATTGTTAGCCAGCTAGATCATGTAGCCTGGGCAGCACTGCAGGGAGAGTGGTGGGTGAGTGTGAGGGTGGTAGACTGAGGCACAATGTGGGAGGGCCTCTGGCCTCCACCAGCGGCTACCCAGATCTCCACCGCCTCTCTGTGGGCCGTGCAGTCCATTCCCGGGGTTCAGCTGGTGGCACAGCTCTTCTCCCTGCTACGCACGCCCGAAGTCCAGTCCCAAGGACCATTCTGCTTATAGTCAGTCTTCAACCTCACCACAGTGTTTGCTACTAGGCAGGGCTGTGGGGAAAGTCTTCCCTCACTGAACGGCTGCCCCTGCTCCCCTCCTATTCTCACCCTCAGTGATCCCTCGCCCTGAGTTAGGAGGGTGTTGAGTAGTGAAAGTGATGGCCGATGGCGGCCCTCAAACAACAGCCCTCTGCTCCTAAGGAATAGGCAGGAGACCCTCCCTCTTCCATAAGCAAGGGCCCTAGCTCCACCAAAGGCCTCCATACCCAAAGTCTACATCCTCAGTGAGCACAGAGAAGCCTAATCATCTCCTCTTGAATGCCCGGCCTTCGCTCCTGGACTAAAGCCTTGTAAGTCTAACTCAGGCTGTCCCACCCGAGTCTCCAGCCCAGGAGCTTCACGCCACGGGCCTTCCCAGTGGCTTCCTGACAGGGGGCCCCCTGGCACAGACGGACGGAACTTTCTGCAAGCGGCAGCATGGCACCTACCTTGACTGCTCTCTGATCTGGAATTCTCTCAATTTCGATCATGCTCCGGTCGCAGAGCTGCCAGCAGTTTGGGGACAGAATGACATCGTTCATCTGCGCCATGTTCTGTGCCAGGCGCACATCATCCACCGCCTGCCCGATCACCAGAAAGAAGCTGCGTGTTTCATCTCCGAAGACCAACATGGTGATGTGGCCTGCAGCCAGGGCTGGCAAGGAGGCAAGCACCAGGAGTTCTGGGTTAGTCCCCAGCAGCACTGGTTCTCGGAACAGCCCAAATCTCGGTGTGACTGCGCGACGTCAGAGCGAATGTAGTTTCTGAAGTTTGACAGAGGTGTCGGAAGACGCCCCTGTGGGCCCAGGCCTTCCAAAACTCCTCTTTCTCCTGAGCTAGAAACTCGGCTACTAGCTTTCACCTTTCTGTGACATCACTCTCTCTAGATGGCCCTCTCAGTCCCCAAAGTTATTTTATCCTTTCTTCAATTTATTTGTACTTAAAAGCAACAGAGAACAACTTCAGTAATTCCTTCTGGAGAAGATTTTCGTTTTATCAGAGACTGAGGCTTTAACTAAAAAGAAACCCTTAGGGTTGAATTTCAGGCAACAGCCAGAGGGGAAGAGGTTGGGGAAAAGGAGTAGGTCCCATCCCAACAATGTGCCCTCTGATTGTTTTCAAGTTGAGAGCTGAAGGTTTCCGTACCAGAGCGACAGAAGATAGAATGTTGTAAAATACAACATACATACAAACTGTATGTGCGAATGAACTACGCGTGATACACAGTTCTTTCAAATGACTGACAGCAGCAAGACCTGACAATAATAGCAATAATAGTAATAATAAAGACTAGTTTGTGGAGGGGTTACTATGTGCCAGGCACTATACTAACTGCTTAAACTCACATTTTGTAAGAGCCTACGAGGGAGATATTAGGATTAGCCCAAATCTTAATTGGTAAGTGAAGGAGCCAAAACTCCTTCTGGTTAGTCTAATTCCAAAGTTCAAGACATGATGGGCGGGCTGAGCCACTATGTTCCACTATATTCTGTGTTTTCTCTTAGGGAGAGAGATGCCTCAGGGGTTGGGACCCATTTCCAGAATGCTGGAGCATCTCTCTTTTCTCCAAGCTTACCGATCTTGACTCGGACATCCAGGCCTTCTTCAGACTCCTGCGTCTCAAACAATCCATGGATCTCCAGGCTACATTTAATTACCACCGTGATAATGTTTTTCAGTTGCCTTCGCTCCACCTTCCACAGGGCTAGCAGCGCATCACCTTGAAGGGACAGACACACCGGGGGGCTTCTGAGCTGCCCTGGGGATCGGTCTGTTTTGTCTGGAATCTATAGACACTTACTCTTCAAACATGCCTCAAGCCAGCCACTGCTTTCTGTGAGGTGTCTCCTTTGTTGGAACACAGGCCCCTCGGCACACCTTCCTTACCCCTCCCATCTCAGCGAGCCCCCCATACCTGCAAATTTTAAGATGTCTCCTCCAAAAATCAACACTTCTGAGAAAAAAAAGAAAATAAGGTAAATCAAACTCCAATTTTTTAAAGCTAATGAGAATTCATTCTTCATCCATGGAATAGAAAATCGGTCAAGAGAACAACAATTCAGAGAATAAACTTATACTAAAGATGTCTCAGACACGTCACTTATACCCATTGGAGTGTGTTTCCTCAACTGTAGAAGGCACACATTGAACTAGATGATGTACATGCTCTGTTTCTGTGAATGGGAAAAGATAGGACAGAAGGTGGGATTTCTGGTGAGGTCTGAGGACAGCGACTACTCCTGTCCTCAGGAGTGGAATGCTTTTTACAGATCAATATATGTTTTAAGCTGGGGCTTAAGCATGGGTGAGTGGATGAGTGGCAGGATTCCACAGAAGTGAGAATCCAAAAATTGGGAAACCACTACAATGGTCAACTGGGGTTTTGTTTATTACCAACTTTCATTTTGTTTAGGCTTAATGACATAAGTGGGCATTTTTTTCTCCTATTTATGCATCATCACAAATTTGTTGAGCACCGTTGTGCTGAGTGGGACACAAACAGGAATTAGATACAGTTTCTGCTTTTAAGGAACATTAACTTTTGTTTAGTGGGTGACATTAAGATATTACTAGGGAAACTCACAGCCCGATAAAAGACTAGACCCTGAGTTTACCTTAATAGAGTAAATCTTTTCTTCATGAATAGTTCAAATTAATAATACAAATAAGATGGTAGGCAGAGGTTGAAAAGTCAATTGTGCTTCTGAATTCATCATTAGAAGACAGAGCACTGATGAGTTAGTTAAAATCATTCATCTATTCATACAGCATTCTCTTAATGACATTTGGGTTATGTTGATGCTCGCTTTTTTGAGTCATCGAATATAACTAAAGTTCTTTAAAGGTAATCACTAATTCAGTCTTTGGTGCAAAACACTCTTTCCCGCAAATAGTCTGTATTAGTGAGGTGTGATTACATTCCTTTACTTGCACTGTATTGTATTTCAAAAAAGATTGGTTTCTTACACATTTCATGAGGAAAACAAAGATAGCATTCTGTCAGGTTATAACCAAAAAATACGGGAAAACAATCAATGAAACATACTTAAGTCAGAAACCCATGGGGACACTTACTCTCCACTATTGCACTGATATAGTGGTTGAGGATCTCCACCAACTGCTCAGCCCCTCGGTCCATGTACATGGCTGTGCTGAACTTCTCAGTCATTGCAGTAAAACCTGTAATAAATGTCCACCTCGTTTCCTTGGCTGCTTGGAGGAACCAAACAGAGCCAGGAAAAGAGGAACTCACTCGAGGGCACTGAGTCCTAACTTTTAAGAACGGGCAAGGTTTCTTCTCCATGATCTTCAGCTGGTCGAGTGTCAAACATGCAGCCTCCCCTATCTATGCTTATTATTTTAGGGATCAGGGAAAGATGCCAGCTACCTCTTCCCTCCAAATTTCCTCACCCTGTACAGGGATGACTGCAATTCCTTTAACTGGTGTAGGACTTCCATTCCATGATAATGAAAACACACAAAATGGAAACACGTCTGAAGAGGTGACAAGTTTACTGTTAAGATGTAAATAACACCTGGGGAGACCATTTCCTGAGGTCAAGTTTGCCTGGAATGTGTGTGGGGCTTGGGAGCTAGACTCAGTGAAGTTGGGCAGGGACATGGAGCCTAAAGTTCCAGGCCTGCAACTGGGGCATCTTAAAGGTTTGCCCGTGACTGGACATGCTGGGGAAGGGAAGAATGAAAGGGCCAGGTACACGGGCTATCCCTACTCCCTCCTGTTTTCTCCATAGGAATATCTGCTGTAATAGCGCAAAAGCTCAAAAATGGCACCCCGCTCTGCAATCAAGCTCTGTGAGTTCACCCACATGAAAGATTCCCTCTGTACTTGCCTGAAATATCAACAAACATCAGGACCCCATCAAAATAATCCACAGAGGGTCGCTCTGGAGAGAAGTCTCCATAGACAATGAGGTCTGGTAGATGAGCTGCTATTCTGACGATGGCCCGGTCCTGTGATTCTTCTCTTCGAGTGCTCATGTTCAAGGCAAATGTTCAGGAATTTATGGTCACAGCAAACCGTCCCCAAATAGACCTTCTACAAAGAAAAGCTGAGAATGAAGGAAATCTGACTTTTTTTTGGAAATCTGACTTATATTCATTTACTCACTTTCCTATTTCTTTTTCTCCACTTGCTTTGTTCTAAACTGTGGACTACTTATTTAAGTGACCGAGTGGTGATAATGCCTGAAGTGTTGAGTCACACTTGAAAAGGGCCACTTTTCTATATGGAGAACCCCTCATACGCTGAGCCTTCAACCCTCAACAGCTGTGACATATATGAGCACCATTACAAACGGATTGGAGTGAAAAGAGAGTAGCTGAATGAGTCCATCCATTTTCGTGAAGGGATGAGCCCTCAGGATACAAGTCCTGTTGAAGAGAGGCCAGTTGCACTATTCGCTCAGTCTATGCTCCTTGTCCTTCTGTCCTCATGGTTCATCCTCCTCTCTCCCTCCCTTTTGGTCTCTCACCTGTTCTTTCTCCTTTTTGAAAATTAAAAAAAAAAGTGTAAATGTGAGTTTATGTGGGTGAATGTTTATATAAAGATGAGAAGCAAAGCAGTATCACATACAAGCAGGAGACTACATGTATTAAGGTATAGTCTTAAATTACAAGAGGGAACGAATTCAAAGGGGTGTGTGTGCGTGTGCGCGCATGCACCAGGCTTTAAACTGTAAGTTAAAAGGGAAATGTTGAAACTTTAATTTATTGCCCAGTTAGTTCTAAGAAAACCAGAATTTCCTAAGGCCTTCGTTTAAGCTGTTGGGGTCAATTAAATGTTCATGCCTGAGTGTTGTAAAAATCATGCTCTATCACCGTGAACAGAAATAGCATACCCAACATTTTCAGAGCAATCCAAGTTCCTGGAATAAGTGATACAGATAATAAGAGAGTTAAAAAAAAAAAAAAGGAACTGTTCCTGACCATCAGGGAGAAACTGGTTAGTAATTTCAACCAGACACAGGTCATACTGGGGTATGTGAGAGCATTGGAAGGAAAAAGAGAGATAGTTAACATGTATCATAGACTTAAGAAAAACATTAAAAAAAAAAAAAAACAAGGGAAAACATTAGTATATTTAGCAAACTCTAAAATGTATAGAAACCTCTAAAATTGAGTACTTAATATTAGGTACTGAATAACCTTTAAAAGGAAAAGCCCTGGCAAACTCAAATATTAAAAAGTGAACAAAAGATAGAGAGACATGTACCTAAGGTTAAAAAAAAGGGGGGGGCTGGCATTTAAAAACTCAATAAAAACCACAGCATGTACTAGGAACAGTTAATAGAGAACATGTAAATCAAATAAATAATTTCAGATAGTGAATTTGGTAAGTGCTATATGACTTATAGGAAGGGTGGGAGAAGACTGAATTCCCAGAATAAGCTGAGACTTAGGAAAAATGCTGAAGTTAAGAAAACTTAGAGGGAGTTATAGCCTTTATTAAAATCAAGGAAATTATTAAAAGAGAAATAAGGACAAAGTTTCTGCCTTCTTCACTATGGAGAATTAAAAAGTATAACAAATATTGCTAATAAAGAATTAAACTCCAAGCTTAGAAGGTAGTGATAAAGCACCAAGTCACTTTAAACAAATTCTAGTCAGCCCCAGATAACCTATATACACAGATACTGAAGGAATGGACAGATGTAATCTTGAGAACAAGAGAGGAGCTGGAAAACTGGAGATGGTCACATTCTTTTCTGAATTTCAAAAGATGAGGCTACAGAAAACATAGACTGGTAAATATGTTTCAGTCAGTATAAGCTAGGTTTGCTTCATAAACAAATACCCCAAAATGACAGTGGCTTGAAATAACAAAGGCTTATTTCCTGTTCATTTCTTACTTGTGCTACATATCTATTGTAGATTGTCTGAGGCTTTGCTCTATTATTGCCTTCACTTTGGGATCCAGGCTGGGACATTCTGGCTAGCCAGACTAGGACTTGATGGGGCCGACTCATTCTTAAAGTGTCCTCCCAGAAGTGACATATTTCTATTCTACTCACATGACATTGGCCAAAGAAAATTATGTGAACACAATTTCAAATAAGTGTGAAAGTGCAATTCTACCTTGTGTGCAGTGGGAGGCAGAGTTGGAATATTTGTGAAAATTCAAATATTTGCTGAAATGTGAGCACTTAGATCAGCAGGAGGTGATTAAAAGGAGTTAAAATAGATTCAGAGCCAAGAGAAAAGTTATTAACTTTTTTGAAGTTATTAAACTTCTAAATCAAGAGAATGCTGTAAAGTATATCTTGACTTTAACAATGCATTTAGCCAAATTTCTCACATCCTTATGGGTAAGATACAAAATTATAGGTGATAAAAACATGGTTATCTTTTAACATTGTTAACAATCCTACCTAAAGGATATGGATTCGTGTTCTATTGTCCACTCAGAGGGAAGCCTCCATGGACATGCTAGAGGACTTAAAGATGTAATTGGAAAGAGAGCCAATGTACTGAATGACAGAATCAGGATCTTAAAATATCTTTTTTTAAAAAAGATTTTATTTATTTGACAAAGAGAAAGAGAGCGAGTACAAGCAGGGGGAGCAGTAGAGGGAGAGGGAGAAGCAGGCTCCCCACTCAGTAGGGAGCCCGATGTGGGTCTTAATCCCAGGACCCTGGGATCATGATCTGAGCTGAGGGCAGACGCTTAACCGACTGAGCCACCCAGGCACTCCAGGATCTTAAAGTATCTTTTTTTTTTTTTTTTTAAGATTTTAAGTATTTGAGAGAATGAGCGAGTGAGAGAAGACTAGCGGGGGGAGGGGCAGAGGGACAGAGAGAAGCAGACTCCCCACTGGGCAGGGAGCCCAACATGGGGCTTGATTCCGTGAGTCCAGGATCATGACCTGAGCTGAAGGCAGACGCTTAACTGACTGAGCCACCCAGGCGCCCCAGGATCTTAAAATATCTTAATTGACTGAAATAATAATAAAATTTCAGAAGAACAAAGGCAAAGTGCTATATGTAGAATTTTAATGAAATCAAATGCATCAGCATATGGTGTGAAAAACTAGATTTACTGCAAATTCCATGCTGTTTTTTTTATTTTTATTTTTATTTATTTATTTGTCAGAGAGAGAGAGAGCACAAGCAGGGGAAGCAGCAGAGGGAGAGAGAGAAGCAGGCTCCTCACTGAGCAAGGAGCCCAATATGGGACTCGATCCCAGGACCCTGGGATCATGACCTGAGCCGAAGGCAGATGCTTAACGACTCAGCCACCCAGGCGTCCCTCCATGCTGTCTTTTAAAAAACACTTTTATTAAAGCATAACATGCAGGAAAATGAACAATTCATAAGTGTATAGCTTTATGAATTATTATAAAGTGAACAATCCATGTAATTCCTACTGATATCAAGAAAGAGAACATTACCAGCACTATAGAAGCTCCTTTCATGTCATGGCCCAGGCACGCCCCCCCGCCCCGGCCTTTTTCCCAAAGGTAACCCCTTCTCCTTATTTCTAACACCACAGGTTATCTTTACCTATGTTTTTAAACTTTACACAAATGGAATTATACTATATATATTCTTTCATTTTTCTCATATGTTGGTGATATTCATCCACGTTATTTGTATATCAAGAACATTCCTTTTCAGTGCTATCTAGTATTCCACCAGCTGATTATACCATAAATATTTATCCATTGTACTATTGACCTATTTGTTGTTCCCAGTTTTAGGCTATTAGAAACAATGCTGCTAAGAACATTCTTGTACATGTGTTTTGGTAAACACGTGTGCATTTTCCTTGGGCATCTACTTAGGAGTGGAGTTGGTGGGTCACAGGATACACATATATTGAACTTGAATAGATCCTGCCAGTCTTCCAAACTGGTTGTACCAATGTATACCCTACAAGCAAGATATCAGAGTTCAGAAGCTCTGTATCCTGGCCAACCCTTGCTATTGTCAGTCTTTCAAAATTTTAGCCATCTTCGTAGGTGAGTGGTGGTATGTGTGGCTTTGTTTCCCTTGTGGGGAACTTTGTGGTACTAATGAAATTAAGCACCTTTTCATATGTTTATTGGCCATTTGGATATGATGCCATCTTAAGGTATATGAGTAGTGTTCAAATCTGATCCAGAGCATTGGGTTTAGTTGTGCCCACTTTATTTGAAGGTCACTAACAATGGAACAAGAGTGATGGGAGAGATTGGAAATGTCAGGAGATGATGACATTCAGGTGAAATGCTAGTTATCTTCCAATATCTGGAAATGTGAAAGTTGTGAAGAAACAAGGAGACACAGGTCCCTGTGCAAAGTCTAATGCAGACCCCTGCTTTTCACATACTAATCCCTCTACTATTTCCCTCAGGTAGGGATTGAGTGTGGCTAATCGAGAATAAAGTTCACAAGAGGATTGAGGAGTAAAGGCAGGTTGGAGATTTTTCCTCAGTAGAGGGGGTCAGTTTATCAAAGAACGGATGAGCTTAATAGGTTTCTGCAGGCATGGATGCTCTGAAAAGGCTTGCACAGGTGTGCTAAGCAGCCACAGAACTGAGGTAGGATTGAAGAGAACTGAGCAGGGCTGGAGCTTTATTCCCTCTCCTGCCGTGCTCACTGACTTCTCAACAGATTTTTCTTTGGCTACCATTTGTGAGACTACGAGAATGAGCACAATATATAGGACATCCAGTTAAATTTAAATTTTAAATGAACAATGAACAATTTTTAAATATAAATATATCCCAATTATTACATCTTATCTAGCAACCCTGCTTCCAGCCTGTCAATTCTGGCAAATACCATACCCTCCTCAAATGCACAGTGTAGACCATCTTGCTTTAGTTTGAACACTGTGTGGAAAGTGGGTTAGATTTATTTTTTGTTGCTCCAAAAGCAGGAACTAGGATCGATGGCTGGCAATCACTGGGAGGCAAATTTAACAATGTAAACTCCCCAACAGGGCAGTCTGGGAAGCACTGGATTTCCTTGTGAAGGGGACACCACAGCTGTCTTGCCTGCAAGGTTGTAGTGATTCTTACATTTAATGGAAAGATGATTGCTAAGATGCCATTGTTTTAAATAAGGTGATCTGAGAACTTGGATAGGTTTTTTTTTTTTTTTTTTTAAGTTTATGACTACGGCAGGGAAAGTAGATGCATTTGGCCACTAAGATGACAAATGTATGAGGGAAACTAGAGTAAGAAAATGATTTGTTCATGAGCTGAAGAGGCCCAGACATCTAAAATGAATACCTGAGAGTTTGTCTTATGAACACTCATAAAACAACAATAGAAAACTTCTATTTTAGAAGAGTAGATTAATATTTACTTTGTGGCACATTTCAACTTATTGAGACCTCTTTATGTGAAGCATTTTACATTGGTTGCCTCAAAACAGCACTGTGAGGTAGGCCCCCCCCCATTTTATAGACACAGAAACTGAAATTCAAAGAAATTAATTTGCCTTAGGCCACACAGCTGGAAAGCCCAGGTTGGCGGGATCTGAACATCCATATTCTTTCTACCACACCTTGCTACATCCCATTTGCATATGTTTTATGACACCTTGGGGATATTAATGACCTAGAGAAAAGATACATTTAATTTTAGAGTACTTCCAATGCATGTTGATAGTGGTGTCATCAATTATTTGGCCAACTCAGTCACAGTCAAGAAGAAAGCATGAACAGAGCAGGCACTGAGGGTGCATGAAAGCAATGAGGAATGAGGATATCGGAAAGACTGAAAGAGAAAGCAGGCGGATGAGACCCCAAAGATACAGCAAGATAGAGTTTCCTGAAAGAAGGAAGAAGTGTGTGGGTTTATTCTACTTAAAACTCAGCAGTATCCAAAAATGAAAATGAAACTAAAGATTATATCCATTATGGTTTCTCTAAATACCTTTTCTAGAAACTTCTAATAGATTTCAGCTTTCAACCAGTTGTTACCACTATGTAAAATCAGGTTTTACAAGAGCCCAAAGAGGAGATACTCTGAACTTAAAGGGATAATGTGTCAGGAAAGCTTGCCAGACCACTCTAGCCAAGGCAACTTTCCCTCTGAGTTATGAGGACACTTAGTGTCTATAAATGTACATGCCTTATTTTCTATTTAAACATCCTTACCTATTGATCTGCTTATATCTTCCTGTGAATTGTAAACTCCTGTCTTAGAGACCATATTCTACATGTCCTTGTTTCCTCCAGAGCATCTTCCTACCACCCCCCTCACACGGTAGCATTTGCTATTTGAGGACCAATAAAAAGTAGGCTATCAAGGGAGAAGTTGCAGGACAGAGGTAAAGATGGCAAGCCAGCAAAATAGAGCATCCAGGATACATAAGATGAGGCAACATTTAAGACTTCCAAGTTTCTAGCCTCACTTAAAAGACTGACACAGAGATTTACATCTGTCTATCTATCTAGGATACCTAGCCCAAGGAGTTCCCACTTTCCTCTCAGCTCCAATACCTGTCTTCTTCCCAGAGGGCTGACCTCACCTTTACCTTTGCAACCATTCTTCCTACTGAGACACCACATACCTCCTCTTTCTCCAAGGCTGAGGGAAAGCCAGAGCCTAGATCAGGTACTAGATCTTTCAGGAGTGCAGAAAACAGAAAAGGGGCCTGGGTGACATTATTCTGAAGACAAAAGTGCCATGTCTGTGTATGGCCCATAAAATGACAGTTTTGTCTAAAAGCCGTTTTCCAGGCCACACCCTCATCAGAAGCTCATTGTTTCCCGCTCACTGACCATGCTTCTGATTGGCTGGCACTGCCCTCCCCTCCCCCACCAGTCCCAGCGGCCTATCTCCTACAGGGACTGGTTGTTTCAGGTTCTCCATCCCTCATGTGGGGCAAGGGTCTGGGAGACTGATATGACTGACTCCAAAGTAGTTTTCATAACTCTTTCTCTGACCTCGTAGAGGGTGGCTGAAATTAGGCAATAATTAGTAGGTTATCCTAAAGCCATGTATCTCCTAAATAAGCAAACACCCAATTTTGATCAATAATGATTATGGCTTTTACCAGAACTATGAAATTTATCAGTTATGCTTTCAGAACTTTAGGGATTTTTGTTGGGTAAATTTTTGTTTGAAGAATTACACACCCGTCTTTTTTGATTGGGCAAGTGCACATTTCTAATCAAATTCACCCCAAAGATAACTTGCAATCCAATGTGGCACTGGATTTGGGTTTCTCAATCCAATGTGACACTGGCAAAATATGTTTTAAGAGGGTTGCATATTTTCTAACAGCTTAAATCACGTTTTGATTTTCTAGCTGTTCTTATGTATGTCACAACTACAATTAACATTTAGTGACACATATGTAAAACTTGAATTTAAAAAAGTTGAACTGAAAAAGCAAGTAATCATTCTCAAGCAAAGTCCAGCCCTATAATTACATTTACTGTGTGTTTCAAAATGTTATAAAACACATTTGTCTTAAGGGAGGAAAAGAGATTCATTTAATTATATTTTGTCAAGAAAATTTTCTGATGCTAGTTGTGGAAACCAGTCTTAATATAATTAGAATCATACTTCATATAATTAAACAGACCCCTTAGGGAGAAAGCCCATCTAAATACCAGTGCTTTCTATTTCTGTTTCATTATACAAACAAGCTCCAGTAGAAACTGTTTTGCTTCATGGAGAGGAACCTGGGCTTTGAGGTCAATCCACGTTAAGATTCAACCTTTCACCATCGTTTGAACAACTTAAAAAAAAAGAGAACCTGTTTAACGATGGAGAATTGATAGCACTGATGTACTTTGGATCAGTGTTTCTTTGAAATGAATGCCAAACCACAAAAAAGATTAGGTTAAAGAATTTATCTCTTATTGAGCATTCTCCACCCCGCCTTTGGACCCTCACCCCAAGCAGCTTGTTTTCTGTTTAATCTGTGAAAGCCTCAAGAGTTCCAACAGTTACTACCCCAGAAGGTGTGCAAATAGGTTAACACAGTATACCCTCTTTGCAGGTATAGTTTGGTCTAAGAAAGTACTTTTTAGGTCTACCTTCAATTAATAAGCTTACCATTTTCCGAAACTTCCTACATTTATTTAATTTTACACCAATCATTGACGAGGTCTTGAGTTAAAACATTATTTCAATTAATCTTTACAACAATCCTATTAAGTAAATACTCTCGTATCCCCATTTTACTCTTGAAAATACTAAAGCCCAGAGACAAAGGTTAATAAGGTCTCACAGTTAATATGTAGCAGAGTTGAGCTGAAACCCAGGCCTATTAGACCTGGCATTGAGTATTTACCTAATGAAATTTTCAGTAAGGACTGGTTAGAAATTTTGATAAAGAAATCAACTAATCAAGTGATTTGTATCATTTGTACTTTTATGGATGTTAGTACCCACACTGGTAGTAAGGACTTCTGGTATATAAATTCTGTTTTTGTTTTTTTTTTTTAAATCTTATTTATTTATTTATTCATGAAAGTCAGAGAGAGAGGCAGAGGCAGAGGGAGAGAAGCAGGCTCCCTGCCTAGCAGGGAGCCCGATGCGGGACTCGATCCCAGGACCCTGGGATCATGACCTGAGCTGAAGGCAGACGCTTAACCGTCTGAGCCACCCAGGCGCCCCTAAATTCTCAGTTTTTGAGAGTAGTTGTGAGACTGGTCAGTGGACTCTATGTTTTAAGTGGCAAGAATTTTCGATTGGATACTTATTAGAGTCATTTAATTTTTAAGATTCAATAATGGGATGGATGAAGTTCCGGGGCATAAAGAAAGCATGAGCTCGTGGTCTATCAATGGAACTTCTGAGAACCAAAAGGAAGAGAATTGTGATTGCATCTAAATGCTACAATTAATTTGACTGACAAGTGGGGCTTAGGAGAACCCATATAGGAAAGAGGAAGTTTTAATGAAAAGGAAGGGAAACATCAGTTCAACATAAACATTTTAATAAACTTTTTTGTGTCTATGCCATATTTCATAATAGATGGTTTTCCTAAAGGCTTAACCCTAGGAAACACACACGTGTGCTCACACATGCCACACTAATTTAACAGCATGGTTTATACAAAGAAAGCAGTAATAATTGGGCTCTTCAGGACCTCTTCACTTTTGCCTATGTCAAATTCTCTAATCCTTCCTCCTCAAAGATGGACTAAAGAGAAGGGGTAAGTGATAAAGAGCAAGGTTTTCACTAATTGCCAAATTTTGATCAAATACATTATTTTAAAAGTTCTTTTGTCATTGCTTCTTCAAACTTGGAAATAACTTGCTTTGCTGATTCCTCTGACTACTACCCGGGACTAGCTCTACTAGAATTTTTAGAAGGAAACTCAGTACTCCAAACAGAAGCTCAAATCAAATAGACAGCTGATTATTTCTAGCACAGAGTAATCTATGTCCAGTCTCTCTTCAAAACAGGGACAAAGATCACAATGTTTTCAAAAGCTGACTTACATCCAGGGTACTCTACCAGACACTTTAATCTGCCCAAAGTCATAGATTACAAATCACGAGCTGGGATTCAAATTTAGGACTCCAGAGCCTTTTCTACCACATTATATCAATTACAGAATATAATTCAAAAACTTTGAATCCTTTGTTACCCTGTGGCTGTAAAGGAATGGCTAGCCATTCCACTACCCACTTCTCACTCTCCTTAGCTCGATTTCCTTTTACTTCCGGTGACTTCACCATCCTTCACTGTCCAACAGATTATTTAACCTTTCAACCATTTCTGGTAGACTAGAACAGAAGGAAGCCACGGGTCTGTAGGAGCAAGTATGATTTACAATGGGCAAATGGTAGAAAAAAATGTTATTCATAGCCATAGATAAGTTCCTTAAGTCACATATAAAGAAACACTATTATTAAAAGTTTGCTTTATTTTTCTGTTGAATCAAGTATTAGCCCCCAGTTTACAGTTTTTTTTATGCCTTCCAAACAGTAGCACAGTTAATATCACCTTATCAATAGCCAAATAATAAATCAAATTAGTCCCAGTGGGTATATCCACATCTAGATTGTTCGGGTGGTCAGGAACTCTTATTTGTTTGCTTTAGCTTTTAGTTCTTGGTTATATCTATAAAGGAAACAGAAAGAAAAATAATTATGAATCATAATAGATATATGTGTAATAAGAAGGGAATGGGACGTATATTCCATGTCTTCTTTCTCACTAGTCAAGAGGCTACATCATTGTAACTACAATCTTCTCGGGGGCATGTAGGTAAAACAGGCAGAAGGGAAAGTGACTTAAGGATTTTATTTGCATCTGGCTTCCAACTGCCAAGAGTTTTAACAACTTAACTGACATACAGTTTCTTATACAAAAGTATTATTTTGGTGAATATTTTCATTCTTGAATTATTTAAGAGCATAACAAACATGTGAACATATATATAAAATTTAGCAAAACGTGGTCATCTAGAACTTTTTATTTTATACTCGCAGAACATCTTTCCTAAGAATAAAATAAATTGGGAATGGGATCCTGTCTAATCATTAAAAATAAAATATACTTTTGTGAGGCAGGCAGATTACTGGGTTATTAGCAGTTTGTAAACACTGGGTTAGCAGGAGAGTAAAGCTAAGGCCTGTTTTTTAAATTCTCATTTATCTAAAGAAGAATTAACCACAAAGCCATAGAGTCTTTCCCTTCTACAATACCCTGAGCTTCATTTACTGTTCTTCCCAGATTACAAGAGTGGACAATAATATAAGCACAAAAAGTAACTTATTCCATGAATTCTACCATACCTCCCAGATTTCTCAAAAGGTTCTGATTTCAATACCCAACAGTGTTTTTCTAAATGCTCCAGAGTCCAACATTTATATTTTTAACTAAATCTCCCAATCTGCTATTGTGACTGAAAGGTGCCAAAAATCCTTTTGTCAAACTGTATCTGAGTTTTTGCTCTAGAAATAGTTCTGAATGTTGCACTTAGCCTTTTCTTAGCTCTACTACTGAGTTAATATAAAGTTAAAATGAAATGGTGGATGAGAGGGGCGCCCAGGTGGCTCAGTTGGTTAAGCAACTGCCTTCGGCTCAGGTCATGATCCTGGAGTCCCAGGATCGAGTCCCACATCGGGCTCCCCACTCAGTGGGGAGTCTGCTTCTCCCTCTGACCCTCTCCCCTCTCATGCTCTCTCTCACTCTCTCTCTCTCAAATAAATAAATAAAATCTTAAAAAAATAAAAAAATAAAAATAAAATTAAAAAAAAAAGAAATGGTGGCTGAGAAAAATACTTGTGAATAAAATCACTGTACAAATCAAAGTTTATATTGATATAAGTAAGCTCTAAAAATGCTGGTCAGACATCAGACATACTATAGAATGAGTTATTTATTCATCCATCCCATCTGTGCTAGATGATTATGAAAG
Source organism: Mirounga leonina (assembly GCF_011800145.1). Classification (NCBI taxonomy): domain Eukaryota; kingdom Metazoa; phylum Chordata; class Mammalia; order Carnivora; family Phocidae; genus Mirounga; species Mirounga leonina. The sequence goes on along the minus strand of NW_023270389.1, from coordinate 57,812,913 downwards.
GATTAAATTATAAACATAGGGATAGTAAAGATGAATAAAATGAGGATATACTATACTCTGCAGAATGGAATGCCTTCTGAAAGGAAGGTAAATTATAACTGAATATTTTCTATTTCTTTATTGAGATCATTTATTTTTTTCAGCCAAAGAACATTGTTTCGTAATTTAGAAAGGTTCTATGGTTCAAACAAAGGCAGAGCCTTCATCTAAGATGAGCTCACTCCAGAGTGTTAGCTAGTCACTGACAAATAATGTCAACTACTGAGTGCAGGCAAACTTTGGAAACATTGTGGGTTCAGTTCCAGACCACCACAATAAAAGCAAGTATCATGATAAAGCAAGCAAATGAACATTTTGGTGTCCCGGTGCATATAAATGTTATGTTTACACTATACTATAGTCTATTGAGTGTGCAATAGCATTATGTCTAGAAAAAAAGTACATACCTTAATTTAAAAATACTGCTAAAAATTGCTAACCATCATCTACGCTTTCAGTGAGTCATAATCTTTTTGCTGGTGGAGGGTCTTGCCTCAATGTTGATGGCTGCTGACTGATCAGGGTGATGGTTGCTGAAGGTTGGGGTGGCTGTGGCAGTTTCTTAAAACAGGACAGTAAGGAACTTGCCACATCAATTGACTCTCTCTTTTACAAATGATTTCTCCATAGCATACAATGCATTCTGATAGCATTTTACCCCACAGTAGAACTTCTTTCAAAATTGGAATCAATCCTCTCAACGCTGCCTCTGCATTATCAACTAAGTTTATGTAATATTCTGAATTTTTTTGTCGTCATTTCAAAAGTCTTCACACCATCTTCACTAGGAGTAGATTTCATCTCAAGAAACACTTTCTTTGCTCATCTATAAGAATCAACTCCTCATCCGTTTAAGTTTGATCCTGAGATTGTGGCAATTCAGTCCCATCTTCAGGCTCCACTTCTCATGCTTAGTTCTCTTGCTCTTTCCACCCCATCTGCAGTTACTTCCTCTACTGAGGTCTTGAACCCCTCAACGTCATCCATGAGGGTTGGAATCAACTCCTTCCAAACTCCTGTTAATGTTGATATTTTGACCTCTTCCCATGAATCACAAATGTTCCTAATGGCATTTAAAATGGGGAATCCTTTCCAGAAGGTTTTCAATTTACTTTGACCAGATCCATCAGAGGAATCACAATCAATGGCAACTATGGCCTTACAAAATATATTTCTTAAATAAGAAGACTTGAAAATTGAAACAACTCCTTGAACCTTGGGCTGCAGAACGGATGCTGGATTAGCAGGCATGAAAACAACACTAATCTTGGTGTACCTCTCCACCAGAGCTCTTGGTCATGAGGTACATTGTCAATGAGCAGAAATATTTTGAAAGGAACCTTTTTTCCCCAAGCAGTGAGTCTCAACAGTGCGTTTAAAATATTCAGTAGGCCATATTGTAAACAGATGTGCTATCATACAGGCTTTGTTGTTCCATTTACAGAGCACAAGGAGAATAGATTTAGTATTATTGTTAAGGTCTTCAGGATTTTCAGAATGGTAAATGAGCACTGGTTTCAACTTAAAGTGAGCAGCCACATTAGCTCCTAGCAAGAGAGTCAGCCTGTCCTTTGAAGCCTTAAAGACAGGTATTGACTTCTCTAACTATGAAAGTCCTGGATGGCATCTTCTTCCAATATAAGGCTGTTTCACCTACACTGAAGATCTGTTGTTTACTGTAGCCACCTTCATTAACTAACTTGCTAGATCTTCTGGATAGATAGTTTCTACATCAGCACTCGCTGCTTCACTTTGCACTTTTATGTTACGGAGATGGCTTTTCCTTGAACCACATGAACCAACCTCTGCTGGCTTCAGACTTTTCTTGTGCAGCTTCATCATCTCTCTGAGCCTTCATAGAATTGAAGAGAGTGAGGGCCTTGCTCTGGATTGGGGTTAGGCTTAAAGGAACGTTGTGGCTATTTGATCTTCTATCCAGATCACTAAAACTTTCTCCATATAAGTGATAGGTCATTTCACTTTCCTATCAATCATGTGTTCACTGGAGTAGCACTTTTAAGTTCCTTCAAGAACTTTCCTTTGCATTCACAACTTAGCTAAATGTTGAGCACAAGAGGCTACCTTTTGGCCTATTTCGTTGGCTTTCAACATGTCTTCCTAACTAAACTTAATTATTTTTAGCTTTTGTTTTAAAGTAAGAGATATATGACTCTTTCCTTTCACTTGAACACTTAGAGGCCCACTGCAGGCTTATTAATTGGCCTATTTTTAATATTGCTGCACCTCAGGGAATAGGGAGATCTGAGGAAAGGGAAGAGAGATGGGGGGATGGCCGGTCGGTGGTACAGTCAGAACACACACATTTATCAGTTAAGCTCATTGTCTTATGTGGGTGTGGTTTGTGGTGCTCCCCACCCCCCAACAATGACAGTAGTAACATCAAAGATCACTCATCACAGATCACCATAACAAATATAATAATGACAAATTTTGAAATATGGTGAGAATTACCAAAAGGTGACACACAGACATGAAGGGAGCAAATGCTGTTGGAAAATGGTGTCGATAGACTTGCTTGACGCAGGGTTGCCACAAACCCTCAATTTGTAAAAATGTGCAAAATCTGTGAAGCACAATGAAGTGAAGTGAAATAAAATAAGGGATGCCTGTAAACAGTTATAAAAATTTCCAAATGCTCATGGAATACTTTCTGACAAAACCAGTAACCTCCCTCTAAAGATCATTTCCAACACTACATAACCATACACATTTAGGTCCCACTTTATTATATATAATTGAAACTGAGTCATAAAAGGTTCGTGGAGAAAATTACTTAGTATTTCATAAATTGTGTATGTTGTCTTAAAACAGATTCTATGAACAGGCTATATGTCTTGATAATACACAGACAGATTTAAAACCTAGGTAGCAAACGTACTGTTTAACACTTTTAACTTAAACCCCCAGACTTTTCTAGAAATTTCTACTTTAGGCATATCCCATCTTAGCATTATACATGAATCTTAAAAAAAAAAAAAGGCACTGCCATCTGGGTGGCTTCTGAGGCAGATTTTTCTTTTTACACCTTTGATAGGCTTACCTCCAAATACGAAAGAGCTGAGAAGCTCCTGCTGCCCCCACAAAGAAATTAACAGCAAAGAGACTCCAGTTTTTTGGGATAATTACAAGTGAGTATCTTGACCAAATAAACCCTGTTGAAACAAAATATTTTTTTTAAAAAGCATAGGTACTGCTGCAATATCTTTGAACATTCAGTATTAGAGTAAGATAATTATAAATAAGACCATGACAATATAATGCAGGATAAAGGAAAAGGAAATGCTATACTTTGAGTCTTTAATAAAGTTGCCATAATTCAGTGTTACACAAAATATTTAATTCTTACATCAACAGGGAATCTTTACAGGGCAAACGATTATTTTTTCCCACTTTTAAAAATAGGTTCATGGCAAAAACATAAAAAACAAAACCCATGAGGATACTTACTCACAGTAACCCTCTTCTGCCTTTTCTATCTATAATCTATAAAAATTTCCCAGAGAGAACACTGTTAATTCCTTTGTGTATGTGTGTGTGTATGTGTTTGTGTGTGAGTAGGTGCTTCAAACATTAAACTGTTAAATAAATTGATGTAAAACAAAACAAAAATATTGAATGTCCTAAATGAAACACAGAAAATATTCAATTAATTTACCTGTGGCCATCAAAACAGCAGATTGAGCTGTGCTGAGTTTCTCTGCAGGTCTGGCCATGTCAGCCAATCCAGCACACACCAACCCCTGGAAATACACGTTAACACACAGCAAGAGAAATGGTATCATGAGTGTGCAGTAATAATTCTTAGTTTTATTTTTTTTATTTTTTAAAGATTTTATTTATTTATTTGAGAGACAGAGAATGAGAGAGAGCACATGAGAGGGGATAGGGTCAGAGGGAGAAGCAGACTCCCTGCCAAGCAGGAAGCCCAATGCGGGACTCGGTCCAGGGACTCCAGGATCATGACCTGAACCGAAGGCAGTCGCTTAACCAACTGAGCCACCCAGGTGCCCTAATTCTTAGTTTTAAATAAAACATAAAACTATTTCAGAGATTTCCACACAATAGTTGCCACAATTTTAGGGCGCCTGGGTGGCTCAGTCGTTAAGCATCTGCCTTTGGCTCAGGTCATGATCCCAGGGTCCTGGGATCGAGTCCCACATCGGGCTCCCTGCTCGGCAGGAAGCCTGCTTCTCCCTCTCCCACTCCCCCTGCTTGTGTTCCCTCTCTCGCTCTCTCTCTCTCTGTCAAATAAATAAATAAAAATCTTTTAAAAAAATAAATAAATAAAAAATAGTTGCTACAATTTTAGTATCCATGGAGTAAGGAAATGTATACATATCATCACAAAAAACTACAAAGAATTCAGGAATGCTTTAGAATTTATGTTTTGTTAACCACATCAAACAGCCTCATATACTTGAAAATCAGTAGTGTATGTGTGTAGGTATCCTAACAAATGGTACTTTTTTCACATATGAAGTTATATATTCTTTATACATGTTGGAAACCACTGGTGTGGAGGATGCCTAAAAGCTACTTAAGGTAATTTGTATAGATTCCTCCTTTCATGTTTTTGTCAACATTAATTCTTTTTTTTTTCTACAATGATGAGATATTACCTTTTTTATTCAGTTCAATTAGCTAACATAGAGTACATCATTAGTTTTTGTTTGTTTGTTTGTTTGTTTAACATTAATTCTTTTTTAAAAGTAGAAGTATCAGGGGTCCCCGGGTGGCGCAGTCGGTTAAGCATCTGACTCTTGGTTTCGGCTCAGGTTGTGATCTCACGGTAGTGGGATCAAGCCCTGTGTCAGGCTCCTTACTCAGAGGGGACTCTGCTTGAGTTTCTCTCTCCTTCTCCCTCTGCCCACCCCCCCAACAACCCTGTGTTCTCATGCGTGTTCTCTCTCTCTGGAATAGATAGATAAATCTTTAAAAAAAAAAAAAAAGGTGGAAGTATCAGAAAAGCTCTGTTATAATTTTAGTTTTCGGGTTGCATAATTTTTCTTTAATGTCAAAGTATACAACATAGTCATTTCTTCTCTGCTGTGTTTTTAACACTGTTATATAACCATCCTACTAATACCTCTACCATTAGCATCACTCAGAAAGTTTAGTAATGAGTCTTCCTTCACTAGAGTATTAGTTATGCTGCTCTATTGCAGAGATGAGAATATGTAATAAAATGATTTTTATTGATGAAAAATGAAAATATACACAAAATAAGAGAGTAGTACAAAGAACCCCTACATACCCATCACCCAGAGTTAATAATTATTGAAATTTTGCCACATTTGCTTCACCTCCCTTCTTCCCTTTCTCCTTTTACCTTTAAGTATTTTAAATCAAATCCTAAATGTCATTAGAGAATATGTTTTTAAGAAATTATTTTTAGGTCTCACTGGGTTTCTAAAAGATGCTCTTACATGGAAAATATAAATCAGCAAAGGGTTTTGCCCCTAAGTAGAACATAGATATACTTGTAAATGTATACACAAATTGAAACCGAATACAAAGGGTTTTGAATTAATAAGGTCAGCAGTACAATAAAGCTATGATTCTGATTTTAAAAGGGGCAAATGGTTACGCAGAGGAGTATAACCAGAGGTAAATTATGGCTAACACTATTTTGCCTCTTGTTAACTTTCACCCACAGTCCTATGACTTTTCTCCCAAATGCTTCCTGATTATCCTTCCTACATTCTTCTTTTAGGTCCCAATGTGCATTTTCTCCACATCATATTTGTTCTACTTTTGCAGGGTAGAACACTGCCATTGAGAAGGGGAAGAAAGGGATTGATTTCTACTATTAATCTACTGGGTCCATGTATTATACACTGCACCTTGTTGGATAGATTTATGAACACTATGGGTTACATTCTAACATTTTTTTGGGAAGAAGTCAGTGGTCATGATTTTGTTCATGCTCACAGTTTACACTTTATTTTTCTGGGACATGTTAGTAATTGTTCTCTCCCACGAAGGTCTTTTTTTTTTTTTTTTTTAAAGATTTTATTTATTTATTTGACAGAGACACAGCGAGAGAGGGAACACAAGCAGGGGGAGTGGGAGAGGGAGAAGCAGGCTTCCTGCCGAGCAGGGAGCCCGATGCGGGGCTCGATCCCAAGACCCTAGGATCATGACCTGAGCCGAAGGCAGATGCTTAACGACTGAGCCACCCAGGCGCCCCTCCCACGAAGGTCTTGAGCTCCCTTTCTCATGTTTCTAAAATATCCTTTTCTACTTCTACATCACTCTAACCTTATGTAAATTATCTTAGAAAATCTCACCAAATCTAATCTCTGTCACTTATTAGCTGTGTGACTTTGGTCAGATTACATAACACTTGCCTTAAATTCCTCATGTGTAAAATGAGAATATTAATAGCTACCCCTGCAAAACTGATGTATGATTAAATGAGATAATAGCACAGTGTCTAGAAAATATTATTAACAAGAACAAATAGTAGCTTATGTCTGTAGAGCAACAGAGAAAAAGGAATATTAGTTTTCTACCTTTTCCTGCATTACTAGCTTCAGGATAGGAGGCAGATGGTCTGTGTTCCTTTTCATCTTTATTATGAACTTTATTCAAATAATAGAACTATATAGATTCTATTCAGAGAATGTTTAGAGTAAACAATAAGATTATGTAAAATACTCTCTAACATACAAAGAAACTACTAGTTAGATCCACAGCACCTATTTTAAAGGTGGTTATCTAAGTATTTAAAAACACTTAACTTAATAGGCTGTGGAGTTAAACAATGTGAGCTTTCACATCCTGATGGACCATTTACCACGACAGTATGTTTAGTTATCTAGCTCTTTGAACCTCAGTACCCTTATCTGGAAGATGGTAATAATATTTACTTCTCAGGGGGCGCCTGGGTGGCTCAGTTGGTTAAGCAACTGCCTTCGGCTCAGGTCATGATCCTGGAGTTCTGGGATGGAGTGCCGCATCGGGCTCCCTGCTCAGCAGGGAGTCTGCTTCTCCCTCTGACCCTCCCCCCTCTCATGCTCGCTCTATCTCATTCTCTCTCTCAAATAAATAAATAAAATCTTAAAAAAAAAATTTACTTCTCAGATTTTTTCTGGTGAAGATCAAATATGAGATAATGTATTAAATAACCTAATACAGTTTGGCATCTAGTAGACTCAAGTTAGCTCTCTATTAAAAATGTTAAAAAAATGTTTTTCAAATTGTCTGCAGCCCAGGATTGTGATTTTTTTTTTTTTTAAGATTTTATTTATTTGACAGAGACAGAGAGAGCACAAGCAGGGGGAACAGCTGAGGGAGAGGGAGATGTGGACTCCCCGCCAAGCAGGGAGCCTGATATGGGGCTCAATCCCAGGATCCTGAGATCATGACCTGCGCCGAAGGCAGACACTTAACCGACTGAGCCACCCAGGCGCCCCAGGATTGTGATTTTTTTTTTAAAGATTTTATTTATTTGAGAGAGAGCAGAGAGCGAGAGCACAAGCTGGGGGTGGGGGGCGGGCGTGACAGAGGGAGAGAGAAGCAGGCTGTCCACTGAGCAGGGAGCCCAACACAGGGCATGCTCCACTGACTAAGCCAGCCAGGTACCCCTAAAGTGAAAATTATACAGGATACACTAGAATATAATTCATCCAAAGAAAATGTAGAACTCAAAATAAGTGGATCCATACACAAATAAAAGCTTTAGCCTTACAGATGACTGGCAAGTGAATATATATTAAGTTAAAATAAAATATTTAAGGTATATAAGTGTCCTTTGACCTCAATGACGATTTGGTTTCAACAAAAGTGGCTAAGAAGGACTCCACTCCAGTTAAATGTCTGAATAAGTATAGTCTGAAATTCTTAATATAGAACATATGTGGCCTGGGGCAGCAACTGCTATGTGTCATGGATAGACTACCATAGATGAATTATTATCAAATGGTTTGGAATAATATGTACATAAAGTAAATACGTAACAAAAGAAGTCTCCTCACCAGAGAACAAGGCACAGTTTCTACTGCTATGCTGTCATCAGAAGACTATGCATGATTTCAACATGAACTTAAAATAGATGTTTTTAAAGGAGACAGATACCCAACAAGGCACTTAAGAGTATGTCATACTGTCAATGTTTCAAAACACTGGTGGACCAGATCAAAGAAACACCAAAGTATTGATAAAACCAGTAAACTTCTAAGTTGTGGCAAATTTGAGGTCAAAGAGAACCCCCAAATTTGTTATAGAGTAAATAATTCTTATTCTTTTAATAATGGTGCTAGAAACAATAGTTATGCAATCAATTACAATTTATAGACATATAATTACTATAAAATTTCCAGTGCTGATACAGAGAAGAGGAAAAAAATAATAATATACTTTCCATTAGTTTTTTTTTTTAAATCACACTAGTTTTGAATGTTTATTTTTGCTTTGATCTGCATTTTAATTAAATTAACAGACAACACATTTTAAACATTAAAGAAAGAAAAAGACACTCATACATCATACTAATGGGGTTTCTCATAGATGGACCATTAGTGGTAGGCACCAAAAATTTCAACTGTTTTTTTTTAACCTGTCCCAGTGACTTTTTAACCTGTCCCAACCTCAACTGTTCTATTTCTGCTCTGTAGGTATCACCATTTACGTTAAACATTTGCACAGTTTATAAAAATTATGTCATGGGCAACTGAGTTGGAGATTTTCCTTTCTCTGCTGGTATTCTTCATTATATATTTTGTCAGCTTCTCACAGAATCAGATTACTACAATCTCTATTACCATTTAAAAAGTGTCTGAAATTCCATTCCAGCCATGAGAATTAATATATAAACATATTTATTCAAAGTAAACACAAAATTAAGTGTGAAGTTGAATGAATAATAAAAATGAATCTTTAATAGTGTAGAATAACTTCAATCATGTCCCTTATGATTCTGAATCCCACTGTATTAAGGAAAGTAATTCACGTGAATGTATGTTTACAAACATAAGTAAAACAGCTTACAAGACAAACTTTGCTATTAAAGTCCATACTAAAATTCTGGACCCTAGAATTCTTGTCCTGGGCCTCTTGTGAAGAGTCTCCCTATTCATGGTGTTCTCCTACCAAACAGAAATGGGTACATGAGTGAACAATTTTCACTTGCTTAATGAGGAAGTGGAGTATAGATATATGGAGGTGGATTACCAAACTTCAATTCACACTCCTGGGAATAAATGTAGGATTACAATGGAATGATGGAATTTAGTGTACAGTTACATCGATGACTCTCATTCAGATACAGGGCAACAAAAACATAAATCAAATGTATATAATCCTTGTCTTTAGTAATTGAAAGTGAGTGCAAACTACTTACTAATTACTTACCAAGGCAAGAAAAAATCAGAATGAAGTGCCAGGGAAGCACATGAACTTAAGGCACCATATGTACAACTTCAGTGATTGGCACTTATTCTGAAAAGGGCTTTAAAGACATGGGCGATAAAAAGCAGTATTTTTGCCCCCTACTTCAATAAACTATGTAGTAGTTCTGAACACAGCTATTTATTTTTCGTGCTTTGCTTTCGGCCCTGAGAATAGCAGCTGCATTTTCTGGTAACATCCTGCATCTTTCCTTTCTTTTGGTGTTTGCCAACACACACAGTGGTAAAGGCTGTAAAAGATGTAAAACAGGACAATAAACATGCTGTGTCTGTGTAAGAAACAGTGCAAAATCGATGGCTGAACTGACATAGTACTGTCGGATCAAACTAAAGCTACTTTTGAACGTTTAGAGTGAGCAGAACCATTAAACATGATATGCTGAAACTTTTTTTTTTAACTGATGGGACGTTTTCTCAATATATTGTTAAAAAGAAAACCATATGCCCAGAATCACCTGGAGGGCTTATTAGAACACAAATTATTGGGCTCCATCCCCAGTTTCAGATTTTGTAAAACTGAGATCACTTAGGCCAAGTCACTAATACCTAATGTAACTGCATTTTCAACCTCCCCCAGAAATGTAGTCCTAAGGAGTCAGTTAGGAATTTTCTGGTCAGCACCAATGAGGTAATCAGTAACCTGGGCCCTCTCCCCATCCCTCAAACATAGAGGAGATAATTCACCTACTAAGATCCCTTCTTTTGTCTCCAAATGAAGGTGACCTCATCTTGAAATAATCCTTTTTTTTCTAAAAGTTTATGACTTCCTTGTCCTGCCTTTAAAAACTTTCTCTTTCAGTGGCCCTTGGGAGCTCCCCTCTACTTGCTAAATGGGATGCTGTCCCATTGATGAATCATTGATGTATGTATTAAATACAGCCAATTAGATTTTCAAATTTACTTGGTTGAATTTTGAGTTTTAACAATATAAATAATAATAATAAAAAGAACTGCTCTCTAGTTCTCTGTAAAACGTAGCTCCCAACCACTAGTCTACTCTAGTCATTTTATAGTTAAGGGGACAAAATGGCAGATTTAACTTGCCTAAGGTCATAAGATTGAGGGAGAGCCAATTCTAACATTCTCAACTACTTAGATTTTACAACTGAGTTTCTGAAATTGTTCTGACACTTTAAAGCAGTACATTTATGAAAATTAAAATAGCCAACAACTCAACAACAAACAACTCGATTAAAAAATGGACAAAGGGCCTGAACAGACATTTCTCCAAAGATATAAAAATGGTCAATAAGCACATGAAAAGATTCTCAGCATAATTAATCACATTAGAAAATGCAAATCAAAACCACAATGAGCTACCACTTCTCACCCATTAAGATGGCTATTATAAAACAACAACAACCGAAGTAACAAGTGTTGGCGGGCGATGTGTAGAAACTGGAATCCTTGTGAATTGCCAGTGGGAGTGTAAAACAGCGCAACTGCAATGGAGTGTAGCACAGTATAGTACAGGCCGTTGCTCCAAGTAATACTGATCCAACATTTCCACCTCTAGGTATATACCCCAAAGACCAGAAAGCAGGGACTGGAATAGATGTATGCCATTGCTCACAGCAGCATTATTCACAATGGCCAAAAGGTGGAAGCAACTCAAGTGTCCATCAGCAAATGAATGGATGTGCAAAATGTGGTATCTATACAATGGAATATTATCCATACTTAAAAAAAAAAGGGAAATTTGACTCTTGTCACAACATGGATAAACCCAGACGACACTGTGCTAAGTAAGCCAAGCACAAAAAGACAAATCCTGTATGATTCCACTTCTTTGGGGTACCTATAGTAGTAAAATTCACAGAGACAGAAAGTAGAACAGTGGTTGCCAAAGGCTGCGGGAGGGGAATGAGGAATTGTTTAACTGGTAGAGTTTTAGTTTTGCAGGATAAAAGGAGTTCTGGCGATTGGTTGCACAACGGAATGTACTTAACACTAAAAAAATGGTTAAGATGGTAAATTTTGTGTAGTTTACTACAATTAAAAAAAATCAAAAAGCCTACAGACCAGTACTTTTCAAATTTTAGAAGGCATCAGAATCACCTGGAGGGCTTATTATTATTAGAACACAAATTATTGGGCTCCATCCCCAGTTTCAGATTTTGTAAAACTGAGATGGAGGGCAAAAATCTGCATTTCTAACAAGTTCCCGTGCAATGCCAATGCAGCAGATCTGGGGATGACACTATGAGAAGCATTGCTATAGGCCCAAACTGGCCCTTTCAACATAAAATCAATAATTTGTTTTATTGTTTTCACAATTACCTCTTTTCAGCTAAATGAGAACTTCAGGAATGGAAACTCTGGTGTAAGGTAAAAAGCACTGGTCTTGGAGTCAGAAGTCCTAGACTCTACCATTTACCAAATGTTAATACACACCCTTGGATAATTTTTCCTGTTTTTCTGAGACTAACTTTCCTTGCCTGTATTTTGATGTTGGTATCGTCAGTTCACATACTAAACAAATAAAAGTTAATCTGGGGGGGTTCTAATTAGTTTAATGTTTGACTTAGTCATAAAATCTTAGAATGAAGTTTCAGTTCCAAGGGCCCACAATTACAGGCTTTTTTTTTTTTTTTTAAGATTTTATTGATTTATTTGAGACAGAAAGCACGAGCAGGGGTGGGGGGAGGGGTAGAAGAAGAGGGAGAAGCAGACTCCCCGCTGACATGGGGCTTGATCCCAGGACTGAGATCATGACCTGAGCTGAAGGCAGATGCTTAACTGACTAAGCCACCCAGGCATCCCAATTACAAGTTTTTTGATACTAATTATGTTCCTAGAAGGCCTTTTATCTAAGGAGTTCAGAACTCAAGTAGGTAGTGTACTTTATGCAGTAAAAATGACACACCTGAGATTATTTGAATGAAATCATCTCTAGACAAGCCATGAATATTTAAAAGTACATACTTCATAAAAATGACTTCAAATTAATAAGTTCTTTTTAGGGCGCCTGGGTGGCTTAGTCGGGTAAGCATCTGCCTTCAGCTCAGGTCATGATCTCAGAGTCCTGGGATCGAGTACTTCATTGAGCTCTGTGCTCAGCTGGGAAGCCTGCTTCTCCCTTTCCTCCCCGCTTGTGCTCTGTCTCGCTATCTCTGTCACTATCTGTCTCTCTCAAATAAAATATTTTTTAAAAAAGTTCCTTTTAAAGAATTTTTTTTTCAGTAGCTTCTACAAAAACTCAAGACTTACCCATTTCATAATTGGAGCCCAGAAAAAAACTGTTTTGGGACCTGAAAAAAAAAAGAGAAAAATTCAGAAATAAACCAACTATTTTACATGTCTTTTTTTTTCTTTTCAATTTTTTAATTTAAATTCTAGTTAGTTAAAAAAAAATTCTCGTTAGTTAACATACATTGCAATATTAGTTTCAGGAGTAGATTTCAGTGACTCATCCCTTACATAAACACCCAGGGCTCGTCATCACAAGTACCCTCCTTAATACCCATCACCCATCTAACCCATCCCCCACCACCTCCCTCCATCAGCCCTCAGTTTGTTCTCTATCTTTAAGAGTCTCTTATGGTTATACATGTCTTTTAACAGCCATCACCACATTTCAAAATCCCCCAAATTTAGCAATCTATTTCTAATCATTTGTACTATCCTTTCTGCATTCTGTGTATTTAACATTTAGAAAGTCACCACAGTATCGACCTTACATACAGGTTGTTTTGACTTCCTTGTCAGTTATTTGTAATTTTGTGACTTATTAAAAATTATCAAAAGTACAAGGGAGATAGTTTGGAAACCATTCCCAAAGCTTTGCCTTGAACATGAAACTTAATGTTAGTTAGTTCACTCAAGGATAACCTCCAAGTTGGAGAAATTAGAATTTGGAGATTTGTGATATGAACCTCAGTAACTATTAAATATTCAATTCTATTAATATTTATTATTATAAATGACATGTTGCCATATGTATGATAGTAAAAGCTCTTATAAAAAGTCTATATATTCTAGTAAAAATTTTTTTTAAAGATTTTATTTATTTATTTGAGAGAGAGAGACAGAGACAGAGCATGAGCAGCAGGGGTGGGGGGGGGAGGCAGAGGGAGAGGGAGAAGCAGGCTCCCTGCTGAGTAGGGAGACCAACTAGGGACTTGATCCCAGGACCCTGAGATCATGACCTGAGCCAAAGTCAGATGCTTAACTGACTAAGCCACCCAGGCACCTCTCTAGTAAAAAGATTAATGAACCTAATTTTAAGGTTCATGTGAAAAAGGGGAAAGACTTAAGATCCCTAAGCTCTGTAACAGTAGGGTTGTTATTTTAGCTATCCTGGTATCCATTGGCCTTTTGCAAAATGTTAAATAAATGTTGGTAGCATTGAAAACAATTCTGGTTTCTTAAATAATGCAGAATTTGAGAGATATGATGCTTCAGAGCTGGAAGGAAACTCAGTTCATCTAACCTAAATCTTTCATTTTACCATGAGGCTCTGAGCAGATTCATGACCTAGTCCAGGTGGGCAGCCAGTAAGCAGTAGAACTGTGACTGGAACCTAAGCCTTCTAGCTCTTTAACTACATAACTGCCCACTTTTAACTCTTCCAAATTATATATCTCATTTAACCTTCAAGAGGCTACAGGGACAGGAAAGAAACAGACTTTGGTCCATGATAATTTAAAATATAACTAAGCATGCTAAATCCAATATATATCAAAGTACTTAATATGGTGAGTATGCTCTCACACACTGGATCAACAGATACATTTCTTTCTTTCTTTCTTTTTTTAAAGATTTTATTTATTTTTTAGAAAGCAAGCGAGAGAGAAACAGCATGAGAGGGGAGAGGGTCAGAGGGAGAAGCAGGCTCCCCGCTGAGCCGGGAGCCCGATGTGGGACTTGATCCCAGAACCCTGGGATCACGACCTGAGCCGAAGGCAGACGCTTAACCATCTGAGCCACCCAGGCGCCCAGATACATTTATTTCTTAACACACAAATTAAACAACTTGATATAAGAAAACAGTGATTTACTAGCAAATTCAAAAGTTTTAAAATCCTATTATATTCATGACTATTATTGCTGCCTTAGTATTCTACTTTGCTTTGTAGGAAGAAATCATTTGTTTTTATGGATCACCAAAATCACATCTAAAATGGCATCATTATCTAAGCGTAACACATTTTACTTCTCTTCATCTACTCTAATATTTCTTAATAGCACCAGCAGGTAAAGATGCATTTATCCATTTTTCCCCTAGTAGGTGAGCAAGTGTTCACTGTCATTAATGGTAAAGAGTATTTTTGTTCACATATGCGTAAATAACATTTAAAAGATAAAACTGACTTAAACTTATTATTTAGAAACAAAACAAAAGAAAGATAGTGAAGTTGAAAAGGTAATGATTTAAGTTAAAACCCAGCTGTAGTTCTGGGTTTAACTTGTTGCAAATAAGACTATTCATTCATTCATCCATAATAATTATTGCGTGCTTTACCTAGCTGTACCTAGCACTGGGGATATGCTGGGAAATAAAATACGGTGCTAACTTTTATTAACTCAGCACAAGAATGCTGTATAAGTAAAGTCACACCTGGAAGCTAACATTTTAGGAAAACTTAATTCTAATGTGCTTTTCTCAAAGTTGCACTAGTTTCACACGCAGGTAATACCATCATCTCAAAGTAAAAATGAGCTCAATGATAACACTCCTTTTTTGGGGTTGCATTTTGGCTGAATTACTATCAAAAGTAGTTGGTTTGGGGTGCCTGGTTGGCTCAGTCGGTAGAGCATGCGACTCTTGATCTCAGAGTTGTAAGTTCGAGCCCCATGTTGGGTGTAGATTACTTAAAAAAAATAAAATCTTAAAAAAAAAGTTGGTTAGTAACACTAAGGAGAGAAATTTGAAAAATGTAAAAATAGCATCTGCTTTCTCTATAACTTTTGCTTATCAAGTAGTCCTACAAAAGTGTCACACGAATACTATAAACTATTGCTTGCCTTTAGCATTATTAAGTGATGGCAATGTTACACATTTTGGACTATCTTCCACAATTTAACATAGTCGTTGATATTTTTTTATCCCTCTCAAACTAATTCACATTGTTCTTACAGCTACTAAATTCATTAATTGTGATTTTCATACAAAGAGATTTAAAAATCTATCATAGTATACTTTAAATACTCTACTATAGTTAGTAGTATTTCTACTTACCTATCAAAATTACAACCTCCTTGAAGCTAGTGGCTAAATAGTATTCACACTTGTAGCCCTACCTAATAGATGTTGAATAAAAAGAAGAGTTAGCCAACACAGTTGGAAGCAGTTTATATGAACTGGAGTTTAGACTCATCTTTGACAGATTAAGTATGTATACAACTATATAAATATGTGTGTGTATATACATATGCAAACAATTGAAAAATTCTTTAAAATCAGAAGTTGTTTTTATCAGTCTGACACTTAAAATACTGGAAAGTGTGGCTTATACTTTAAAGAGTTTTTAAGTAAGTTTTCTGATTTTCTAGAATATTTAAACCTAATCCTAAAGTTGTTCTACAATCTAAGTCTTATTTTCTCAATCTTCAAAGGACCTGGATACTATCTTTAGACTAATAATTCTTCAAACTCTAGAAGATCATGGCACAGTCTCTTTTTCCCAGTGGGCCAAAACAATTATAATGCTAAACTTCATTTTCTCACATACATGTGACAGCTAGTCATTTTCATGTTTTCCTATGTACTTTCAAGTTTTCCAATATTTTAAGTTGTAGTGCAAATCTGGACACAGTGCTGAAATGGCTGCTGGGAGAATTAAAGCTATTGAGGAGTTCTAAATTTTGACATTCTTATAACTGAGTGAAAATCCCTATATATTCAATTTCTGGGTTACCGTACGTATCTTTTATCCAGTTCCCTAAGCTGTGTACTGTTCTGATCACAGCTACCATTACACCCAGAATTCTAGCCATATAATGATCCGCTCCTCTAGATCTTGAACAAGATATGGAAACAATTTTCTTTCTTTGGTTAGGACTAGGTTGGAATTTCAAAAGAAATGTTTATTGAACTAAAGAAATAGAAAAGAAAACATGAATGCATTGGGTTTCAGAATATAAATTTCTAATCCTAACTTAATTAAATTTTAGCCCAGGTCACTGGTTCTCAACCAGGGGTGATTTTGCCCCCCAGGGGGACATTCAGCAATGTCTAGAAACATTTTTAGTTGTCACAACTGTCGTGGTGGCGCTGCTGCCGTTAGTGATGCCTTCTAGGTAGAGGCCAGGCAGGCTGTCAACCATCCTACCATGCACAGGACAGCCCCCTGAAACAAATAATCACTTAGCCCCCTGCAACAAATAATCACCTAGCCCCCCAAATGTCAACAGAGCAAGGGTGAAAAACCTTGGCCTAGGTGGACTTACAAGCGAGGCAAGCATGCAAATAGTTTCATGCTGTTTAATGACTCTAAACCTTAGTTTATGCTTAGAATATCCCAATATTCTGCCTGGCCTTCCATCTGGCTAACTCCTAATATCCTTTGAAAACTTATCTTAGATTTCATCTCCTCAAGGAAGCCTTCTTTAACATCTCCAGGTTACATAAATGCTCCTTCTCTGAACCCCCAAAGCATATATTGCTCTATTGTTTTCTGCACTTAACAATTAAAATGATGTATTTATGCATCTGTCACTTTAATTGGACAAGGTGAAGACAAGGCCTATTTCTTAGTTTTCCTTAACAAATAACATTTGTGAACAGAATTGAATTGGATTAACCATGTCCAGGACGGGTGTTAATCAAAGATATTCAAATTTTAGGTCTGGCCAGATATGCCTTGATACTGTTTCATCTTCAAGGGTAGAATCTGCTATTTACTCATCCCCAGGGATATCAAGTTCCCTTTATATCAGGGCTGTACTAGATTTTCAGTCATTAGTCACTCTACTCCTAGACCATGACACTCCCCTATCTGGCTCCTGAAAATTCTTCCCATAAGTCTGATGCCATAATGCACTGATCCTGTAAGTCAGTCTTTTCAAACTCTCTAGTTACTTTATTTTATTTAGCTTGAGCTTCTGAGATTCCTATGGCAGCACACCTAGCTTATTTTTCTTCCCCATATACAAAGTCTCTGAGTCGTATGCAATATCAATTACTAAGTTTTACTTTTTAATCTCTGCAGGAGGGTTGGCTTTCATCACTCAAGGGTAAGTCAGCACATTGTTTTGGTCTCTGGCTTTGAACTTCTCAGCCAACTCCTCTCTTCCTATTTTCAAAACTGATGCTTCCTCCTCTGCCAGCCTCAAAATTGTTTCCTGAACAATGCCTCTAGGTTCTGGTTTCTTTATGAGCTTAAATATTTGATCCTTCAGAGTTAATGAACAGTAGAGCTTTTCAGTAAGTGTTTGCTTGGTAACTAATTTACTCAACTGCCCCAAGCCAGATGATAGTTTTAAAATATTACCTGTTCCTCTCCCTTACAACCAAACCAAACAAAAAAACTTCAAACATGGAATTATGGTTGCTAGAACCTGGACCATGAGAGGTATGAATATTTTAGTTAGTGAATAATTTTGAAGTATAAAACAAACTTTCAATTATTTTAATAACTGCTAAGCACTAAATTTAAAAATATTATGAGCAAATATGTATTATAAGACATTCTAAATTTCTAATATTTCTGAGATATCAGAGGATGCTGACAAGCGACACAAATAATCAGAGTTGGATATCTTTAAGTGCAAACAAATAGTGTTTTCTTCATTGTTAAGAAAAGGAAAACAGCAGCTTAGCAATACCTGTCATCATACAATGGACTAACAAAAATTTTTAAAGAAAACGTGTCTTAGTTCACTTTTCCATTTTATCTTACTAATCATTTTCTACCTTAAGAGTAAAAAAGTCAAGTAAATTTAGACATGTATGAATTCAGGTACAGAGGAAAGACTTCCTGCTTGGAACAGAATAACTTTACACACATGCAAACATGCACACATACAAATATTGAGTTGAGATACTATGTGCCAATGTGAAAAATAAATTTCTCATTTAATGCTTTTCACTATCTATTCGTGTCCCTTTCAGACCATTTCTCTATGGTTTGCTGCTTTTCAACATTCCTCAACATTCTTTTAAGTTCCGTATACTAAGCAATCCCCTCTTTGCTATCATGTGACCAACACACTTATAAATCCTTAGAATTTGTAAATGTTACTCCTTGACATAGATATGGACTGTCAAAAGTTACTCATTTTTATTTGTACTAAAACTAGTTCTGATTTCACACTAAGAATGTGACTGGGCTTCCATTTTAGGATCATGTAATCTTTATATCTTTTGAAAGGCCTTGGAAACAGCCATCACTCAGATAGCACCCAGAACATCAAGGGTATATAATGATTCTTAAAATGTCGATTAAAAACAGGCTTTGGTACAAATGCCAAAGTAAAATAACAGGTGAAACAACTAGCTAAAATAGCTAATAGGCATTTTGGGTTGATACATTTTAAATTTATATTATTTATTCAGTTAAAAGAATCAATGACTTTTAGATGTAGGAAGAGAGTTGAAACTATCTAAATCAGGCACTCATAAGTCAGGTAACTGAGGCCCAGAGCTGTGGAATTACCTGTGTAAAATACATAGCAGAGCAAGGATTAAATACTAAGATCTCCAAATCCTAACTTAACAATAATTACATAGTTTTCCCCAATGAATTCTGAGTTTCTTGAAAGCTCTGAAACTAAGAAAAGCTCTAGTAAGAATACCAAATTGAAGATTATTACAGCTGAAGAGGACCTTAAAGAAAATCCAAGCTCCCTTATTTTAACAGATGAAAAAGAAAAGGCACTTAGATGTTAAGTAATCTGTTTTATACTCAGGTACTTCCAGATAGAGCAAGCACAGGACACAGATCTCTGATCCTCCTCTTCTTTCTACTGTGTCATACCATACTTTAAACATTTTCATACCCTCTTATAACCAAATTAATATTCTTGCATGACTTGGAAATGTCAAATTATTTATAGCTTTCCTTAGGTCTTGTTTCTCCTTTGGTATATCTGTTGAATCAAACTAGGTGAAGCATAAATAGTCTTAATTTCTTAAAATTAGCTTAAAATCAGGTTAGTGGACAAAAGTTTATTAAGTGTCAAACTAACAACTACAGCCGGACTGTATTCCTTTTATGATCTCTTCTGAGAATATAAAATCTCTGTGAGTAGGGATTTTTATTCACTAACATATCCCAAGTGCCAGAACAGTACCTAATATACAGTAGGCCCTCGATAAATATTGAATAATTCAACTTTCTTGGTAGCTACTGGTTTAAAGATATCCTACTTTTCATCAATATCTCACAGTTGTATGTGAAATCCCAACTTTCTATTTTGGTTCTCATTCTAATTTTAAGGGTACAGAGATTATTACTGTAAAAAATGAAATGTGCATATCTATATATTTAGTATATATAAACATAATCTATATTAGATATGATTATAATATAATCCAGATATCTAAATATCTATATATCTATTCTAGACTGGCATTAAAATTCTTCAAGCAATCTCTGATGCAAGAAAAGAAACTATTCTAACAGAAATGCTAAAGAACTATGCTAATTCATAACTATGTGGGCATCTACACTGTTTATTTACTTGATCTGCATTTGGCTTTATTTACATGTAATAAAACAATATATACTCTGAACTAAGTTGTATTAGACTATCTAGTATAACACCATTTCCCTTAGTATTTGACTCTGAATTTTTATGATAAAGATATACCCTTATGAACATGGCTAATATGGGTTCGTTTAGTATGTTTTTATTTTCTTTTATTTTTAAAGATTTTATTTATTTGACATAGTGGGGGGGGAGGGGCAGATGGAGAGAATCTCAAGTGGACTTGGTGCTCAGCACAGAGCTGGATGCCAGGCCCAATCTCACCATCCTGAGATCATAACCTAAGCCAAAATCGATCACACTTAACCAACTGAGCCACTCAGGCGCCCCTGTTTTTATTTTAAAACATATTCCTTAGATATTTAAGATAAAAAGGAATAAACAGTTCTCTTACCTAGGAGAAATGCAGATATTACTGTTATTGAGATCTTAAAGTAACTTCTCCAGTGAGCCTTCACAGGGAGAATACCATGTAATGCAGAGAATGATATTCTCAGCAACAGCACGCTAAGCACTGCAACAGATTTCACACAACTCTTTTTTCAAAACTTCTTCCACTTAAGCCAAAATGTAACTCAAGAAAAGCAAAGCTATGGTGAGGTATATAAAATGATATGGTTCAGAAACCTGTTTTCTGGGCTGACTTAGTTGGAGGAAAGTTTTTATGTATTTTTATTATTTGTTTTTATTTTATTTCCCCCAGTTTTATTGAGATATAATTGGCATATAACATTGTATTAGTTTAAGATGTACAACATAATGATTTGATATATATTTATACTGCAAAATTACCACTACAATAAGTTCAGTTAACATCCATTGCCTCACTTAGCTCATTTTTTTTCTTGTCATAAGAACTTTTAAGATCTACTTTCTTAGCAGCTCTCAGATATTTAACACAGTATTGTTAACTATAGTCACCATGTTGTACATTATATCCCCAAAACTTACTTATTGTATAAGAGGAAGTTTATACCTTCAGACCGCCCTCTAAGATAGTTTTTGGATTCTTTAGAGCTGTGGTCTAACTACCTTTGAACACTGGACCCTATCATTAAAAAACCGTTTTTTGAGCATACATCCCCTAAATTTATATTGTATGTATTTATAAACTATATATAAGTCATATACATGTATATATGTACATATGTTGACTCCACAGAACTCAATGGTGTTCTACATAACCTATATATAACTATACTAATTTATTTTTATATTATAAAAAATACACAGAATAGAAAATTTAAAAAGATAAAATAATAGTAAGCATTAGTAGAAGCTGTATTGTTTTCTTCCTACATTCCAATGTTTCATTTTGTGCATACTTTGGGACAATTCACCCCATTTGGGGACTCAAAAATACAAAGGAATGACACTCCTTCACTAATGTTTTTTTCCCCTAAGCTTTTAAGTAAACACCAGTCAACATGACTTCAAGGTTATTTTTCTGACAAATACCTGGAGTAGAGCTATGCAGCTGGTTAATGTAGAGTCACATACTTTCATAGTCAGGAGGTGATGGTGGAGAGTGGCATATCTTATGAGGACTGAATTTGCTAGGACACACATTTGGTTAGAACTCTATTCTTACTCTATAGAGTTAGATCACAATGTGCTAGGAACAACACACACGTGAATGATGAAGGCCGCAGATCTAATTATATAATATATATCATTATGATATAAAAATATATACATTATAGTTCTGTAACTCTAGTATATACCTATATAAAGACATATTCTTGTTTCTTGACTAGACATTCTGCCCGTGATAAAATTAAATCTCAGATATTTAGAATCTGAAATGTATGATATCCAACTGTTAATATCATAGCCTTGCATATCATTGTAAAAACCTCCAGTATGTGAACGTAGTCTAAAGTTTAAATGAGGATTCAATAACATACTATTATGCAAAATAGTACACAAAAACCTTGCATAGTCACTCTGATGACTCTTGGAGCAATAATCAGTGTTTCCTCAGATTTTATTCAATACCAATGAATCGACAGTTATGTTTTTCATGCTTCTCCATTTCTCCATTGGTGTGCCTACAACTTTTTAATCACAAATACTTTTGCAATGATAGATATTCTTACTATGTATATTGATTAAAAGCTTAGATGGGAGGGAACTAATGTTTTTTGAGAGTCTAAGTGCAAACACTTTGCTAAATGTTTTAAAGCCATTATATCATTTAATTTTCACAACAATCCTTAAATGATGATAATTATTATCCCCATTTTATAGATCAGAAAAATAAGGCTTGGGGGCTTTAAGGTCAAGGTCACACAGCCAAGATTTAATCCTACCTTTCTCTGGCTTCAGAGCCTATTCTCCTTCCCCTACACTGAAAATGGGGTTATAATAACTGAATCAATCCAAGAATATCCAGATGAAATACACAGTCTACAAACGAAAGGTAATTCCTCTTGATTCTGAAAGATGACTAAAGTAATAATTATAAGTGGTTAAAGCCCAGGCCCCTGAAAAGATTACTATAAAACTACCCTTTGCTTCTGTATTAAAGTAATTTAAAATTGCTCTTCCTTTACCCTGCCCTTATCCTACAGCCCAAATACAAAGCTTAAGAAGGTCAAAGTTGACTCCATAGAATTCAGTTGACTCTAAAACCCAGATTACTACAGAAGCATTGCTCAACCCTCCCTCCTGAAAATCTTTGTCACAAAATACAGCACAATTCCAAAAAACTGAGTGCTAAAAAAACCAAAAGGCAAATAAACTAAATATGCTTCTTAAAAAAATTCTCCTTAAAATTTTATAATGGGTACCGATTTTATAATGGGTAAAGTATAAATATTATACTTTAGTATAATATTATTAATTCTATTCATTTCATCATCAAACTGGAAATCAGAGTCTGCAACCATCTCAGACCCCAGAGAGCTGCTTCCTAGTCAATATGTGGAGAAAAGACAACTTTCCTAATGATGCCAACTGCAGAGAGAGATTTAACTATGTAGGAAAAAATGGTTACTTTTGGGTTGCACTTCAATATTTCACTTTATAACACATTTTCTCATTTGCTAAATCTTAGGCTGGAAAGAGACCTCAATACCTCCGGTTTTAGTTCCCAGCCAAGTATTATTACAGCTCATTTTACAGAAGAGGCAACAAAAATCTAGATCTTAAAGAGTTGGAAAGATTGGGATCTTCCAGTTTCTTATAGAACTATTTTTTTTTTCAACCACAAGAACACGGTTTTCCAACAGGACAAATGAGAGCTAACATTTGCTAGGCATTTACGAAGAATCAAACACATATGTTATCTTTAACTTTCACATTAAGCAGATGCTACAGAAACTAAAATATCTAGGATTTCACCCAAGGTCACACCTATATAGTAAAAGGCAGAGCAGAATTAAATCCGGGTCTGTCCCCATGAAAAAGTCTAGGGAAAGTTAGCTCAGTAATTTCATAAGGACAGCCTTAAACAAACTGGACCTATGGGACGAGGTATGACACTAACTCTGGAACCCGGGAAACGCATCTGCAGGCCTCTGCCAGCTGGAGCTTAAGAAGTGTGACCTTTCCTCCAAACCTTGCGCTGCGACAGGACGGCTCTGCTCCGCGTGGGTCAATATACCACTACTCGCGGAGGGAAAGAGGAGAGAATGAGAATTTCGTGGGGGGCCCCGACGGATCTGGGGCCGCGGAAAGGGAGAAGGATCAAACCCAGAGGCCCGGTCCGGGTTTGGGTCGTGCCTAAGGGATGGGGTGCAACAAAGGTCGCGAAGGGCGCTCACTCGAGAATCACAGGTTTATGAGAGATGTTGAACGAGGTAAAGTGAAAAGCAGGTTGGCTGGGAAGTGAGACGGATTCACTTGAAGGGAAGGGGTTGGGGCTGTGGGTGATGCCTCCAGCGGCAGAGCTGTCCGTGGCCTCTAAAGGTCTATTTTCGAGGGAGAAGGAGGGAAGGTCTCGGTGAGAGCTATTCTGGGTCTATTACCTGCCGGGTGGTTGTACAACGGCCTCAGTTTCTCCGGCAGCAGGAGCTCCACTTTATCGAGGACCCGGTGGTAGGTGGCCCGAAGGCCCCGGGCGCCAGCTGCTGACATCTCTGCGGACGAGTTGGTCGTGGGCGGTCGAGTGGGAGAGTGGCCGCGTGCTCCTCCCTGGATGACAACGAAGGGCACTCGTCACTTTCTCCTGCCACAGTGCCTCGCCTCCTCCTCTCCCCTAGGGTGCCCTTCCCGCGGCTCAGGCGGCCCCCCTACGAACCACCGTGTACGCGGTGGCCCAGAAAAGATTGTGGGGGCGGAGGCTCTGCGACGGCCCGCCCCGCGTCCGCCTCCTTCCCTCCCACCGCCCAGAGGGAGGAGGAGTCACAGCAACAGGTGCCTGAAGGACTGCCTCACCAAGCCAACCCAGGGCCCTAGCGGCAGCGCGCCTGCGCAAGCGGAGCGGCCCACGGTGATTGGCCCGCCCCGCGGCGCGGGCGGGGTCCAGCGCGAACCTCCAATTTCTCCTTCCTGCCCTCGAGGCCATGTTGGAGAAGGGAACGTGAAGCTGCACCAGTTCTAATCCCCTTTTCGCTTTGATGAAGATAGCCCGTAGTTAAAATGGGCTTTTTGGGCCTTCAGTGCCCCAACTAAAGATGACGCCGCACAACGCTCTTGCTTCCTTTGGAATGAGACTTGTGACTGAGAGACTTCATACCTCAGCTTCTCTCTCTTCCTCATTTATCCATAGAGAATCAAGGATTTAGCTACAGTGTCCCGAACCACTTCTCTCGGGTGAGGGCAGCCGTGGCGTACAAGAGCCTCACTCGTGGGTGGTCGTCATCTCGCGAGAAAGGCTTGGAAGGGAGGGTGTCGAGAACGAGGAGAGGGAGGAGTCGCGGCCGCCTCCGCCTCCTCCTCCTGTTGGAGGGGGGCCGAGGGAGGGGACTGTTGCTGATCTCTGGATGTTCTGGGTAGTCTGAGAAGGAGAGTATGAGGCGAGCTCCGGCCCGGGCGCGGCCGGGCTTCGGGGGCGAGGGCGCCGCCGCCGCCGCCATCTAACTCGCTGCGCCCGCGAGGGCCGGCGCGCGGATGGTGCCGGTGCGGCTCGGGTGTTGATCCGCGTGTCCCCTCCCCCTTCTCCCCTCCCCCACGCGGTGGTCTCCCCTCCTACCCGGGCCCGGTAGAGCCATGTCTCGGGGTGGCTCCTGCCCACACCTGTTGTGGGACGTGAGGAAAAGGTCCCTCGGGCTGGAGGACCCGTCCCGGCTGCGGAGCCGCTACCTGGGTGAGCGGGGGCCCCGGGGGCGGAGGCGCTAAGGTCGCCGCCCAGAGGTGGGGGAGGGGGCCGCGCCGCGGGGGCTGTTGGAGGTGGGACAGCCCCTCGGCAGGGGCGCCCCGGAGACTCTGGGGTGCTGGGTGGACGCTGGCCGACGGGCCCCGTGCCGGTGTCTTCCCACGGCCAAGCCCCCCTTGCATGCTGCCAGCCGCCGCCCTTGCTGGGCTTTCCTCAGGGGGCCGGATGGGCGGCAGACGCTAGTGGCCAGGAAAGGTGTTGGGGGCGCGTGTGGAGTGGGATTCGGGAGAAGACTTGCCGAACCTCCCGGAGCTGTTTCGTTTGGAGCCAAAGTTGGCGCTTGTGCTCTTCTCCAACGCTCTCCCCGCTCCGCCGAAGGACTAAGTTTTTGTTGACAGCCGCCCCCCTCCCCTTCGGTCTCCGGAGGGCTTGGGTGTCGGCTGCGACGCGGTGACCACCTTCAGGGACTTCACGCTCCAGACGGACTCCGCGTAAACTGTTCTGCGGCTCCCGGCCAAAACCTAAAAGTGATCGCTGAGCTCTCCCCACCCCCGCGCGCTTTCCCGGTTCGGCTGTGCTGTGCAGTTCGTTTTGACCGCTCTAAGGAGGTGTCGGGTTTCACGTTCCTCTTCCCACCCCTGTAAAACACACTCGGCATTTACTGTTTCTTAGTTAAGCTTTCTAAAAACAACCTTCGATACTTGAGGGAACAGTATTCCACCCTTTTTTTTTTTTTCGTTTTGGATAAGGTGGTTATGTGAGGATTCTGGGTCAAGCTGCGCTAGCTAAAAAAGTCCAGTATCTTCAAAGTGGACGTATTTAATAAGGGTCTTTTTTGTTTGTTTGTGTCTTCCTCTGCAGTCTTTTCAGCACACTTTATTCTTTTTTATTTGAAGGGAAGATATCACTTAAAACTTTTTTTCTTTCCAGTTTTGTCACTTTTTGCTAGGTAAGTGTTGATGGCATTTGGTTTTGCTTTCAAGTCAATAAAAGAAAAATCTCCTTATACCTAACGGTTCTGGTTTGTAAATTATTTGGGAGAACTGAGCAAGCATTTTTTTCTTATTCTTGTTTTTTAGTGTCTCAAGTGACATATGAATACATTCTCGTTGTACAGACTTAATAAAAATGAAGCAGAAATCCCTGTGATTCCCTCCCATTCCAGGTTCATACACACACTCTTAGGGGTAACACTGTTATCTGTTTCCTGAATATTTCTCCAGACCTTTTTCTTTGCATTTTTACAAGCACATATATACATATAGAAATGCTATAGTTTGTGTGTGTGTGTGTGTGTGTGTGTGTAACCTGCATATATGGTGTCCTATTGTAAACATTGTTTTGCAACTTGCTTTTTCTATATTAGGTCTTGGAGATCTCTCCAGGCAGTAAAAATAGACCTATTCAGTCTTTTAAACTATTGCATAGTATTTAACTGTATGAAGATACTGTAGGTGACTCAAACCTTTCCTCTGTAAATGGACCTTGGCTGTTACTGAAGCATTGCTGTGAACATCCTTGTACATGCTTGTGTACTTGTTCCAGGTTAGGGTGGTAATTAATTGTTTTAAGATTAAACATCAGTAGAGAGTGATTTTTTTAAGCCATTAACCTAAAAAGATGTGCAGTATTTCTTTTAATATTTGTTGAAAAAAAATTTAATTTTAGCTTGATAAAACAAACTTCAATACTGTGTTCTACATGAGTAAATTTGTTTAGTCCTGTATTAGTTGGACTGTTTAAGTACTGATGTATATAGTTTTAAATATTAATGTTTTTTTCTGGCTCATTTAGTTCAGCTGTATCTATGACAGTTAAAATA
The DNA here is from genome assembly GCF_011800145.1 of Mirounga leonina. Lineage (NCBI taxonomy): Eukaryota > Metazoa > Chordata > Mammalia > Carnivora > Phocidae > Mirounga > Mirounga leonina. The sequence continues at coordinate 57,785,708 of NW_023270389.1, read as the reverse complement.
TGAACCTACACATTTCCTTTTTTCCCTTCCTCCTTTAACTCCCTAATGGGAATGGAGTTTGCATTTGGTAGAGGGAAATTGAAGAGCAGGAGTCCATTGACTTCTGTAGGAAGTCCGAATTACAGGTTTTCAAATACACACGGCAGTTTTTTATCTTAATGTTTTAAATGTGTTAATATGTACTTTATAATTAGCATATTCTTGAAACAGCATCCTTTAAAAGTGGTTTTCTAAATATTTGAAAATAGCTTGTGAAATAATTTCTTGGCCTTAGTAGACCTTCTTTACACCATTACTTTTTTTTTTTTAAAGATTTTATTTATTTATTTGACAGAGACACAACGAGAGAGGGAACACAAGCAGGGGGAGTGGGAGAAGGAGAAGCAGGCTCCCCGCAGAGCAGGGAGCCCGATGCGGGACTCGATCTCAGGACCCTGGGATCATGACCTGAGCTGAAGGTAGTCGCTTAACCAACTGAGCCACCCAGGCACCCCTACACCATTACTTTATCTAACTCTTCCACACCCCTGTGCTAATCTTGGTTTAGCATTCAGGAACTAGTAAATTCCACATTAGTAGTGCCTGAATTAATGAGTTTTTAAAAAATAATATTTTGAAGTACTCCTACAAAGCCTTTTAAAAAGCTTCAAGAGTTTTAGAAAGTAGATTCCTTTTTTATTTTGAGACTTCAAACATTTTTATTGTTTACAGTACTGTAGGTTATTTTTCTAATTTATTTCCATTATTTGTATTTTTAATAATGAGTTACTGCTAAATAAATAATTCACAGATAGAATTGACAGGTTTTTCTTGTAACATTTACATTTCAAATTATTTCACTATAGCATGTGTCTTTCCAATAGTAGTATTCAAGCTTTGTAGGTGTTTAAATTCGATTAATTACTATTTTCCTCATATTAAAACTGGAGTTCATAAAACATCTTTTTATATTGTGGGAATGAAGATAAATAATTTGTCATATTTTTTTTTTAATTTGTATTTATTTGACAGAAGAGAGAGAGTGCAAGTAAGCATGAGCAGGGGTGAAGGGGAGCAGAGGGAGAAGCAGACTCCCCAGTGAGCAGGGAGCCCGATGTGGGGCTCCATCCCAGGACCCTGGGATCATGACCTGAGCCAAAGGCAGCCGCTTAACCAACTGAGCCACCCAGGCACTCCTGTTACATGTTATTTAGAAGAAAAAGATATATATGTTTACTTAAAACCTCCAAATTCACAAGATTCACCTGAAACAACAGACTGTTGTTTGGTTTACCATTATTATTAAAGATTATTATTATATATTATAATTATTATATATTATTATAATCTTTATGGGCCTGATCTAAATTTCATTGTAGTATTTATGTTTTTAAAGAGTACTTACCAAATCCAGAGTCAGAAACACCTGTAGATTTAAATGTTTCAGTTTCTTAAGATATTGTATAGCTATAGAGTAATGCTTTTGGAATTAAGTGATTATTATAGTAACTTATTGCTCACATATTATTTATACACACACAGCTTTATAAACACTGCTTATAAAAGACACTGGTTTCTGTACATTTCCTCTTCTATTCATATTCCCCTCATTTTAAAGACTTGCCTACAACCTGAATTTATACTTTCTAACCCTTCTACATTAAAAGACAGTAACTGACAAGAGAGTAAAGGAACTTTTCTAGGGAGTTGTTTGCCATAATGTATAGTATGTTTAATATAAAATGCTTAAGCTATGATTAGGCAGTGTCCTGGTCAGCTTGGGCTGCTGTGACTAAGATAGCATAAACTGGGTAGCTTATAAACAATAGACATTTATTTCTCACAGTTTTAGAGGCTGGAAGGCTGAGAGTAGGGTGCTCACATCAGGATCTTGGTCTTGTGAGGAGGGCCTGCTTCCTGGCACTCTCTGTGGTCTTAGAAGGGCACTAATCCTAACCTAATTACCTCTCAAAGATCCCACCTCCTAGTACTATCACCTTGGGGGTTAGGATTTCAACATAGGAATTTTTTTTTTAAAGATTTTATTTATTCATCTGAGACACAGAGATACAGAGAGAGAATGAGCATGAGCAGGGGAAGAGGCAGACGGAGATGAGAAGCAGGCTCCCCGCTGAGCCAGGAGCCTGATGTGGGGCTTGATCCCAGGACCCTGAGATCATGACCTGAGCTGAAGGCAGACACTTAACCATCTGAGCCACCCAGGTGCCCCTCAACATAGGAATTTTTTTTTTTTTTTTTTTTTTTAAGATTTTATCCATCCATTCATGAGAGACAGAGAGAGAGAGAGAGGCAGAGGGAGAAGCAGGCTCCCAAGGAGCAGGGAGCCCGATGCGGGACTCGATCCCAGGACGCTGGGACCATGACCTGAGCCGAAGGCAGACGCCCAACCATATGAGCCACCCAGGCGCCCAACATAGGAATTTTTGAAGGGATACAACCATTCATGCTATAGCAGGCAGCCAATGATACCTTTATGCTGGAGTTAGGAAGTCTATGTCATTTGAATATCATTGGAGTCAGTATGTATTGAAATGGATAATTCTGCATTTGGATGATTTTTTTTTAAGATTTTATTTATTTATTTTAGGAGAGCGTGCACAGGGGTAGGCGAAGAGAGAGGGAGAGAAGCTCAAGCAGACTCTCTGATGAGCACGGAGCCCAGTGCAGGGCTCGATCCCTTGACCCTGACATTATGACCTGAACTGAAATCAAGAGTTTTATGTTTAACTGGCTGAGCCATCCAGGCGCCCCTACATTTAGATTATTCTTTAGCATATCCTGAATACATGTACTTTACCTAGTTCTTCATAATGTGTTGCCAAGTTACAATATATTATATGAGAGTCTGTAAATTCTGGTTTATGCTTCCTTGTTAGCTAGTGGGGAAAAGTTAGTGGAATATTTGTATTTTGTTTCTTTAGTTGTGAAATCTCAATGGAAGTTGAAAGATGTCTGATTTTTTTGACAATGACTGTCAAATTTGACAAATACTTTTAATAGCATAAGCTGATAATTCCTGAAGATAAGACCACCAAAGGCATATCAATCATAGCAACTGCAGACAGTGAAATAGTTCTACTGTGGATTTCATTCCTCCCTGGTATAGGATGAAAATGTTTAGAAGGGATAGGAGCTGAGGTAATGTAGAATTTATATTACAGATTTGTTTTAGGTCAGTATTTCTAAAATGTTTGACCATGATCCACAGTAAAAATACATTTATATGGCAACTTGTGATACACAAATACAACTAAAAGATTCTCCAGGTGGTGGTTAGCCTTACTATTTTCTGTTCTGTATCATGTTAAAAATGGTGTTGTTGACCTAGTAGATAATGCGTCTTGGCTTGAGGTTTGCAAAACTATACTAGATGGTTTGTATTTTTAATAATTATAATGGAATGTTATTAACTTCAACAGTTAATAGGGTGGGTGGGTTTCCCAAGTACTTGCAATAGATTAAACAAATTTAAAACACTGCTATAAAGAAAATATAAATAATGAAACCTTGTTAATCCTTGGGAAAAAATACCTAGAGTAGGACCCTTTTAAATTCTTATTTCTTGGGTAATATGTGCAATGGGATTGCCAAGTTGTATAAGTGTATTTAACTTTATAAGAAATTGCCAAACTGTTTTCCAAAATAGTTGTACCATACTGCATTCCCACTGCACTTGGCATTGTGAGTCTTCCTAATTTTAGCCTTTCTCAGTATGCAGGTATAATAATATCATTACCATTTTAATTTGCATTTGATTTATTCCTAATGATTAATGATGTTGAATATCTTTTCATGGCTTATTTGCCATCTGTATATTTTGGTTAAATGTTCAGATTTACCTACTTAATATTGTAAGAATTCTTTTATATGTTCTTTTTTTGTTTTGTTTTGTTTTTTTAAAGATTTTATTTATTTATTTGACAGAGAGAGGCACAGCGAGAGAGGGAACACAAGCAGGGGGAGTGGGAGAGGGAGAAGCAGGCTTCCCGCCAAGCAGAGAGCCCGATGCAGGGCTCGATCCCAGGACCCTGGGATCATGACCTGAGCTGAAGGCAGACGCTTAACGACTGAGCCACCCAGGCGTCCCTCTTTTATATGTTCTTGGTACAAGTCCTTAATCAAAAATATTTTGCAAATATTTTTCTCCTAGTTGGTCTTGCTTTTCTTTTTCTTAACAGCATCTTTTATAGTTCATGTTATGTGTTCTATTTAGGAATCTACCTAATCCAAGGTCACAAAGATTTATACTGTGTTTTTTTTTTCCTAGAAGTTTTCTATTTTTAATTCTTACATTTAGGTCTGTGAACAATTTTGAGTTAATTTTTATATATGCTGTGAGGTAAGGGTCATTTCTTAGCATATGAATGTGCAGTTGTTCCAGCATCATCTGTGAAAAAACTGTCTTTTCCTCTTTGTTGAAAATTAATTGGCCATATATGTAAATTAATGACTCTACCATGTTCCATTGTAGGATGTATATTGATTAATGTCTCTACCATGTTCCATTGTCCGTCTTTGTGCCAGTACTTCATGTCTTTATAGTGAATATTGAAATCAGCTTGCATTATTTTGAACTTAGTTCTTTTTGTTCAAAATTATTTTGGCTATTCTGGGTTCTTTTCATTCCCATATAATTTTTTTTTTTTTTTTAAGATTTTTATTTATTTATTTGAGACAGAGAGAATGAGAGAGAGAGAGAGCACATGAGAGGGGGGAGGGTCAGAGGGAGAAGCAGGCTCCCTGCCGAGCAGGGAGCCCGATGCGGGACTCGATCCAGGGACTCCAGGATCATGACCTGAGCCGAAAGCAGTCGCTTAACCAACTGAGCCACCCAGGCGCCCAATTTTTTTTTTTTAAATAAACTCTACCCCCATCATGGGGCTTGAGCTCATGACCCAAAGATAAGGAAAGAGTCACATGTTCTACCAACTAAGCCAGCCAGGCGCCTCTAATTCCCATATAAATTTTAGAATCAGTTTGTCAATTTCTGCAAAAAAGACTATTGGGGTTTTGATTGGTATTATGTTCAATCTGTGATATTTCAGAGAATTGTAGTCTTTACAGTATTGAATGTTCAGTCAATGATGGTCATTTTTGTCTCCAATTTGGGTATTCTTTCATTTCTCAGTAATGTTTTCTGTTTTTCAGTGTACGATCTTATACATATTTTGTTATATTTATTCTTGTAACGATGTTTTAAATACTATTTTAGATGGTATTGTTTTTAATTGCAGTATCCAGTTGTTCATTATGGGTATATTGAAATACAGTGGATTTTTTTTTTAATTGGCTTTACATCCTGCAACTTTACTAAACCTGCTCATTTCTCCTCCTCCTCTTCCTCCTCTTCTTTTTTTTGAAGTAATCTGTACCCTTAACATGAAGCTTGAACTCATAACCCTGAGATCAGAAGTTGCATGCTCTACCAACTGAGCCAGCCACGCACCCCAATTACTTCTTATACTTTTTTTTTTTTTTTGCAGATTTAGGGGATTTTTATGTAGATAATATCACTGCATATTAAAATAGTCTTGCTTCTTCCTTTTTCACCTGTATTCTATTTTTTTCTTCTTTTTTCCTTTTTCTTGCTTAATTGCACTGTCCCGGGTTGCCCCAGAATCTTGAATGGAAGTACTGGGAGTGGGCATCCTTGCCTCATTCCTCATCTTGGAAAACATTTCAGTTTTTCACTATTAAATATCTTGTTAACCATGTGTTTTTTTGTAGACACTCTTCGAAGAAATTTCCTTCTTTTCTTAGATTGCTGAGAATGTTTGTCGTGACTATCTGTTGAATTTTGTCAGGGTTTTTCCCTGCATCTATTAAGTTGATTATATGATTTCTCTTTCATTGATTCTGTTAATTTGGTATATTAGCATGTTGAATGACTTTTTAATATTGAACCAAAATTCAATTCCAGGGCTAATACTACTTGGTTATGATAAATTATCCTTTATATATTATTGGCTTGAGTTTTGGTAGGAACTTTGTGTCTATTTTCGTAAAAGGTATTAGCTTATAATTTTCTTAAAACTTACGAGTTTATAATTATAGCTTATAGTTCTGTTTTTGCCTGTTTTGATGTCAGGATAATGCTGTCCTCATAAATGAGTTGGATGTGTTCTCTTTTTCTGGAGAGGTTGTATAGAATTGAAATTACGTTTTCTTTAAATATTTGATACATTTCATCATTAAAGACGTCAGAGCTTGGAGTTTCTCTGTGGGAAGGTTTTTGTTTTTTAACTTGGTACTTTATTTAATTTTTTATTTTGAGATCATTGTAGACTCCTAATGCAGTTGTAAGAAATAATTTGGAGAGATCCCATATACCCTTCAACCAATATTGACAATGGTCATACAACTTTATACAACTATGTTACAATATCACAACCGGGAAGTTGACATAGATAAATCCATGAACCTTATTCAGATTTTTCCAGTTATTTTTGTACTTATTTTATGTGTGTGTGTGTGTGTATTCCATGCCTTTTTAACATTAATTTTAATTAATTTTAATAGATTAACATGAGTACCATCACAACTAAGGTAGGGAATGGTTCCGTCACAATGATCCTTTGTGATACCCTTTTATAGCCTCAGCTATTCTTTTCTTCCTGTTCCTAACCCCTGGCAATTATTAATCTGCTTTCCATCTCTATAATTTTGTCATTTCAAGAATGTTACATAAATAACATGTATGTTAACATTATGAATAATAGCATGTAACCTTTTTGAGATTGGCTTTTTTTCACTCAGCATATTTCCCTTAATGTTCATCCACGTTGTTGTGTGTATTAATAGTTTATTCCTTTTTATTGTTGATTAGTATTTCATGATATGGATATATGGTTATTTAACCATTCACCTGTTGACAGATACTTGGATTTTTTTCCGTTTTTGACTGTTAAGTATAAAGCTGTTATGAACATTCAGTTTTGTATGAACATAAGTTTTCATCTTCTTGGGAGAAATGTCTAAGAACTGCAATTACTGGGCTGTATGGTAAGCATATTGTTTAATTTCGTAAGAAATGGCATACTCTTTTTCAGGTACAGCTATACTATTTTACGTTCCCATCAGCCATGTATGAGTAATCCAGTTTCTGTACATCATCTCTAGTATATAGTGATAATTCATGGTTTTAGTTTACATTTCTCTAATAGCTAATGTTGAGCATCTTTTTATGTACTTATTTGCCATCTTTATGTTTTCAGTGAACTGTCTTTTCATAGTTTTTTGCTCATTTTCTGTTTGGATTATTACTGTTTTTTTACTGTTGAGTTTTGAGCCTTATTCATATAATTTAGGTACTAGTTCTTTGTCAGATGTGCAGTTTGCATGTATTTTCTCCCAGTCTGTAGCTTGTTTTTTCATTCTCTTCATAGGGTCTTTTGCAGAATAAAGGTTGTTAACTTCAGTGAAGTCCAGTTTATCAATTTTTCCTTTTATGGATTATGCTTTTGGTATCATGTCTGAGAACTCTTAACCTATCCTTAGGTCCTAAAGATTGTCTCCTAGGTTTTTTCCCTAAAATTTTATTTAAGTCCAGGGTCCATTTTGTGTTAATTTTTGTATGATGTGTATGGTTTAGCTTGAAGTTCACTTTTGTCTGTGGATGTCCACTTGCTCTAGCACCATTTGTTGAAAATGAAAAGGCTGTATTTTCTCCACTGAATTGCTTTTGCACCTTTATTAAAAATCAGTTGGGCTTTCTTGTGTGGATCTAATTCTGTGTTCTCTATTCTCTTTCACTGATCTGTGTGTCTATCCCTCTGTAAATACCATGCTGTCTTGCTTATTGGGCTATATAGTAAGTTTTAACATCAGGTTGAGTGATTTTTCCTCCCCTTTGTCTTTTTCAAAATTGTCTTAGCTATTCTATGTCTTGTGCCTTTCCATAGAAATTGTAGGATACACTTGTCCATATCCCCAAATTACCTTGCTGAGATTTTGATAAGAATTGCATTGGATTTATATATCAGTTAGGGAAGAACTGACATCTTTTATTGTGTTAAGTCTTCTGATCCATAAACATGATACACTCTATTTGTTTAGGTTGTTGGTATCTTTCATCAGCATTTTGTAATGATCAGATACAGATCTTCAACATGCTATATTTATTTTTTTATATTTATGTTTAAATATTTAATTTTCTTTGGAGCAATTACAAATGGTTGTTTTTTTTTTTTTAAGGCGGGGGGAGGGACAAAGAGAGAGGGAGAGAGAATCTTAAGCAGGCTCCATGCCCAGTGTGGAGCCTGACGTGGGGCTCAATCTCACAACCTTGAGATCATTACCTGAGTCAAAATCAAGAGTTGAATGCTTAACCAACTGAGACACCCAGGTGCCTCACAAATGGTCTTGTGTTTTAAGTTCGACTTCCACACGTTTGTTGTTAGTATATAAAAATGCAATTTTGTGTATGTTCTGATCTTGTATCCTGTGACCTTGCTGAACTCACTTATAGTTGTAGGAGGGTTTTTTTGGTATATTCTTGGGGATTTTTATATGGAAAATCATGTCATCTTCCAACAGAGACTGTTTTATTTCTTCCTTTCCAATCTGTAGGTCTTGTCTTTTTTTTTTCCTTGCATTATCACATTGGCTAAGACTTCCAGTACAAGCATATCTTGTTTTATTGTGTTTCATTTTACTGCACTTTGCAGATACTGCATTTTTTACAACTTGAAAGTTTGTGGCAACCCTGTGTCAAACACTGGTTTTCTAATAGCATTTGCTCACTTTATGTCTCTATGTCACATTTTGGTAATTCTCATATTTCAAACTTTTTCATTATTATAATTATTATGGTGATCTGCAGTCAGTGATCTTTGATATTACTGTTGTCATTGTTTTGGGGCCCCACAAACTGTGCCCATATAAAACAATGAACTTAATTGATAAATGTTGTGTGTGTTCTGTCTGCTCCACTGACCACCTATTCCCCATCTCTTCCCTCTTTTGGGGTTTACCTATTCCCTGAGACGCAGCAATGTTGAAGTCAGGCCAATTAATAACTCTACCATGTTCCTTTCAAGTGAAAGAAAGAATCATAAATCTTTCACTTTAAATTAAAAGCTAGAAATGATTAAGCTTAGTGAGGAAGGCATGTGGAAAACTGAGATAGGCTGAAAGGTGGCTTCTTGTGCCAAGTTGTGAATGCAAAAGAAAAGTTCTTGAAGGAAATTAAAAGTGCTACTCCAGTGAACACGTGACTGATAAGAAAGTGAAACAGCCTCATTGCTGATATGGAGAAAGTTTTAGTAGTTTGGACAGAAATTCAAGCTAGCCACAACATTCCCTTAAGCCAAAGCCTAATCTAGAGCAAGGCCCTAACTCTCTTCAACTGTATGAAGGCTGAGGGAGGTGACACCTGAAAAAGAAAAGTCTGAAGGTAGCAGAGATTCATTCATGAGGTTTAAGGAAAGACACCATCTCCATAATGTACAAGTGCAGGTGATACTGCAAGTGCTGATGTAGAAACTGGAGCATGTTATCCAGAAGTTCTAGCAAGTTAATTAATGAAGGTGGCTACAGTAAATAACAGATTTTCAGTGTAGGTGAAAGAGCATTCTCTTGAATAGTCTTCTATAAGAAGATGCCATCCAGGACTTTCATAGTTAAAGAGAAGTCAATACCTGGTGGCCTTAAGGCTTCAAAGGACAGGCTGACTCCTTTGTTAGGGGCTAATGCAGCTGGTGACTTTAAATTGAAGCCAGTGCTCATTTACCATTTTGAAGATCCTAGGACCTGGGGCACCTCGGTGGCTCAGTCGGTTAAGCGTCCACCTTTGGCTCATGTCATGATCCCAGGGTCCTGGGATCAAGCCCGGCATTGGGCTCCCTGCTCAGCGGGAAGCCTGCTTCTCCCTCTGCCCCTCCCCCTGCCTGTGCTCGCTCTCTCTCTCTCTTTCTCTCTCTGTCAAATAAATAATTAAAATCTTTTAAAAAAAGATGGTTAAAAAAAAAAGTCTTAGGGCCCTAAGAATTATGTTAAGTCTACTCTGTCTGTGCTGTATAAATGGAATAGTAAAGCCTGGATGATAGCACATCTGTTTACAACATGGTTTACCGAATGTTTTAAGCCCACTGTTGAGACCTATTGCTCAGGAAAAAAAGGTTCCTTTCAAAATATTTCTGCTCATTGACAGTGTACCTGGTCATCCAAGAGCTCTGATGGAGATTTACATCAAGATAAGTGTTGTTTTCATGCCTGCTAACACAACATCCATTCTACAGTCCCTAGACCAAGGATTCATTTTAACTTTCATGTTTTATTATTGGAAAGTTAAATTTTCTAAGGCCATAGCTGTCATAGATTGAGCCCATTCATAAACTCTCAACAAACTAGGAATAGAAAGAAACTTTCTCAATCTGAAAAAAGTGCCTATAAAAGAACCTACTTTTCCTGGTATATTTAATGGTGAAAAACTGAACACTTTCCAGTTAAAATCAGGAATCATATAAGGACGCCCAGTCTCACCACTATCATTAAACATAGTGCAGTCATATATCAGAGATATGGCAGGTTTGGTTCCACACCACCACAATAAAGCACACATCACAATAAAGTGCGCCAAATGAATTTTTCCATTTCCCAGTGCACAGAAAAGTTATGTTTACATCATACTGTGGTCTGTTGAGTGTGCAAAGCATTATGTCTAAAAATACAATGTACATACCTAACCTAATTAAAAAATACTTTGCTAAAAAATGCTAACCATTATCTGTGCTTTCAGAAGTCCTAATCTTTTTGCTTGTGGAGGGTCTTGCCTCAATGTTGATAGCTGCTGACTAACCAGGGTGGTGGTTGCTGAATATTGGGGTGGCTGTGGCAACTTCTTAAAATAAGACAACAATGAAGGTTGCCTATCAATTGGCTCTTCCTTTCATAATAGCATGTGATGCTATTTTGTTACAGCATTTTACCCACAAGGAATCATTTTTCAAAATTGTAGTCAGTCCTTTCAAACCCTGCCACTGCTTTATCAACTAAGCTTATGTAATATCCTAAATCCTTTGGGAGTAGGAAGGACAAACTTGAACCCATGAAGAGATAGGATCTGTGTTCTCACTGTCTCCAAACTTATTGATGTTCTACAGGGATGTTTATGGGGTGTTCTGTAGGGGAAGTTAGCACCTTTTGTCATGGAGCAAAACACACAATATCCTCCGTATATTAAGAAGCAAAAGGAGGATTCACGGGAAGGTGGGACACTCCTAGGCCTAGTTGCTGCTCATTCCAAGGTGAGCCAGGAGCCAGCAGGTATGTAACACTTGTATAAGCTTTGCTCCAGCTTCTGAGGGTAAAAGTCAATATGGCTGTTGCTTTACTTCTACCCACCAGTCTTATGCAAAAATGACTGGTGATTCATCTTAAGAAGAAATACACAGGGAAGGAATTCTGGGAACTTGGTTCAATGTGAGTTGACACATTTCAATGCCACCACACTTAATGTTAATTATTTATCAGATGGGAGGGTGTTTCCTGCCTTTCCCTCAAGGATAGGAATGTATGCTTTTATCCCGTTCTCAGGGCAGTTGCCTTTGCCTGAAATGAGGGTGAGAGTTTCCTGCCTGTCTCAGAGGTAGTAGGCATTTGCCGAGGCCATTTCTAGCTGGGGTTTCCCCAGTAGCTTAAGGCTTTTGTTTTCCCTGAGAGGACCTGAAAGGTGAGTGGAATGTCATTCCTGTGTCCTACCAAACAGGGACTCTTTCTTGTCTCCTGCTCTATTTTCAGTGTTGTGAGTTCTCGGTGTAAGCTAATGGAAAAGAGCTGGTTGCTCGATGAGGATTCTGCCTGTGTCTAGAATCTCAGAGATTCTCAACCATCTCGCTAGCCCACAATTGGTCTTTAAGCATTTGTTTGAATTTCACTGTTTTCTTCTTACACAGTTTGATGGCAGTCCTCTTTGTCCTGTGCTCTGTCAAAGATGAAACAGTTCTGTGTTCTGTCTCACCTCAAAGGTAGTTTTGTCACCCTTTGATTTTCAGTGCTCCGGATTAGGTGGTAAGATGCCATGGGAGCCAAAGAGGAAGATTATTTCAAGGAGATAGCAGTCAGCTATGCAGATAATACTATGAGGTCATGAAAAATGTGTCTTGAAAGGGCCCACTGGTTTACCGATAACCTGTGATTTCTAAGAACAAAATCATTGGAGAGGAGGGGGCTACATTGGTCGTGCAGGGGAAAGACCTGACAGTGAGGTAAGGAAGGCAGCGTGTGGAGATGCCTGGGAAGTTTGGCATTAAAGACTAGCTCAAAGGGACAATAGAATGAAGTAAAGTGAAAATTTTTTGTTAAAGTGCTTTTCCATCTCTTCTCAATATCACCAGCCTTATTCTTTTCCCTTAATCAGCTGAACTTACCTCAAATCCTAAATGAGGTCATTTTAAAAAAATCATTTCCGCTCTTTTCAGGCAGTATTATAGAACAATCCCACCTGTACATAGGGAGAGAACTAATTTTAAGTGTATAGTGTATCAGGCACATTTATAACTTTTGAGTATGCTGATTAATTTACTCCTGACAATACATCTGTTCCCATCAATTGTAAAACTTACACAAATGGAAACTAAGGCTTTGAGAAGTTAAATTTTGCTCAGCTTATGCATAGTATGTTCCAAGTTAGGCATTTAAACCTGGTCTAACACTTCTCAGATCATGCATCTCTGTCTAATAAAGGAGATAGGTATGTGAACAAGTTACAAAGCCATTTAGTAAGTTATACAGCCATTACAAATGAGCAATAGCTCTATATTGTCCTTGAAAGATGTTCACCCTGTGTTACTGAGGGAAAACATTATAGAACAGAGTGAATACTATGATCCCATTCACTTATTCACTGATTCAGCAAATGTGTATCAAATGCTTACTTTGTCCTAGGCACTGTTCTAAGCACTTAGGATACTTGGGTGAACAAAACAGTGTTTCTCTTTTTATTGAGTTTATAATCTATTAAGATAGAATAGAATGTGAAAGCAGTGATAGAATTATGAGAGACAGCGAGGGCTGCAAGAAAGACTTGAGTAGGAAAGCACAGGGATAGGTAAATTCATCCATAACAAGTGTGTAATTGTTGGGAGGCAGTTCTCCATGTGTCTTGCATTTATACATATTTGTGAGCGGAGGCACTGGCTACTTTGTTCTGGACTATCTTTTCAGTGATTTATATATAGGGAACAACTTTGGAAGTTACAGTATCTCCCTCTGAAGCAGAGGGCAGATTTATTTATTACCCAATATAATAAAAATAATGTCACTCTTTGGGACACAGGTCAGGCGGGTTTACTTGATACTTTATAAAACTTGGGTTCCCTCAGTTGAGGGTTCTCCAGCTGTGATTCAAACCCAATGCAAGTACAGTATTCACCCAGGGGGCTCCCCATTGCCCTGTGGGAATTGGGGGACAGGGAACCAATGTGACCCTGAAGCTTACACTGCTTGAGTAGAAAAATCTTTTGTCTCTAACTTAGGAGTCTTGTGTCTTCTGTCGGCATTCATGAGATGGTGGCAAATAATTAGCTTACAAGTAATCTAGACTTCACAGTTCTTGATAACAGATACGACTTTATTTTTATTTTCACTTGAGGGGGCTTAGTTTTTTTAATCTTACAATTCTTTTTTCTTTTGTTTTTGTTGTTTTGTTTTTTTAATTTAAATTCAATTAGTTGGGCGCCTGGGTGGCTCAGATGGTTAAGCGTCTGCCTTCGGCTCAGGTCACGATCTCAGGGTCCTGAGATCGAGTCCCGCATCGGGTTCCCTGCTCAGTGCAGAGCCTGCTTCTCCCTCTCCCTCTGCCACTCCCTCTGCTTGTGCTCTTCTGTCTATCTCTCTGTCAAATAAATAAATAAAAATCTTTAAATTCAATTAGTTAACATTATAGTGTATTATTGGTTTCAGAGGTACAGGCCTGTGGTTCTTCAGTCTTATATAATACCCAGTGCTCATTACATCACATGCCCTCCTTAATGTCCATCACCCAGTTACCCCATCCCCCTGCCCCACGCCCCTCCAGCAACCCTCAGTTTGTTTCCTATACTTAAGAGTCTCTTATAGTTTGTCCCCTCTCTGGTTTCGTCTTTGTTTTATTTTTCCCTCTCTTCCCCTATGATCCTCTGTGTTGTTTCTTAAATTCCACATATGAGTGAGATCATATGATAATTGTCTTTCTCTGATTGACTTATTTCGCTTAGCATAACACCCTCTAGTTCTCTCCGTGTCGTTGCAAATGGCAAGATTTCATTTTTTTGATGGCTGCGTAATATTCCATTGTATATATATATCACATCTTCTTTATCCATTTGTCTGTCGATGGACATCTGCGCTTTTTCCATAGTTTGGCAATTGTGGACATTGCTGCTATAAACATTGGGGTGCAGGTGCCCCTTCTGTATTTTTGGTGTAAACTACCAAGTAGTGCAATTGCTGGGTCATAGAGTAGCTCTATTTTCAACTTTTTGAGGAACCTCCATACTGTTTTCCAGAATGGCTGCACGAGCTTGCATTCTCCCACCAGCAGTGTAAGACGGTCTCCCTTTCCTTGCATCCTCGCCAACATCTGTCGTTCCCCGGCTTGTTAATTTTAGCCATTCTGACTGGTGTGAGGTGGTATCTCATTGTGGTTTTGATTTGTATTTCCCTGATACCAAGTGATGTATGTGTCTGTTGGCCATTTGGATGTCTTCTTTGGAGAAATGTCTGTTCCTGTCTTCTGCCCATTTCTTGATTGGATTATTTGTTCTTTGGGTGTTGAGATTGAGAAGTTCTTTATAGATTTTGGATACTAGCCCTTTATCTGATATGTCATTTGCAAATATCTTCTCCCATTCTGTTGGTTGTCTTCTGGTTTTGTTGACTGTTTCCTTTGCTGTGCAAAAGCTTTTTATTTTGATAAAGTCCCAATAGTTCATTTTTGTCTTTGTTTCCCTTGCCTTTAGAGACATGTCTAGCAAGTAGTTGCTGCGGCTGAGGTCACAGAGGTTGCTGCCTGTGTTCTCTAGGATTTTGATGGATTCTTGTCTCACATTTAGGTCTTTCATCCATTTTGAGTTTATTTTTATGTATGGTGTAAGAAAATGGTCCAGTTTCATTCTTCTATATGTGGCTGTTTAATTTTCCCAACACGGTTTGTTGAAGAGACTGCCTTTTTTCCATTGGATATTTTTTCCTGCTTTGTCTAAGTCTGTGTAATATTCTTATGTTGATCTTTTTTGAATTGGCAACTTTGAACATTGTCTGTTGAGTTCCTGCTATGATAGTGGAAGATTTAGCCTACTTATACAACTCCTACTTTCTAAGATGTAGGCTTCTCAGAATTTTTATATTACTGTTCTTAGTCTCTGCGCTGGTCACTTGAACTTTAAACAACATACAAAAACATCCTTTTGTCTTTCTGCCATTTAGAGGCAATATCTTTCGAATCTTCGTTCTGTAAAAGAGACATTTAATTCTTTCATCCTTACTTCCACCTTTTTTTTTTTTTTTTAAGATTTTTATTTTTAAGTAATCTGTCTACCCATCGTGAGGCTGGAACTCTACAACCCCAAGATCAAGAGTCGCATGCTCTACTGACTGAGCCAGCCAGGCGCCCTTTTCCCTCCACCTTTTTCTATTTCCCACCTCCGTCAGCTCATATGCTTTTATATTGTCAGTGTCAGTTACATGTACCCTTTATTCTGTAGTCCTGGTCATCTTCTGTAATTTGTCTATGTATTGTAAAAGTCAAAGTTTAGTAAACAGTGCTATTAAGTCTTATATGTATATTTACTTTTCTTGGTTTTTGTTAAACTCTTCAAAATAAGGAGCAGATGGATAGAAAATTTATAAAGAAAACTATGTGACATATCATCTGTTTGTAATACTCAATTGCTCAAAACTCTCCAGTGGGTTTCTAGCTTACTTCAAGTAAACCCAAAGACCTGTTGCTTCCAGCTCTATGGCGTTTGGCACTTTCCTTCTTCTCCAGTTTCATCCCTTACTATGTTCGCTGTTATACTTATTTGTTCCAGTCACACTCATCTCTTCGCTGTTCCTTAAATACACCAAGTACACCTCTGCCTTATATATTTTATGCCTTCTACTGAGAACTCTCTTGCCCCATATATTTGTAAAGCTCACCTCCTCATTTCATTTAGCTCTCAGTGTTACCTGTCAGAGAAGCTTGCCCTATCCACACTAGTTAAGTAACTCCCCATCCTGATCAGTATCTTTCTTTCTTGTTTTTTTTTCCTTCACAGTGCATATCACTATCTGACATTATAATTATACAAACACATTTATTTATTTGTTCATTGTGTATATACCTGCCCAGAACACTGGGCCAAAAAAATATCTTTAGAAATTTATTTACTTCATCTAGTGTCAGGAGAAGTGCCTAGTAGATATGTGGCACTTATGATTGAAGAGGCAAAATGTGTGTTATGTGTTAGATTTTGTGTCTTTAAGGATCTAAGGTCACATCTTTCTCCCTACCCAAAGGAGAATTTTCTAGTATTAATTTCAAATGGATTCTTCCATAATGGACAATTGCCTTTATGATATTCTCAAGTTTTCATAAGTTCTGGATTCTGTGTCTTCTCATTTTTAAATTTACTTTTAGATTTTACTGAGTATATTCTCAAAATATTTTTCTAAGGATGAGTGAAAAGTAAACTTCTTCGAAGCTTAAGCATATTTTTTTTTGCCTTCACACTATTTTTAAAACATGTTGTCCTTATTTTTATCTTGCATTTAATTTTAAAAATAGATAATACTTTCTCATGTTATAAAAATAAATTATTTTTAAAAGTATATAAAAAGTGGCTCCCACCCTTCTTTCTGTCTCCCATTCTTTTCTGCTCCCTAATATGTACAACCACTTGTTTTAGTTTTTTGGATATCTTTCTATGTTTTTCCATCTTCCTTGAGATATTATTTACCTATAGCATTATGTAAGTTTAAGGTGTACAGTGTAATGATTTGATACTCAGATATGTTGTGAAATGATTACCACAATAGGGTTAGTTAACACATACATCACCTCATGTAATTAGTTTTGTTGTGCTGGCAGTGGTGAGAACATTTAAGATTCACTCTCTTAGCATCTTTCGAGTATACAACATAGTATTGTTAACTATAACCATGCTGCACATTGTATCCCCAGAACTTTTTCATCTCATACATTAAATCCCCATTAGATCTGTACATTAGATCCCCAGAACTCATCTTATAACTGGAAGTTTGTAGTTTTTCAAAGCTCATTTCCCAGCTGCTGGCGACCACCAACCAGTCTACTATCTGTTTCTACCAATTGGGTATTTTTGGATTCCACATATAAGTGGTATCAGACAGTATTTGTCATTCTCTGTCTGGCCCTAAGGGTTCATCCATGTTGTTGCAAATGACAGGATTTCCTTCTTTTATATGGCTAATATTCCATCTCATATATATATACCACATTTTCTTTGTCCATTGGTTCATAGATAAACGCTTAGGTTCTTTCCATGTCTTGGCTATTGTGAATAATACTGCAGTGAACATGGGAGGTACAGGTATTTCTTCACGATAGCAATTTCATTTCTTTCAGTTATGCACCCAGAATAGGATTGCTGGATCATATGATAGTTTTATGCTGCATTTTTTGAGAAATCTCCCTACTGTTTTCCACAGGGGCTGCACCAATTTACAGCCCCACCAGAGTGCACAGATGCTTCCTTTTCCCCACATCCTCACCAGCACCTGTTCTCTTGTCTATTTTGATAATAGCCATTCTAGTAGGTGTGAAATGATGTTTCACTATGGTTTTGATTTGCCTTTCCCTCGTGATTAGTGATGTTGAGAGTCTTCATGTATTTTTGGCTACGTATACTTTTGGGAAATGTCTATGTAGGTCCTTTGCCCCTTTTTAAATCAGGTTATTTGTGGGTTTTTTTTTTTCTTGTTACTGAGTTATATGAGCTCTTTGTATATTCTGTATATTAACCCCTTATCAAATATATAATTTGCATATATTTTCTCCCATTCTGTAGGTTTCCTCTTCATTTTATTGGCTTCTGTTGCTGTGCAGAAGCTTCTGAATTTGATTTTTGTGCTTTTGTTGTCATATCAAAAAAAAAAATCACTGCCAAGACCAAGGTCAAGGAGTTTTTCACTTTGTTTTCTTCTAGAGTTTTATGGTTTCAGGTCTTATGTTTAATACTTAATCCATTTCAAGTTAATTTTATTTTATTTTGCCTGTGAACATCCAGTTTTCCCAACACCAGTTATTGAAAAGATTGTGCTTTCCCCACTGAGTATTCTTGGCTCCTTTGTTGTAAATTAATTGACCATATATGTATGGGTTATTTTTTGGGTTCTGTACTCTGTTCCATTGGTCTGTGTGTCTGTTTTTATGCCAATATCATACTGTTTTTGACTACTGTAAATTTGTAATACAGTTTAAGTCAGGAAGTGTGATGCCTCCAGATTTGTTTTTCTTTCTCAAGATTCCTTTGGCTATTTGGGGTCTTCTTTGGTTCCATACAGACTTTAGTGTTTTTTTTGTTTTGTTTTATTTTCTTTTCTGTGAAAAATGCCATTGGAATTTTGATAGGGATTGCCTTAAGTCCATAGATGGCTTTGGGTAGTGTGGACATTTTAATGATATTAAGCCTTCTAATACACGAACTTGCCATATCTTTCTATTTATTTCTGTCTTCTTCATTGTCTTTAATCAGTAGTGTGTAGACCTCAGTGCACAGATCTTTCACCTCTTTGTTAAATTTATCCCTAAGTATTTTATTGTTTTAGATGTTATTATAACAGCATCATATAGTTTGTTAGTATGTAGACATGACATGCAACTGATATTTGTTTGTTGATTCTATATCTTTTATATTGTATATCTTGAAACTAGTAAATTCATTTATTAGTGCCAACAGTTTTTTGGTGGCATCTTCAGGGTGTTCTATGTATTCATGTCATCTGCAAACAGAGACAGTTTTACTTTATCATTTCCAATTTGGATGTCTTTTATTCCTTTTTTTGCCTAATTGTTCTGGACAGGACTCTAATACTATGTTAAATAAAAGAGATGAGAGTCATTACCCTTTTCCTGTTCCTGATTTTAGAGGAAATTCCGCTTTCAACTTTTCACCATTGAGTATAATGTTAGCTGTGGGCTTGTCATATATGACCTTTATTAACAGTGAGATATGTTCCTTCTGTATTCAATCTGTTGAGGATTTTTATTATGAAAGATGTTGAATTTCGTCAAATGCTTTTTCTGCATATATTGAGATGATCATATGATTTTTTATCATTCATTATATTAATGTGGAATATCACATTTACTGATTTGTGTATACTGAACCATCCTTGTATCTTAGGGATATATTCCACTTGGTTATGGTGTATGATCCTTTTAATGTGCTGTTGAATTCGATTTGCTGGTATTTTGTTGAGAATATTTATATCTATATTCATCAGGAATATTGGCATGTAGTTTTCTTTTCTTGTAATACCTTATCTGACTCTGGTGTCAGCATAATGCTCACTTCAGAAAACGAGTTTGGGCATGTACCATCCTCTTCAGTTTTTTGGAGAGCTTAAGAAGGATTGGTGTTTATTCTTCTTTAAATGTTTGGTAAATAGTTAAAGCCCCTAAAGCCGTCTAATCCTGGGCTTTTTTGGTTGTTTTTTAATGGTTTTTAATTACTGATTCAGTCTCCAGAAACAAACAAAAAAAATCACTTGTTTTTGACCTATTGAGATTTCTGTGTGTGATTTAGTTGTGGTAGATTATATGTTTATAGTAGGTTGTCTAATTTATTGGTGTATAACTGTTCAGTGTATTCTCTTATAATCCTTTGTATTTCTGTGTTATCAATTGTAATATCTTCTCTTTCATTTATAATTTTTATTATTTGGGTCTTCTTGTTTTTTTTCCTTGGTAAATCTAGCTAAAGGTTTGTCAATTTAATCTTTTCAAAAAACCAACTTTTAGTTTCATTGATCTTTTGTATTGTTTTCCTACTCTTTTTCATTTATTTCTGCTCTGATCTTTGTTGTCTCCTTTCTTTTGCTAATTTTGGCCTTAGTTTGTTTTTCTCTTTTGTTAATATGTTAAGTTCTGTTGCTTATTTGTGATCTTTCTTTTTTCTCAGTGTAGGCATTTATTGCTATAAAATTCCTGCTTATAACTGCTTTTGTTGCTTCCCATATGTTTTATTTCTATTTTCATTTATTTCAAGATTTTTTTTATTTCTTCTTGGACCCACTGACTGTCCAAGAGTATGTTATTTAATTTCCACATGTTGGTGAAATTTCCAGTTTTCCTGCTGTTAATTTCTAGTCTTATACCATTGTGGTCAGAAAGATACTTGGTATGATTTAATTCTTTTAAAATTTGTTAATATTTGTTTTGTGATCTATCATGATTTATCCTGGAGAATGTTCAGTGTGCACTTGAGGAAAGTCTGTCTGCTGCTGTTTGATGGACTGTTCTGTATGTGTCTAAATCTTGATCTAAAGTATAGTTCAATTCTAATGTTTTCTTACTGATCTTCTGTCTGTATGATTTATCCATTGTTGAAAATGGGGTATTGAAGTCTGCTACTATTGTTTTTGTTGTTTGTTTCTCCCTATAATTTAAAAAAATGTTTAGAGATTGCTTCTCTGCCTTTTGGTTAAGATCAAGTGTAAAAAATGTTTATAGACAGGGCGCCTGGGTGGCTCAGTTGGTTAAGCGACTGCCGTCAGCTCAGGTCATGATCCTGGAGTCCCGGGATCGAGTCCCGCATCGGACTCCCTGCTCGGCAGGGAGTCTGCTTCTCCCTCTCCCACTCCCCATTTGTGTTCCCTCTCTCGCTGTGTCTTTCTCTGTCAAATAAATAAATAAAATCTTAAAAAAAAAATGTTTATAGACATTCTAGTAGATATCTAGTGATATCGTGTTGTGGTTTTAATTCTCTGTCCTGTCTAATTTTGCATGTTCATCCATATCTCACAATCTTCCTAACTTGTTAGTTAGTTCCAGTATTTATTTGTTAGTTCCAGTATTTATATTGTCTCTAATTTTCTGAAGACATGGTACAGAATTCTCATTATTTATTTTTTTAAAAATGTTTGGCAGTATTCACCAGTAAAGCCATCTGGGCCTGGAATTTTCTTTGTGGAAAACTTTAACTGCAATCCCTTAATAAAAATAGACTATGTATTGAGCAAATTTTGTTTAGCATGTGTGTTTCAGGGATTTTGTCAGTTTCATCCACGTTGTTGAATTATTGGCATAAAGTTGACTGTAGTATTTCCTTAATGTTTAGGTATTGTAGAATGTGTAGTAGTGATTGATGTCATCTTTCTCATTCCTCATATTGGTAGTATATATTCCCCGTCCCCTTTTTTTTTCTTGATTAGTCGGGCTACATGTTCATTAATTCTATTGTGTTGTCAAAGAACCAACTTCTAGTGTTTTTGTGTGTGTACTTTTTTCCCCACTATTTTTCTGTTTTCTGTTGTTTCATTGATTTCTGATCTGATATTCATTATTTCCAGTCTTCTGCTGACTTAGGGTTTCATTTGTTCTTACAATTTTTTTGATTGGAAGCTGAGGTCATTGATAATGAGACCTTTATCTTTTCTAATATAGGTATTTTAGTGCTAGAAGTTTCCTTCCAAGTTCAGAGTTAGCTGCAACCCATAAATTGGGTTATGTTGTGCTTTCATTTTCATTCAGTTCAAAATACTTTCTAATTTACTGGGTAATTTCTTTTTTGGATATCTGTTATTTTGTAGTTTCCAAATATTTCTTTGTGTTAATGATTTTCACTTAATTCCATTTTGGTCAGAGAACATACTCTGTATTAGTTGAAATCTTTTAAAAATATTGAGATTTGTTTTATGGCCCATAAATATTTTCTATATTGGTAAATATTTTTTGTGTGCTTAAAAAGAATGTGTATTTAGGGCACCTGGGTGGCTCAGTTGGTTAACCGTCCGACTCTTGATTTTGGCTCAGGTCATGATTTTGGGGTTGTAAGATCGAGCTGCACGTCAGGCATGAAGTCTGCTTGAGATTCTCTCTTCTCCCTTTCCCCTGCCACTCCCCTCCTTGTGCACGCATGCTTGCGCTCTCTAAATAAATAAATAAAATCTTAAAAAAAGAGTGTGTATTCTGCTGTTTTTTAGTTGTTTCAGATATGATAGTATATCTGGTCCATGTTACTTTGTCTGACTGAAAGTGGAAGTCTGTTTTTCTTTTTAATTTAGATACAGTTCATATACCATAAAACTTACCCATTTTAAGTATGCAGTTCACTGTTTTTTTTAGTATATTCTTAAAGCTGTACAGTGATCACCACTGTCTAGTTCCAGTATATTTTCACCATCTGAAAAAAAAAAGTCCATACCAGTTATCATCATTCACTCCCATTCCCCCTCTACCAAGCTGTTGGCAGTCACTAATCTGCCTTCTGTCTCTACAGATACGCCTAGTCTAGACTTTTAAAATACATGGAATCATAATATATGGCCTTTCAGACTGGCTTCATTCACTCAGCAGAATGTCTTCAAAGTATTTACGTTTTGCGGCATGTATCATGATTTCATTTTATGGCTGAATAATACTTCATTTTATGGATATTTTGTTATGAGCAAATGGATAGTCACATTTTGTTTATCCATACATTAGTTGGTAAATGTTGGGATTGCTTTCACTTTTAGCTCTTAGGAATAATGCAGCTATGGGTTTTTGTGTACAAGTTTTTGTTTGGTACATGTTTTTAGTTCTCTTGGATATATCCCTTATTGTGGAATTGCTGGGTCATAGGGTAACTCTGTTTCAGTTTTTGAGGAACTGCCAAACTGTCTAAATAGTGACACAATTTTGCATTCCTATCAGCAGTGTATTAGGGTTCCAATTTTTTGATACCCTAGCTAACTCTTACTATTTTCTGTTTTGTTTTGTTGGTTTTTTTTTGATTATTATAGCCATCCTAATGGGTGTGAAGTGGTAATTCATTTAGTTTTAATTTTTGTAAAGATTGATACCTATGTTTCCTTCTAAGAGTTTTATAGTTTGGGCACTACATTTAGATTTTTGATCATTTTCAGTTCATTTTTGTACATGGTATTCCTTTCTTGGGTATATCCCGTTGTCCCAGCACCATTTGTTGAAAAAATACCTTTCTCCTTTGAAAGGTCTTGGATCCCTTGTCAAAAATTACTTGAATATAAATGTAAGGGTTTATTTCTGGACTCTGAATTCCATTCCATTGATTTATATGTCAGTGATCATGACAGTACCATACAGCCTTGATTACTATAGCTCTGTAGTAAGTTCTTTTAATTTTTTTTTTTTTTAGGTGGCCTTGTTTTATGTCGCTGGGTATAAAATGAATTAATTAAAGTGAATTTAAACAATAAAACATAATGACTCAGACATTTCATTGTGAGTTTACAGAATATTTATTGTGTTTGCTAAATGGCAGTATATATTTTCGATAGGTTAACTGGTAAACACTCCTTACCATAGACACAATTTTATTCATGATATATATTTTGAATCATCAGTTAACTGAAAGATGGCATACTTGTTTATATGTCCAGTTTACTTAAATTTATTTTTTGCTTTCTTTTCAGGTTAATACAATCTGTTGGAATGAGACTGGAGAATATATTTTATCTGGCTCAGATGACACCAAGTTAGTAATTAGTAATCCTTACAGCAGAAAGGTAAAGTGGCTTTAAAAAAAATCTGTAATTCAATGAGAAAAATTAAGCTAGAAATTAAGAAATTGTAAATAATTGTGGAATGGGTATTTGTAATAGAATATCCTTATTTTGCTTAAGGTAGTTATGTAATTTGGGAGTTATTACATGCCTATCCCTTAATCTTCTTAGGAAAACATAGATTTCACCCAGCTTTTGACTGTAGCAGATTTAAATATGCTTCATTTTATCTACGTGGGTAAAATTCCCAAAAGTAACATTATCTCAGTAAAGCATTCTTTGGGAGAAAAAAGCAAATGTGATTTTTTTTCTTTCATGCTCACAAAATCTACTCTTCAGCCAAGTGGCTTAAGAAATATAATTTTATCAGTTTGCAAAAATAGTATCTAGGCTCTAGTGAAATGCTTCATGATATCTAATACCATAAGCTGGCATAACCATTTGAGTTTTAGGATTATGTAATTAGGATTATGTTCTGATTTTTATTGACTCTTCTCTGTATATGGAGAAACTATACACTTACTTTTATATCAGTGAGAACTTGGTAGATTGGCAGACCAAACTGTTATTTAATAGTAGCAATCTTACAGAATAAATTATTCACATATTTCTTATTTTTCCACATTTAAACAGTTAAGATATTTAAATAAATGTTTGTGGTCCTTCAACCTGAATGAGGTTCATATTGAAGGTATCTTTGATTAAAAGACAGGTCATAATTTTGTTTCAGAGATAGCTTTACTTAATTGTCCTGACTTAGCAGAGGGAAACTTGATGTTTTTAAATCCTACTTGTGTTAGGTCTGCAGTTACTAGGTCTTTTAAGGTGCCTGTACCTAATTCCAGCCTGGAGCTTAGGGCCTGGCTCGGTGGCACATGGAAGCATTCTGATTCCCCAAGTGTGGAAGCTCCGAAAAAGGCCAAAAAACTGTACTTTTGGGTTTTTATGGAGGCTTCATTATACAGTCCTGATTGACTAAGTCATTGGTCACTGACTGATTCAGCCTCCAGCCCCTCTCCCCACCTGAGTTCCAGCTCTCAAATCTCATGATTGCTCCTTTTGGCAACCAGTCCCCACCCTTTGGTGGGGTCCAAAAGTCACCTTTATTAATAACAAGACACCAATTTCACCTTTATATCTCTGAAGCATTTTCAGAAACTATTGACGAAGACCATATATATGAGAAATATATTTTGGTCATCTGGATGACCAAAGAAATATTTCTTATAAATCATTATATTGTACTAGCATAATGTTTTCCTTACAGTAGAGGAAATTTCCTGGAATGATGTGTATGTAGAATTTTTTTTTTTTTTTGACCATCACTATCAGAATTTTAATGCTCACGGTATTCATAACAGTTGACTAGACACCAAAGGAATAATCTTTTTTTTTTAAAAGATGCAGAGCTTCACTCTTTAAAAACAAAACAAAAAACAAAACTGTAGTAAAATACACATAAAATTAACTGTCTTAATAACTTTTAATACTTCTTTTCAGTGACATTAAGTATTTTCACATTGTTGATACTATCACCACATCCAGCTATAGAACTATTTTCATCTTGGAAAACTGAAACTCTGTAACTCCTTTTTCTTCTCTCCTCCCATCCCTTGGCAACCACCATTCTACTTTTTGTCTCTATGAATTTGACTACTCTAGATATATAAGCCTTTATACAACATTAGTCTTTTGTTACTATTTCATTTATCATGATGCCCTTAACATTCAAACATACTGCATGTCAGATTTTCTTTTTTTATTTTATGGCTGAATAATATTCTGTTGTATGTAAATACCACATTTTGTTTCCATTCATCTTTCAGTGGACACTTGAGTTACTACTTGTACCATTTTGATTTTGTGAATAATGCTGCTATGAACGTAGGTGTACACATATCTCTCCAAGTCCCTGCTTTTCAATTATTTTGTGGCTATACCCAGTGGAATTTTTAGAAGATCTTGTTTCTTCTTTATTTGCTTATTTTTGGAAAAAAACGTTCATTTTGATGCATGGTTCCCAATAGAATGTATATTTGAAAAGTGATTACTCTTGGGGTGCCTGGGTGGCTCAGTCGTTAAGCGTCTGCCTTCGGCTCAGGTCATGATCTCAGGGTCCTGGGATCGAGCCCCACATCGGGCTCCCTGCTCAGCGGGAAGCCTGCTTCTCCCTCTCCCACTCCCGTTGCTTGTGTTCCCTCTCTCGCTGTGTCTCTCTCTGTCAAATAAATAAATAAAATCTTTAAAAAAAAAAAAAAAAGAAAAGTGATTACTCTTTCTCTTTTCCAGTTTAAGAAATGAGTAATCAAATAATACTTTTAAAGAGTTTAAATATAACAAGACTTTATCTTTTTCTCATATTGGTCTTTAATAGATCCAAATTTGCTATCATCTAGGAATATTTTTAAAAATTTAAAACACAGATGATTAATTACATAGGAAAAGAAAGTGTTTGATCCTGAGTCAAATATTACCTGTTCTTAAAGTTTGACTTTATTTTTAGGTCCTGTGCATTCATGGAAAGATTAATTTAATGCAAATAATTTTGAAACACTTTTTTTTTTTATAGAGTTAAGAGATTGGAGGTGTTCCTTATTAATGGTAACATATCCTAATTTTATATATAGTATGTCTCAAATATATACAAGAGAGAAGTTTCTTTTTCCAATAATTACAGTCTAGTTTATTTGGACCAATCCTCCCATTGAAACAACTAAAATATTCTTGATTAAAGACTAAAACTTGTCCTAAAAGTAACAAGTAACTTGCCTTGATACTAAGGGATTATCAGTCCAAAATGGAAGGGAAAAAGTGAGTCCAGAGAAGTGAGCATGAAAGCCACTTTCTCCCTGAAGATGTTTGTCAATCCAAGCATATATAAACTTTAGTCTTGATGGCCTTGAATGTCAAGGTAGACAGAAACAAAGCTCAGGACCCAAATCAAGTATGGATTCCTATAGCAGATTCTCCACAGTATGCTGCTCCCGCCCCCGCAAAAGGGCCACCTCCTCAAGGTATAGATAAAACTGAAGGAAGGTAACCTTATAATATCTAATATAAAAGAAATCCTGTGTGTACCACATACGTAAAATTTTTCTTGATTTGGCTTCAGCCAGCTACCCATAAGTTCTCAGAGCATAACATGTTCTTTACTCTATACTTTTGCTTGCACTCTTCTCTCTTCATGGGATGTTCTCCTGCTTTGCCATGCACCTCCCACCTACTTGGCAAATTTAAATCCATCCTTCAATTCTTGACTCTTAGCTGTGGTATACCTCTCTTGTTGCCCTAGGCAAATGTAGGCACTCCTTCCTCTATGTTCTCATTGTACTTTGTGGATAATTAGATTATTATGTTTATTTGCTCACCATTAGACAGTAATTTCTTTGGGACAATGACAGTTTTTTCTTTTTTGTTTCCTCAACACTTAGTAAATTACCTGTCACGTAGTAGGTGCCCAATAAATATTAGTAAGGAAAGGCAAGGAATTTCTGTATTCAATTCCTTAGGTGGGGGTATGGGTTGGGTTTAGAGAGGAGTGATTTTTACCAAGAGATTCAAGAACCAACACTTTCTATCTGGATATTCCTGGACCAAGTTTAAGGTTTTTTTATTTTAATTTATTTTTGTGAGAGAGAGAGGGAGAGCATTAGTGGGGGGGGTGGGGCAGAGGGAGAAGCAATTTCCCCACAGAGCAGGGAGCCCGATGTGGGGCTCGATCTCGGGACCCTGGGATCATGACCCGAGCTGAAGGCAGATGCCCAACCAACTGAGCCACCCAGGCGCCCCAAGCTTAAGGTTTTGGAAGCATTGTATGTGACATGATGAAAGAGATACCTGCTTGGCCAGCTAGATTAACCTGATGATCAGTAAAGTCATAGATGTTACAACTAGTTTACAGTCACATTTATTACTAATTCCAGTTATCAATATGTCATTTACATCTTCAATTAAGTTACTCTGCCAACTTCTACCTCTCTAGGCCATTATTCTTAGATGTTTTCTAAGTATTTTAATGCATTGATACAAAGAAAGCACAAATAAGAAAATAAATCCAGCTACCAAAAATAATAACCTTTTGCAAGTGCATATCATTTTTAAAAAATCAGTCTTACCACTACTTACCTCCGGTAGAATGCATATCTATATTGATTGTAGTTTCAGTTTTGACAATTAAAAACAAATTCCAGCCTTTGTTGGAATTACTAATGTGTACACATGAGTACTTGTTCTTCCAACAATTATCTATTAATAAATTAGAGAGTGGTTCAAAATGAAGTTAACATGGTAGGCAGTGATCAGATAGTAGGCTTGATAGGCAGTATGAAGGAGTTTACATTTTAGTGTCTTTGAAATAGTCACTGGAGTGTATTAAACATGCAGGTGATATGACCTGCATTTTTAAAAGATATCTCTGGCTGCTGTTTGGAGAGTAAAGTTTGAATAAGATCAGAAGTAGGAGATAGGAGGCCATTGAGTCATCCCAGTAAGAAGAGATGGTGGTTTAGACAAAGATAATGGCATTGAGGTGAGGAGAAATAGTTTGGAATATATCTTGGACCTGGATTTGCTGGTGGATTTTATAGATTTTGTATTATATATCTATATCTATATATATATTTTACTATTTTATAGTGGATGAGGGAAAGAGAAATGAAGGATGATTCTTTAGTTTTTGACTTGATCAACTGTGTGGGTGGATATTGCTGCCATTGGGATGAAGATGGAGAACACTGGAAGGGGAGTAAATTTGGAAGAGGATGTCTGAAATCAAGAGATTTGTCCAAAAGAAAAGAGCTTCAACTTTTTACTCTTTAAATCTTAATTACTTTAGGGGCGCCTGGGTGGCTCAGTCGTTAAGCGTCTGCCTTTGGCTCAGGTCCTGATCCCAGGGTCCTGGGATTGAGCCCCACATCCGGCTCCCTGCTCAGCAGAGAGCCTGCTTCTCCCTCTCCCTCTGTCTACTTGTGCTCTCTCTCTGTCAAATAAATAAATAAAATCTTTAAAAAAAATACATCTTGATTACTTTAATAAAGAAATCCATCTCAATTTGTGACTAATATGTCATATGTCAGTACACATATTAATGTACCGAGTGCTTTTGTTTCTGAAGCTATGCATAATCCTGTTAAATGGAGATAAATCATGAACTGTTAAGAATAATGTCTGCTGAATGTGACTAAAGCAAAGCCAAAGGCCTATCGGATGAAGAAACTAATACATACACTGTAAGCAGTGACTTTTATATAGTTAGCTACTTGGTAAACCATGCTAAAATACCTGACAGAGTTAAAGGTTATGATATCTATTAAAGGCTTTACATTAATTATTCTCTGTGTTTTTTTTATACCTTAGTCTTCCAGATCTTAGTGTCTTACACTTGAAGAGAGGAATGAAAGATTTTAAAATATTTACGATTTTATTCTCCATTGGCTTTGGTTGATGCAGGTGCAAAAGACACCCTCTCTTTTTTATTTGACCCTAATTATATGTGCATTATATGTGTAAGACTTACTGGGGAACAATTTATGGTACTTAGCAAATCCTTATTTTGGCTATAACCCTCTAACCTAGTTCTTAAATAAAATGAAGTGACTTAAATATTCAAAGTGGTCAAGGTAAATAGCTGCTAATATTCATTCCAGGTTTATGTTATGATTTGGTATGGTAGTCTCTGATAAGAATTTGGCAGTTAGTATTATATAATAAATACTCACTTAAAACCAAACCCAAAATAAAGTTGAAATATATTTTCCTAACTTTGTTTTAATATTTAAAAACTTTTGGAAAAATTGAAAAAAATAATACAATGAACATCCACAAATAGATTTTTTTTTTAAGCAATTGAGCCCAAGTTGGAGGCATCATGCACTTCATTCATGAATGCTTTGGCATATATCTACTAAGAACAAGAACATTATTCTATTTTTAAAAATACATAATATTGAATATGGAGTTGATCCTCATTACTTGTGGATTTCATATTTGCAAATTTGCCTACTCATTGAAATTTACTTTTAACCCCCAAGTCAATACTTCCAGTGCCTTCCTGGTCATTCATGGCCATGCACATGAGCAGAGTGACAAAAGAATTGAGAATTATTTCAGCTCTCATACTGTAAACATACTGTATCTTTTTCGTGGTATATTTCATGTTGCATTTTTGCATTTTTGTGCTTTTTATTGATGATTTCACAGTTTAAAATGTCCCCAGGTATCATGCTGAAATACTATCTCGTGTTCCTAAGCACAAGAAGCCTGGGATGTTTCTTACGGAGAAAAAATGTTAGATAAGCTTCATTTAGGCATGCATTATAATGCTCTTGGCCATGAGTTCAATGTTAATGAAGCAACAGTATATATTAAATAAGGTCTTTAAACAGAAACATTATAAAACAATGCTGTGTATTGACTGATTGAGGAAAATGTTGTGGCAAGAGGGTCAAAGGAACCTAACCACTTATTTCCCTAGGAGCAGTAATTCAGTACTTGTTAGTTCAGTGTTGGCAGTGACTTATCAGGAACGATGAGAGTCAACTATATGCTATTATATATGTGATTTTCTATTTGATGACGTACACACATAATACATGCACATGTATACATATATGGTCTATATTCAGGTTTTCTCGTTTGTTTATAGGGTTCTTTGTCACTGCCATGCCTCTTTCAATCCAAGCTCCATCCATCATTTCATGTAGTTGTCATATTTCCTTAGTCTCTTTTAGGATAGTTCATTCAACTTTTTGGTCTTTCTTGATATTAATATATTAGTTGTTTTACTGTTACATTAATATAGAAGAACAATTGTTATATAGAATGTCTCAATTTGGATTTGTCTGATTGTTTCTTCATGAATAGATTAAAATTAAAAACATTTTAGCTAAGAATTCTCCACAGGTGACATTGTGGTACATGATATTAGTTTGTCCCCTTACTGGTAATGTTAAGTTTGATCTCTTCATTGTGTAGGTATGTTTACCCTTTACAATTAATAAGCTGTTTGTGAAGTGGTATGTTGAGACTGTGAATATTCTCTTTCATAACAATCTTTCTTACATTGGTTTCAGTGTTGTTTCTTGCCTTAACCAGTTGTTAAAATGTAGTTACAAAATAGTGATTTTTAATTGTCATTCCTTTTACACTTATTAATTGACATTACTTCGTAAATAAGAGCATTTCCTTTGTCCCTACCACCTTTGTGAAAAAATCACTTCGGGATTATAGATTTTTTTAAATTCAATATATTATAGTTTATTACTGATAATACTTTTTGATGTTTAGATTATCCCAATTGTTCGGTGGGACATTTAAAGCCAACTTTGTCTATGTTTTGACGTTTTTTTTTTTTTGAGCACAATTTTTAAAGCACACCAGATTCCCACTGCATTAAATTCTCATTGTACATACATTGTGGGGATGTACCATAATTTATTCAATAAGTCTCCTGTGCTTTGCTGTTATGAATAGCTCATTAAATAATTTTGTGCATTTTTTCTTGTATTGTTGGAGGTGTATCTTAAGGGTAAATTCCTAGAAATAGACTTGTCTGGTCAATGGATAAATGTGTGTGTGATTTTGTGGAGTACGGCTAAATTCCTCTCCATTAGTCTTGTACCATCTAGTTCTCCCACCAGAAATGGTAAAGAGCCTGTTTCCCCATAGGATCACTTACATAGTGTGTTGTCGAACTTGAATTTTTGCCAATCTGAAAAGTGAGAATTAGTTTCTCACTGTAGCTTCAATTTGCATTTCCCTTATCAACAAAGTTGGATATTTTCTCACATTCTTAAAGGTCCTTTGTATATCTTTTTGTGGACTATGTTTTCAGATCTTTCGCCCATTCAATTAAAAAACCCAGGTTTTCATGAGAGACGATGGACTTTGAAAAACAAACAGAGTTCTAGAGGGGAGGGGGGTGGGAGGATGGGTTAGCCTGGTGGTGGGTATTGAGGAGGGCACGTTCTGCATGGAGCACTGGGTGTTATGCACAAACAATGAATCATAGAACACTTCATCTAAAACTAATGATGTAATGTATGGGGATTAACATAAGAATTAAAAAAAAAAAAAACCCAGGTTTTGTTAAGTTTCTTTCTGTCAATTTTTAAGCACTATTAGGGAAATTTGTTCTTTATCTTCACTATATGTTGCAAATATTTACATATTTATTTTAAACTTTATTTCTGTCACAGGAATTCTAGTCTTTATTTTTAAAGATTTTATTTATTTGAGAGAGAGCACAAGCAAGAGAGCACAAGCAGGGGGTAGTGGCAGAGGGAGAGGGAGAAGCAGACTTCCCCTGATCAGGGAGCCCAATGCAGGGCTCGATCCCAGGACCTTGAGATCATGACCTGAGTGGAAGTCAGATGCTTAGCTGACTGAGCCACCCAGGTGCCCCACAGTCTTGAAACATAATTAAGGAAGGAGATGTTGGGACTTCTGCTATAGTTTCATCTTTCATTTCATGATTCATTTAAATTCAGTTTATTTTTATTTTTTTATCCTGGAAGGGAATAACTAAAAATCATCTAGTAAACAGTTTCAAAAGTCAGTCAGGGGCGCCTGGGTGGCTCAGCCGGTTACGTGGCTACTTTTGGCTCAGGTCATAATCTCAGGGTCCTGGGATCGAGCCCCACATCGGGCTCCCTGCTCAGTGGAGAGCCTGCTTCTCCCTCTCCTTCTGCCACTACCCCTGCTTGTGTTCTCTCGCTTGCACTCTCTCTCTCTCTCAGATAAATAAATCAAATCTTAAAAAAAAAAAAAGGTAGGTCAGGATAGTAATTTCTTTCTCCATGCCCCTGTACCTACTCTCCAATCTTAAAAGTAACTTGTTCAAAGTTGATTACCTGAGAAATGCAGGAAAATACTTTTAAGATAATGAAAATCATCTTCTTTGTCTCTATTTCTCTCTCCCCTTATATATAATAGTCCTTTGTTATTTACTGAGATCTTATAAATGAGTCAGATATACCAAATAGGTGGAAATACGTATATTTAATTTTCACAGCACTGTTCCTATTGATGGTACTTACTCTTCTTCACATCTCATAGAGAAAATATGTGAGATTCTGATTTTTTAAAAATTATATTAATTTGAAATCAAATGATAATTTTTTATTGAGATAATAAGAATGTTAATGAGAATTTATTCCTGGCTATGATTATATTAAATGTGAATGTTTCTTTCTAGGAAATAATAAATTACCAAGAACAACTTTCTCTGTGTTTTAGGTTTTGACGACAATTCGTTCAGGGCACCGAGCAAATATATTTAGTGCAAAGTTCTTACCGTGCACGAATGATAAGCAGATTGTATCCTGCTCTGGGGATGGAGTAATATTTTATACTAATGTTGAGCAAGATGCAGAAACCAACAGACAATGCCAATTTACGTGCCATTATGGAACTACCTATGAGGTACAGTATTACTATGATTTTATATATATATATACACATACACATACATATGTAAGTGTGTTTTTATATAAGTATGTATGTGTAGATTTGTGTATGTACACTCTCATGCATATGTAGGCAGAGAAATTATCGACAGACTATCTAGATTTCAGTAAAGTACTTGAGAAACTGTTATCTTGATAGGCTTGTGAATAAAATTAAGAAATGAAATATAATAGTAATAGGATTTGTAATTGCAAACAGATGTCAGCCTTTAAAAATACTTCTGTTACTGTGCTACAAGCCTGTATACTAGGCTTTAACCTCTTAAACACTTTATCACCGTCTTATAGAAAGTCATTGATGGCATGCTTATCAAATGGAAAGCAGGAAGAACGCTAGTACACTAGGCAAAAGAATCAGATTCCTAAAGGACATTAATAAGCGCAAGACCTGAGTTGAATTAAATGAGGTGAAATGAATTTAAGACTCAATTATACTACTTAACTTGGTTCAGAAAAATTGCTTACTCTTCAGAATATTCTTTTAAAATCTTTTCATGTCATTTCTTTGCATCAAATCATTCATCGGTTCCCCATTATTTGTGTTAACCTGGTGTATCTTTGTCTATGATTTGCGTTTCATTTCTCTGGTAACCTCATGTTTTGGTGTGTACTTACAAAAACAGTATATAGCTGCATTTTATTTTCTCATCCATTTTCACAATTTTGGCTTTGAACTGGAGATTTTAGTCAATTTATATTTATTGTAATGATATATTTGGATCTATTCATTTATCTTACTGTTTGCTGTTTGTGTTTTGTTTTGTTTTTTTAATTTCCTCTATACATCTCCCCTCGTCTTTTTGCCTTCCTTTAAAATTGCTTGAAGATTTTGCTTTTTGTCTGTTTTGTTTCTGCTACTTGCTTGGAAGATAGACATTCACGTTTTAGAAGAATTAACAAAGACTAAAATCAATAAATACCTTTACCCTTCTCCTGAATAAAACACCTTAGAACATTCTAATCTCTTCATCCCTTGTCCAATTTTATATGCTTATATTGTTCTGAAATTAGTTATATCTTTTCTCCCATAAATTAAATATTATCATTGTCTCATTAGTTAGTATTTGTTTAGATTTACCTACATATTTACCAATACCTTTGGCTCTTCTACCACAGATTCTCCATATAGGGTCATTGTGTACCTAAAGTACATTCTTTCCAGTTCGTTTAGTGAGAGCTTGTTAATAGAAACAATTTTCATTTCCTATTATCCTTTTATTTTCTTCATTTCTTTCTTCCCTTTTCATCTCTTTCCAGAAAATGAAGAATTTTATACCAATTCGTCAAAGGTAGTTTTGCTGGATATTTGCTGGATATCTAGTTTGATAGTTATTTTATTTCAGATGATATTCTACTGGGTTCTCACTTTATTGTTGAAGTTGAGAACTCAGTCATCAGTCTAACTGTGGTTTCTTTATAGTTAATCTGTCTCTCTTCCTTGGCTGCTTTTAATTGTATTTTTCTTTGCTGTTTTTTTTCCTTCATTAATATCACCAAATTGTAGTTAGGTTTGGATTTCCTTTTTATTTGTCATATTTAGAATTTATTGATGTTTTTGGTCTGAGAAATTGGCATCTTGGAAAAATGTGGGAAGTTTGCAATCAATAGGTCTTTGGTTATTCTTTACCTTCTCCATTTTTTTCTCCTGGAATTCTGATTAGATGTATGTTGACTTTATTCCATCTATCATTAAACTTTGTTTTTTTTTAATTGAAGTACAAAGCATGCAGGAAAAGTACATAAATCCTAAGTATATAGCTTAATAAATTATCACAAAGTAAATCTATTCATGTAACAACTATCTAGGTCAAAAAATACAAAAGCATTAAGTATCCCGGAAGCCCCCTCATTCTGACTTATAGTAATTTGTGAAATTCATCCATGCTGGGTGCAACTATAATTTGTTCATTTTCATTGCTGTATAGCATTCCATTGTGTGAATGTACCATGACTGATTGATCTCTTCTACTGTTGATGAAAATTTTAAATTTGATTTCCCATTTGGAGGAACATTCCTTTACATGACTCTAAGTACATAAATGCATGTACTTCTTTGGGTATATACTAGAAGTAAACTTGCTTGGTCATAGGACACATATTTGTTTATTTTAGAGATATTACCAAATAATTTTCCAAAATAATTGTAACAACTTATATTCCTGCCAGTAGTATATAAGAGTTCCTATTGTTGCTCATCTTTGCCAGCAAAGAAGATGGTATTATTAATCTCTAATTTTGGCAACTTATATAGTGTCATCTTATCATTTCAAATGCCTTTCCCTGTTGATGCTGCTGATGTTGTACATTTCTTCATATGTTTATTGGTTATTTGGATATATTCTTTTGTCAGATGCCTATTCAGATGTCTTTCCTAATCTTTCCATTGGATTTGTCATCTTATTTCGTTTTCGATTTATAGGAATTTCTTAATGTCTTCTGCATATGAACCTGTCTTTTCCTACTCTGTGGTTATATTTTCACTCTCCTAATGGTGTCTTTGGATGAACAAATGTTTGTCTAATATATTGGTCTTTTCCTTTATTATTAGTGCTTTCTGCATCCTGGTCAAAATATTTTTTCTTATCTCGAGATTATGGAAATATTCTTCTATTTTCTCTTTTAAAAAGTTTATTGTTTTGTCTTTGCATTTAGATCTTATAATTCACCTGTATTTGATTTTTGTGATAGTATGAAGTCAGAGTAAACTTTTTTTTCTCCATATGGATTTTTAAAAATTTTTTTTTAGTATGTTATGTTAAGTCACCATACATTACATCGTTAGTTTTTGATGTAGAGTTCCATGATTCATTGTTTGCATATAACACCCAGTGCTCCATTCAATACCTGCCCTCCTTAATACCCATCACCGGGCTAACCCATCCTCCCACCCCCTCCCCTCTAAAACCCTCAGTTTGTTTCTCAGAGTCCATAGTCTCTCATGGTTTGTCTCCCCCTCCGATTCCCCCCCCTTCATTTTTCCCTTCCT
The DNA here is from genome assembly GCF_011800145.1 of Mirounga leonina. Taxonomy (NCBI): domain Eukaryota; kingdom Metazoa; phylum Chordata; class Mammalia; order Carnivora; family Phocidae; genus Mirounga; species Mirounga leonina. The sequence continues at coordinate 57,749,570 of NW_023270389.1, read as the reverse complement.
ACTATCTTCTTTCTTTTTTTTTTTTTTTAACACATGATGTATTATTTGTTTCAGAGGTACAGGTCTGTGATTCATCAGTCTTACATAATTCACAGCGCTCACCATAGCACATACCCTCCCCAACGTCCATCACCCAGCCACCCCATCCCTCCCACCCCCCCACCACTCCAGCAACCCTCAGTTTGTTTCCTGAGGTTAAGAATTCCTCATATCAGATCATATGATAATTGTCTTTCTCTGATTGACTTATTTCGCTTAGCATAATACCCTCTAGTTCCATCCAGGTCGTTGCAAATGGCAAGAGTTCATTTTTTTTTTTTTGATGATTGCATAATATTCCATTGTATATATATATGACATCTTCTTGATCCATTCATCTGTTGATGGACATCTTGGCTCTTTCCACAGTTTGGCTATTGTGGACATTGCTGCTATAAACATCGGGGTGCACGTACCCCTTTGGATCCCTACATTTGTATCTTTAGGGTAAATACCCAGTAGTGCAGTTGCTGGGTTGTAGGGTAGCTCTATTTTCAACTTTTTGAGGAACCTCCATACTGTTTTCCAGAATGGCTGCACGAGCTTGCATTCTCCCACCAGCAGTGTAAGACGGTCTCCCTTTCCTTGCATCCTCGCCAACATCTGTCGTTTCCTGACTTGTTAATTTTGGCCATTCTGACTGGTGTGAGGTGGTATCTCATTGAGGTTTTGATTTGGATTTCCCTGATGCCAAGCAATGTTGAGTACTTCTTCATGTGTCTGTTGGCCATTTGGATGTCTTCTTTGGAAAAATGTCTGTTCCTGTCTTCTGCCCATTTCTTGATTGGATCATTTGTTCTTTGGGTGTTGAGTTTGATAAGTTCTTTATCGATTTTGGATACTAGCCCTTTATCTGATATGTCATTTGCAAATATCTTCTCCCATTCTGTCGGTTGTCTTTTGGTTTTGTTGACTGTTTCTTTTGCTGTGCAAAAGCTTTTTATCTTGATGAAGTCCCAATAGTTCATTTTTGCCCTTGCTTCCCTTGCCTTTGGCGATGTTTCTAGGAAGAAGTTGCTGCGGCTGAGGTCAAAGAGGTTGCTGCCTGTGTTCTCCTTTAGGATTTTGATGGACTCCTGTCTCACATTTAGGTCTTTCAGCCATTTTGAGTCTATTTTTGTGTGTGGTGTAAGGAAATGGTCCAGTTTCATTCTTCTGCATGTGGCTATCCAATTTTCCCAACACCATTTGTTGAAGAGACTATCTTTTTTCCATTGGACATTCTTTCCTGTTTTGTCGAAGATGAGTTGACCATAGAGTTGAGGGTCCATTTCTGGGCTCTCTATTCTGTTCCATTGATTTATGTGTCTGTTTTTGTGCCAGTACCATACTGTCTTGATGATGACAGCTTTGTAATAGAGCTGGAAGTCCGGAATTGTGATGCCGCCAGCTTTGCTTTTCTTTTTCAACACTCCTCTGGCTATTCGGGGTCTTTTCTGGTTCCATACAAATTTTAGGATTATTTGTTCCATTTCTTTGAAAAAAGTTGATGGTATTTTGATAGGGATTGCATTAAATATGTAGATTGCTCTAGGTAGCATAGACATTTTCACAATATTTGTTCTTCCAGTCCATGAGCATGGAACATTTTTCCATTTCTTTGTGTCTTCCTCAGTTTCTTTCATGAGTATTCTAGTTTTCTGAGTCCAGATTCTTTGCCTCTGGTTAGATTTGTTCCTAGGTATCTTATGGTTTTGGGTGCAATTGTAAATGGGATCGACTCTTTAATTTCTCTTTCTTCTGTCTTGGTGGTAGTGTATAGAAATGCAACTGATTTCTGTGCATTGATTTTATATCCTGTCTGTATGGATTTTTGTATTAACATAATTTACTTCTTGGAAAATTAAATCAGAATCCCAAATAGCATACAAAGAGGCATTCTCTATAAGGACATTTTAACAGTATATACCCATTTGCCAAAGGTGTTTTTTGCTGAATACATATACACTGTAGTTGGAATATTTTTTCAAAACTGAAACTCTATCCATTCAACAGTTCTGCTATTCCTCTTCCCCTCTCCCCTTGGAACCTCCATTTTTGTTTCTGAGTTTGATTATTTTAGATACCTCATATAAGTACAATCATGCAGTATTTGTATTTTTGTGACTGGTTTATTTTAGTTAGCATAATGTCCTCAAGGTTCATCCGTGTCAATCTATGGCAGGATTTGCTTCTTTTCTAAGGCTTAATTCTCTCCCATTGTATATATATACACCATACAATCCGTTTACTTGTCAATGGACATTTGGGCTGCTTCCACCTCTTGGTTATTGTGAATAATGCTGCAATGAACATTGGGGTGCAAATATCTCTTTGGGATCCTGTTTTACATTTTTTGGATGTATATACCCAGAAGTAGGTTTGCTGGATCATATAATTCTATTTTTAATTTTTTAAAAAGATTTATTTATTTTAGGGAGGGAGCGAGCACGAGCACAAGGGGGAGAGGCAGAGGGGAAAGGAAAGAATTTCAAGCAGACTCCCTGCCAAGCTTCGAGTCTGACACAGGACTTGATCCCATGACATTGAGATCACATCCCAAGCCAAAATCAAAAGTTGGACGTTCCACAGACTGAGCCACCCAGGTGCCCCTTATTTTTTAAGGATCCTTCTTTACTGTTTTCCATAGTGGCTGTTCCATTTTACATTACCAACAGCAGTGCATAAGGGTTCCAATTTTTACACATTCTTGTCAACATTTGTGATTTATTTATTTATTTTTTCAAGAGTGACCATCTTAATGGGTGTGAGGAGGTACCTCATTGTGGTTTTGATTCACATTCCTTAATAATTAGGGATGTTGAGTATCTCTTTTTGTGCTTCTTGGTCATTTGTATATCTTTTTTGGAGAAATGTCTGTTGAAGTCCTTTGCCCATTTTAAATTGGATTGCTTTTTTGTTCTTGTTGAGTTGAAGGGGTTCTTTATATATTTCGGGTATTAATGCCTTATCGATACAGAGTTTGCATGTTCTCCCATTCCATATATTTGTTGAAGATAGCTATTGTAAATGGGATTGTTTTCTTACTTTTCTTTTCAGATTGTTCATGGTTAGTGTATAGAAAAAACTCTTTTTTGTGTGTTGATTTTTGTAACCTGCAGCTTTGCTGTATTCATTTATTCTAACAGTATTTTGTATTGGAATCTTTAGCATTTTCTACATGTAGGATCATATCATCTGCAAACAAATAATTTTACCTTTTCCTTTCTAATTTCAATGCCTTTTTTTTTCCTTGCCTGATTGCTCTAGCTAGAACTTCAATACTGTATTGAATAGACATGATGAGAGGGGGCATTCATGCCTTATTCCTGATCTTAGTGAATAAGCTTTCAGTGTTTCACCATTGAATATGATGTTAACTGTGAGATTCTATATATGGTCTTTATTAGATTGAGGTAATTTCCTTCACAATAAAAACTCTCAACAAACTAGGAATGGATAAATTCAGGGCAAACTAATACAATTATTGTATTTTCCAATCAATGAGGATGATCTATTTTTGTATTTACTAAGGTTTTTAATTTCTCTCACTAATATTTTATAATTTTTAATGTGGCATTACTGTACAAATTTCCTTAAAATTTTTTAAGTATTTGATATTTTAGTACTATTGTAAATTTATCTTTTTTTAGTTTTTAAATGTTACTGTATAAAAAATATAATTTTGTAATGTATAAAAAATACAATTGACTATAATATTTTAAAACTAGCTATCTTTTTATTCACTTATTAATTCTCATAATTCAACTATAGATTCTTGTGGATTTTCTATCTACACAGTCATATCTTTTTTGCATTATGACATTTTTCTTTATTTTCAACTTATATACCTTTTGCTTCTTTTTCTTGACTTACTGCACTGGTTAGTACCTCAAATGTAATCTTTAAATGAAATGTTGATAGCAGATTGCCTTTCTTAGTTCCTGATCTCACAGGGAAAGGTTTTCCCATTTTCCCATTAGATCTCATATTTGCAAAAGTATTTCATAGATGCTTTTTTATCAGATTAAGGAAATTCCCTTCTGTTCCTAATCCCTTCTGAATGGATGTTGAATTTAGAAAGTTCTTTATTGATGTTTAATTGACATATCACAAACTGCATACATTTAAAATACACAGTTTGGTAAGTTTTGACAATTTATTGTCCCTTGAAATCATTTCCATAGTCAAGATAATGGATATATCCATTATATCCAAGAATTTTCTTATTCCCTTTTTTCTTCCCTCTCTCTTGTCCTTACTTACCCCCACATCCTTGGGAAATGATTGATCTTTTAATTACTGTAGATTCGTTTATATTTTTTGTGGAATTATATATGAATGAGATTATATAATCAAAGTATATGTATTCTTCCTTTGGTCTGATTTTTTTCACTTAGCATAATACTCATGTTTGAGATTCATTCATGTTGTTTAGAGTATCAATAACTAACTTTTTCTTTCTGAGTTGTATTCCTTTATAGAGATACATCACAGTTTCTTTATATTTCATCTTTGGATAAATATTTGGGTTGTTTCTAGTTTTGGGCTTTTACAAATAAAGCTATTTTGAATATTTGTATAAATGGGGGCGCCTGGGTGGCTCAGTTGGTTAAGCAACTGCCTTCGGCTCAGGTCATGATCCTGGAGTCCCAGGATCGAGTCCCGCATCGGGCTCCCTGTTCCGCAGGGAGTCTGCTTCTCCCTCTGCCCTCTTCCCTCTCGTGCTCTCTGTCTCTCATTCTCTCTCTCTCAAATAAATAAATACAATCTTTAAAAAAAAAAAAATATTTGTATAAATGTCTTTGTATGGACATGTACTTTCATTTCTCTTAAAGAGGTAAACACCTAGGAATGGTATGACTGAGTTATATTAGAAGTATAAGTGTAACTTTTTAAGAAACTGCTGTACTGTTTTCCAGAGTGGTTGTATCATTTTACATGCAGTGTCTGACAGTGCCTGACAGTTCCAGTTGTTCTGCATCCTTTTAACACTTGCTATGGTCAATCTTTTTTATTTTAGATATCCTAATAGATATATAATGGAATCTCTTATGTTATTAACTTTCATTTCCCCATTATCTAATGATGTTGAGCATACTTTTTATGTGCTTGTTTATCATCTTTATATATTTGGTGAATTGTCTGTTTTGAGGGATTATTTCTCATTATTGAGTTTTGAGAGATTTTTAAAATATGTTTTGGGTATTTTTCAGGTATTGATTTATAATTTTTTCCTTCTAGTCAGTGGCTTGTCTTCTCATATTCTTAATGTCCTTCCAAAAGAGGTTCTTAATTTTCAGGAAGCCCATTTTATCAAAGTTCTTTGTTTTTATGGACCAATGTTATATCTAAAAATCTTTGTTTAACCAAAAGTCACAAAGATTTTTTCCTAGAAGTTTTATAGTTTTATGTTTTACACTTAGATCAATGATCCATGTTGTGTTAATTTTTTTTACCCTTTATTATTTTTATTTTATTTTATTATGTTAATCACCATATATCATTAGTTTTTCATGTTGTGTTAATTTTTTTTTAAAAGTTTTTTATTCATTTATTTGACACAGAGAGCAAGAGAGAGAGAGAGAGAGACAGAGAGCAAGCACAAGCAGGGGGAATGGCAGGCAGAGGGAGAAGCAGGCTCCCCACTGAGCAAGGAGCCCAATATGGGGCTCGATCCCAGAACCCTGAGATCATGATCTGAGCCGAAGGCAGCCGCTTAACCAACTGAGCCACCCAGGCGCCCCTGTTGTGTTAATTTTTAAAGAAAGTATGAAGTACTGCTTGAAAGTTCATTATTTTGCATATGGATATCCAGTTTTCTGACACTGTTCTTTCTCCACTGAATTTTCTTTGCACCATCATAAATCATTTGGCCATATGTATTTTCATCTATTTTTGGTCAGTACCTATTCTTTTCCAGTGATTATCATTAAGCCTCTATCACACTATTTTAATTACTATAGCTTTATAGTAACTCTTGAAGCCAGTACTATAAGTCCTTTGTTCTTCTTTTGCAACATTACTGAAGGTATTTTAGGTCTTTTGTATTTCCACATGAATTTGATAATCAAATTGTCATTTGTACCAAAAATCTTTCTGGAATTTATTTGAAATCTATGTATCAATTTAGGGAGAATTGACAATATTAAATCTCCCAATCCATGAACACAGTTTATCTCCTGTTATTTAGGACTTTAATTTTATTCAGTAATGTTTTATAATTTTCAGTGTTATATGTCTTATATATCCTTAAGCATTTTATATTTTTCATGTTATTGTAAATGTTATTATTTTTAAATTTTCAATTTCTAATGGTTTTGTAGCTAGTATATAGACATACAATTGATTTTTATGTACTGACCTTGTATCCTGCAATGTTTCTAAATTCACTTATTCTAATAAATATTTTAAAAATTAATTACATAGGATTTTCTTCTTAGATGATCAAATTGTCTATGAATATAAAAACAATTTTACTTCTTTATTCTTTATTTTATTTTATAAAATAATAGTAATGTCTTTCAAAGCCATCTGTTTAAAAGTTTAATAGCATTGCCTGTGCTTTCGTTTTCATCTACAGATTATGACTGTACCCAATGACCCATATACTTTTCTCTCTTGTGGTGAAGATGGAACTGTTCGGTGGTTTGATACACGCATCAAAACTAGCTGCACAAAAGAAGATTGCAAAGATGTAAGTATTAAATTTTTATATAAATGACAAAAAATTAAGATTATAATTAAAATTGGACAGTAAGTTATCTCTGGGTTATAAGCTTATGGGTGAATTTGATTGTATTAAATTTTGCTGATCTAGCGTAATTACTCAGTGTTTTAGTCTTATATTTGGGAGTGATTTTTATTTTTTCTCTTCAAAATGCAATTTGCATTACTCAAATATTGTTTTTTCAACCGCTAATTAAATTTATATTTCTGTATTTTTTATTTTGATTGGTTTATAAGGAAAATGTACAATATTGTATTAGAAGTCAGTGTTGAAGTTGTGTAGCAAACTGTAAAGAAAAAAAGAATTTCCCTTAGAGGAATAAACTGCCGAGGAGGAATATTGACTGAGTTTATTTATTTTGGCCTCACAGAAGCTGAATTTGTTGGAAACACTGATAGAAATCTGAAAAATAAAAGAAAACCATGTTGTTTTCCCTTCTCATTATCATACTGAGTTAGGATTTCTGAAAAAGGTTATTTTCTTCTAAATAGAAGGAAAATGTTTAAATGTTAAAATATTTCAATGTTTTAAATCTTTAGAGTAACCTCTCTATGGCAATGCTGTGTGTAACTGGTGTTGTTTTATCTTTTATAGGATATTTTAATTAACTGCCGACGTGCTGCCACATCTGTAGCTATTTGTCCACCAATACCATATTATCTTGCTGTTGGTTGTTCAGATAGCTCAGTACGAATATATGATCGGCGAATGCTGGGCACAAGAGCCACAGGTGAAAAGCTGTATATTAGAGAAAATACATAATTCTGTCAGTTCAGAGAATAAATCTTATGACATATTTGCAGTTCAAAAATTTCATTAGTTTCGGGCGCCTGGGTGACTCAGTTGGTTAAGCGACTGCCTTCGGCTCAGGTCATGATCCTGGAGTCCCTGGATCGAGTCCCGCATCGGGCTCCCTGCTCTGCAGGGAGTCTGCTTCTCCCTCTGACCCTCCCCCCTCTCATGTGCTCTCTCTCATTCTCTCCCTCTCTCAAATAAATAAATAAAATCTTTAAAAAAAAAAATTTCATTAGTTTCATAAAATTCAGTAAATATTTAAAATAAATTTAGTAAGTATTTAAACAATATGGATTATTATAAGAAATAGCATTTTACTAGGGCACCTGGGTATCTCAGTTAAGCATCTGACTTTTTTTTTTTTAAGATTTTATTTATTTATTATGTCAAAGAGAGAGAGAGAGCACAAGCAGGGAGCAGCAGACAGAGGGAGAAGCAGGCTCCCCACTGAGCAAGGAGCCCGATGCATGCAGGACCTGATCCAAAGGGTGACGCTTAACTGACTGAGCCACCCAGGTGTCCCAAGAATCTGACTCTTGATCTCGGCTCAGGTCTTGATCTCAGGGTTGTGAGTTCAAGCCCGAGTTGGACTCCATGCTGGGCATGTAGCATACATACATAAAAATAGCATTTTACCAAGTTTTTATGGCCCTATCAAGGTGATACTTTTGTAGTTTATCACTTTAAAAAGTTGTGACAGTTGATGTATTAGTTTCCTAGGGCTGTCATAATAAATTACCACAAATTGGGTGGCTTAAGATAACAGAAATTGATTCTCACATTTCTGGGGGTTAGATGTCTAAAATCAGGGTGTTACAGGTTTTCTGTTGGCAGCTCTCAGGAAGACTCTTGCATGCTTCTCTCCTAGCTTCTGGTGGTTGCTGGCAGTTTTGGCTTTTAATTAATTAATTAATTATTATTTTTAAATTTATTTTAAAAAAAGATTTATTTATTAGAGAGAGAGAGCACAGAGGGAGAGTGAGAGGGAGAAGTAGACTCCCCGCTGAGCAGAGAGCTCAACGTAAGGCTCGATCCCAGGACCTTGAGATCAGGGCCCGAGCCAAAGGCAGATAGATGCCCAACCAACTTAGCCACTCAGGCACCCCCAGTTTTGGCTTTTAAATGTTTCCTTTCACTGTCTGCTTCCACAGGTACATGCCATCCTCCCCTGTATATATCTGAATCCACATTTTCCTCTTCTTATTAGGACACCAGTCATATTGGATCTAGGGCCCACCCTAGTGCAGTATGACCTTATTACATCTGCAGAGACCCTATTTCCTAATATTCCAGAATCATTCTGAGTTCCAGATGGACATGAACTTGGGGAGGGAGGGGACACTATCAGCTCACAACACTTGGCTTTCCTAATTTCTCTTTGTGGTAGAGAGGAAAGTTAGGGAAGAACAGTGACTTGGTTACCTGTTCATGTACAGCATTTGTTTATGCCCAGTTAAGTACTATTAGTGATGCTGCAGCACTGAAGTTGAATCTCTCTTGAACTCCTCATTTGCTCCTCCTCCATTATGGGGTGAAACCACCTCTGAAATATTCAATTTAAAGCCAGCTTATTAGCATTTTCTCAGTAATGGAAGGCCAGGATTATATACCCATACACCCACCAAATATACATACATTTATACATCTTCACATGTTTTATATTGCTAAAAATAAAAGTGGATTTGGCCAGAAACTAACAATGTCAATCTCAGTGTCTATTTATTTCCAGTAAAAATAGACATAAATTATTGAAATGGGAAGACTAGGTTGGGGGTGCCTGGGTGGCTCAATCATTTTGGTCATCCAACTTTTGATTTCAGTTCACATCATGATCTCAGGGTCATGAGATCGAGCCCTGAGTTGGGCTCCACGCTGGGCATGGAGATTCTCTCTCCCTCTCCCTCTGCCCTCCCCTCACTCATGTGCATACTCTCTCTCTTAAAAAGAAAAAAAAAAGATTAAAATAAAAAGGAAGACTAGATGTTTTATTGTTTTGTTTTTTGGAACTCTGAGAAATCTTATTGATTTGGATATGTGCTTTTAGGGGAAACAGTAGTAATATAAGATGAAATTATAGGCTAAATTATTCTTTTTCAACAGATGGGACACAATTGACATTTTGGGCAGGACAAGATCTCCTTGTGCAGTATTATACAGTTTTGTGAGACTCTTAGAATTTAGCATTCCCAGACGTCCAGGGGCACAAAATGCCAATTGGACCCCTCCCTATTATATTATATTGATGACTGCCAAAATTAATTAAAGTTGGAATACTGTCCCCACTCTGTTGTTTTATAAGAGGAAAATTTCACGACAATCAAAAATCTTTCAAAAACATAAGGGTGCCTGGCTGGCTCAGTCAGAAGAGTATGCACCTCTTGATCTCAGGGTCATGAATTCGAGCCCCACGTTGAATATAGAGATTACTAAGAAAAATAAATAAACTAAAAAAAAATTTTTTTAACCTAAAGCAAAAAGTAAATCATTTTAAAGGGAAAATGCACTATTTTATCTAGTATGCTAATAATAAATATAAGTTCACCTGTTTATATTATAAAAATTATATTACCTTCATTGGGTGAAAATTTTTGGAAGATGATTTAGTGTAACTATAATCACAAATCATTTTAATTGATTAAATAACTCCTATTTCTAATAAAACATTTATTAATCTGTAAAACATTTATATAATCTATGTAATTCCAGCCACTCAGGAAATTTTTTTTTGGAGCTATGTAGTCTTTATACTATATTCTTTATTATTTTGTTATAAAATCAGACTGTTGAGAAAAGAGCCTCTTCTAGAAATAGAATATGATAGTTTGGAATTTATATTGCTACATTAAATCACATATCTCATAATTCGGATTAAGAGTTTTTAAAATGTTTTTCTTAAAAAATTTATACGACTTCCTGTTTTCTTATTTAGGGAATTATGCAGGTCGAGGAACTACTGGAATGGTTGCCCGTTTCATCCCTTCCCATCTTAATAATAAGTCCTGCAGGGTGACATCCCTGTGTTACAGTGAGGACGGCCAAGAGATTCTTGTTAGTTACTCTTCAGATTACATATATCTTTTTGACCCAAAAGATGATACAGCACGAGAACTTAAAACTCCTTCTGCAGAAGAAAGAAGAGAAGAGGTAAGTTGACCCAAAACCATATTCTTCATTCAGTTCAGAAAACACTAATTCAGTGACTCCTGAGGCCTGAAGGGCTTCAAAAACTAGAATTGATTTTCAAGGTATTTATAGTCTAGGTTTTGTAAAAGGACATGGAATATATGTGAAAGAACAGGGGCTAATAATTAAGGATAAGGCTCTAGAAAAAAGTGTTGTGAAATATTTTTAAAGAGAAAATATTTAATAGCAAAATGTTTCTTTAACTTTATGGATGCACAGCAGTAAGAAATATCAATAGTTCTACCAGTTGTAGAAAAAACAATTAAAATAATAAAAAGTGGGATGTATAAACTCCCAAGAGACTAAATGTTTATGTTTACACACCAGTAGGAGTATTATCTGTTACCATTTACTATTTCAAATGTGGACAGCAATCCCCTTCTCTCCTGATCATGCTTCTCTGTCACAGTTAAGAACTAGTAACCTACATCCCTAAGTGCATTTTACAAAATGCATATGAGTAAGTGAGAATAAGGTAAGTTAAAGTACACATATACACACACACACACACACATACACACACATAATGGGGAGAGGAGGGAATTGCTGTCCACATATGAATAGTAAATGGTAATAGGTAAAATCCTGTTGGTGAACATAAACATTTAGCCTTATTGAAGTATATATATCGCATTTCATATCTATTATATATAGATCCATATACACATAATATTATATATTGAAAATTAGGTGACTCTAAAATAGTGAACCATTGGGGCGCCTTGTAGGCTCCAGTCAGTAGAGCATATGACTCTTGATCTTGGGGTTGTGGGTTCAAGTCCCACATAGTATAGGTATAGAGATTACTTAAAAATAAAATATTTAAAAAAATAAAGTAGCATACCATCTTCTTATTTACAAAAGGTAAAAACCAGAAATAATATATCCTTGAAGTATGCAGCAATAGAATAATATTTGTTTTAACCCATTTAGCTTCTTTCTCCAAAATATTTTTCACTTTGGCTTTTTTTTTTTTAATGTCCTATGTTTAATCACTCTACTGTTTGGCTTGTAAATGTTTTTTAAATTACTGTTGCTTTATTAATTATTAGTGACTTTTTGGTATTGGACCAACTCCTATTAGTGAACATATTTTAAAGTTAATAAAGAACAACAATTTTCTAATTCCTGTGATATCCAAAAGTATATCCAGTTCTTATGATTGCATGTTTAGATGGCTATAAAATTAGGGGAAAATCAGGATAACTTTATAAATATTTTTTGGGATTTTAAATGTGCCAGTGTATTTTAAGTGAATTAGGATATTGACAAAGAAAAGGGTATGCTGGCTAATGAAAGCTATTTTGAGTTTATTGGTCTTACTGAGAACATGAGATCTGCTCTTTCATTTTGTTGCTGCTATGTAATTCCTCTTGAGATATGTGCTCTAGTGTACAGTCCAGCTCTGTGACTCTTACATAATGCAAGTCGGAAATGCAGAAGCAGTTTAAGTGGGCCAACCAACTTTTATACCATAGAGTACTTAGCCAAAATGTGTTTGCATCAGAGTGAATGAGGCTGAGTCATGATCACTTGGTTATATCCTAAATATGGTTTTCTTAGTATTCTTTGTTGAATTAACTAAATTAAGAAAAATAATTCTGAAAATGGATTAAAATTATAAAAATAAATCATGCTTAGTATAATAAACCAACCAATTCACAGGTGTATATAGAAGAAATTAGTAGTCTGTCCCCTTCTTAAGCTTACCACCTTTTCTTCAGTGTTTTATGCTAAATCCTTGACAGTAGTGTTCAGACACACTCAACTCACCAAATATTTATTGGGCACCTACTTACACTAGATCCTGTAGAAACTTAAGAAACTCAAGGATGACTGTGACAAAGACATGGCCTCTCACTCAGGAATTTACGGTTTAGTGGAAATAGAGATATAAATAAATGAATATGTAAAACTTAATAGAATTATATATAAGAGTTATGTTCTATATAAGTAGAGCAAAGGAAGGAATAACGTATTTTGATTAGAAATGTAAGAAATGATTGAACAGGATTTTAAGATATAAATCAGTTTCACGTAGTGATTTTTTTGTTTTAATGATATTTTTATATTTTAATAATTCTTAATAAATTCTTAATAAATATTTTTATATTTTCTTAATTCTTAATCCTCTAAGAATTTCTCTTTCATTTTTCCCTTTAGTATTTTTTTCTTACTCAATTTTTTTACTTCTCATTTTTCTTTATTTTTGTATTCCTTTTTTTTTTAAAGATTTTTATTTATTTATTTGACAGAGAGATATACAGAAGAGCACAAGCAGAAGGAGTGGCAGAGGGAGAGGGAGAAGCAGGCTTCCCACTGAGCAGGGAGCCCCATATGGGACTCGATCCCAGGACCCCGAGATCATGACCTGAGCCAAAGGCAGACACTTAACCATCTGAGCCACTCAGGCGCCCCCCCCCCCTTTTTTTTTAATTGTCTTTGCTGTCTTCCTTTTCCTCTAATATCTATTTGACATTTTCCCCACCTGCCCCACTACCATTATTGGACTACTTTGTTGAATCCAGTCTCTCATTTTCTCCTGTCCCCATGGTTTGTCCCGAAAATACATATCCCAGATCTGTAATACTACTTCCCATTCTGACTACCTCTACTACCCTGATCCAAGGCCTCACTGTCTGTCCTAGATTATTGTGGTAGCTTTTAACCAGTCCCCCTACTTTCACCCCCTAGCGCCACAGTCCTTTAGCTACATAGCAGCCCAGTGATCCTTTAAAACCAAGTCAAATTATGCTACTCTTCTGATCAACACTCCCAAGTGGCTCTCCATCTCCTCAAAGCAAAACTAAGATCCCAACAGTGGATTCAAGAGCTTATATCATGTGGTTCTGGTGACTTCTACTGTTTTCTCAGTACTTCTGTACTCTGCTCTGGCCACCTCTACTGACTTATTCAGGCAGCCTGAACATGCTTCTCCCTTATGGCTTTTGCATTTACTGCATATGAAATGATCTTCCCACATATCTGGATTTCATCTTCTCTTCCCTATTTTAGATCTTCGCCCTTGTCACGTTCTCAGCGAGGCCCTACTTGACCACCCTGTTTAAAATCGCAGCCCTTAACTCCCTGGTACTGCCCATCTTCTGTCTACTTAGTTTTTTTTCCCCATAACACTTAACACTTTCTTTGTATATTTTACTTTTTTATCATGTATTGTTCATCTACTCCACTAGTTTATAAACTCTGGGACATTGGGGTTTTTGCATGATTTATCCATTGATTTTTTCCCAGTACCTAGAGTAGTGCCTGATACATAGAAGGTGCTCAGAATGAATTGTTGAATGAATTACTGCTTATAGCATTTTCAGTATTCTTGGCTAGGTTATTTTGCCTGTCTCAAAAACTCAAACTTGGGCCTGTTTTTAACTTGAAGATCTTGCTCCAGACATAGTTGCTGAGGTTATAAAACTAGTTCTTCGCTTGTATAATATAAAATTCCTCTCTCATAACTATGGAGCAGGGCTCTTTTCTATTCTAAATATAGTTCACACACAGAGGGAGGCCCTCTGTTTCTGGAAATGATTGTTTGTCTAAGATTGTGGACAGCTGCCACACTAGGCTTTCTCTAATCTTCTGATCATTCCGTATCACACTTGTGGCTTCCTGTGCAGATTTTGCTCTTCTTTATTGCTTCTAGCTATATTTACATACTTAGGGAATTTGTAAGGGTTTTTTTTCTGTCTTCTTTGCTGAGGGTGTAGAGATTTTTTTTTGCATCTTGTTGCTCAGTATGGTTTCCAGGAGAAAACAGAAAATTTGCAGCTAAGCTGTCACCAAGTTTCTACAAAATCTGTTTAATTGTCAGAAAAAAAAATCGATGAATGTTATGTTAAAAATAAGAATAAAGGGAGTGATCCACAAAATGGGAAAAAATGTTTGTATATCATGTATTTGATTTATGATTTAGAATCTAGTAACCAAAATATATCGAAACCACAGTGAGGTGCCTCTTCGCACTTACTAGGTTGGCTAAAATAAAAAAAGTCAATAACAGTGTTGATGAAGATGTGGAGAAAGTGGAGCTTTCACACATTGCTGGTAGGAATGTAAAATGGTGCAGCTGCTTTGGAAAACAGTTTGGCAGTTCCTCAAAAGTTAAACATAGAGTTATCATATGATCCAGCAATTCCATTTCTAGATATATACTGAAGAGAACTGAAAACATATGTCCCCATAAAAACTTGCACATATGTTCATAGCAGCATTATTCACAACAGCCAAAAAGTGGAAACAACTCAGTGTTCATAGACTGATGAATGAATAAACAAAATATGGTATATCCAAATAATGGAATATTATTGAGCCATAAAAAGAAATGAAATAGATAGATGGTGCAACATGGATGAACTTTGAAAATATTATGCCATGTGAAAGAAGCCAGGTAGAAAGGGCCACATACTATCCCATTTATATGAAATGTCCAGAATGGGCATATCCCTAGAGATAGAAAGTAGATTAGTGGTCACCAGGAGCCGAGTGGCAGAAGTGGGGAGCAGCTGCTCACAGCTATAGGTTTTCTCTTTGAGCTGATGAAAATGTTCTGGAATTAGTGGTGGTACAAGTGGTTGCACAGCTTTGTGCATATGTACCACTGACTTACATACTTCAAAAGGGTGAATATTATGGTATATGTGTTATCTCTATAAAAAATGTTAAAAATATAAAAGTTACAGAGAATGATCAAGAGTGTCAAGTGCCATAGACATCAAATGAAATAAGTTGTGGAAGGTGCCATTTGAATTGGCAATTGACTATTTATCATTTTATCACTGATCAGTGAACTTAGCCATTGATCACTCATTGGTGATATTGGTAAGAATGAATTTGGTGGAAAGATGGGAAGGTAAGGTGACTACAGTAAACTGAGGGAGGAATGGTAGATAAAGGTGGACTAAATATAGACTTCTTTTCAAGAAGCTTGACAATAAAGCTTCAGAAAATGTGGGAAAAGAGTATAGCTGGGTAGAAGTATAAAATTGAGGTGTTTTGTTTGTTCAAAATGGTAAGAACCTTCAGCATATTATAAGGAAGAAATGAGAGAGGAAATGAATATGTATGGGAAAGAGTAATTGTCAAAGCAAGGTGCTTGAGTAACTGAAGGAATAAAATAAAAAGCACAGTGGAGAGATTAAGCTTAAACAAAATAATATATCTTCTGAGAAAGGTTAGAAGGAATTAAGAAGTTGTAGACTATCGATAAGTTTGTAAAATGCAGCTGAAGAAATTACTATCATTTCTGCAGGACTGACTTTATTTTCTGTGAAGTAGGAGGAAGAGTTATTAGCCAAGAATGAGGGGAACGAGGTAGAGTAGAGACCCTGAGGTGAGTAGTGAAGGGTTGCAGTGGATAGGAGGACCCAGAGAGTAAACTGTCAATAATAATAAAATAGTGATAATTCCTACTGTCAGCTGTGTAGGTACTTTACTTTAGACTACATGTATCATCGTAATAGAAAACTCTAGTTCATTGTGGTTAAATAACTTTCCTGTTGTCAGCTGTAAAGTGATTAGAAGTCACATGTACATGATTTCAAAGTTACATTCAGACTCTTTAGGGTGAACATGTTAAGGGTAGGCTGTACCATCAATAGATACCATCATTATAAGAGCTGTCTTTCATATTTTGACCTAGGATCTCTTTTGCGTACTCAATCAAGAAAGCAAGGGAATGGAAAGAATCTGTTAGACTAAATCATGCTTTAAGACTTGAGCAAATGAGTTTTCTCTTCATCTTTTAGTTACGACAGCCTCCAGTGAAGCGTTTGAGACTTCGTGGTGATTGGTCAGATACTGGACCCCGAGCGAGGCCTGAGAGTGAACGAGAACGAGATGGTAACTCTGCTTTGGTCAGCCTTTTCTAATATGAAATTTAAAAAATTAATCTTTTAATTTGTTTCTGTTTTTTTTTTGCTATTATAAGTGATGCTGAAACAAATATCCTTGTACATATATCTTACCATGCTTGTGCAAGTATATCTGAGGATAAATTCCTAAAAGTGGAATGAACGACTGGTTCACTGGATAGTGCATTTTAATTTTGATAGCTATCAAATTGCCCTCCAAAATGAATACACTACTGTACATTCCTACTGGAAATATGAGAATGCCCATTGCCATATAAAACACTGGACATCATCAAACTTCTTTAATTTTGCCTATTAGATATAAAGAGAAATGAAAACTCTTCAATTTCTAACCCAGGAGTTTTATAATAGGTAAAAAATTTTTTTTCCTTTTATCAAGTGCCTTTGACAAGCATAAGAAACTACCTTGGGAGCTTTAAGATGGTACACTTTTAAAATGGAATTAATCTGTGTGTATTTTAATAGTTGATCTGTAGCCAAAATCTTACTTTAATGACTTGTGAATTCTTTTAACATCAAAAGCATATTCCCCAATATATCATCCTTGGTATCATAATATATATTTAAATATAAAGCAACGTTATATAAAGGCAATAAAGTGTAAAATTCCATTTTCACAGAACATCCAAGAACAAATGATTTGCATTTTAAATTATATGATTGTAGAATAGAATTGTCAGTTTTGGTGTCATATTTAATTTGATAATTCCCTTAAGAGAAAACTCATATTTGAAGGAGGAAAGGAGTAGAGGGAAGAGACAAATATAATACTTTTTGGTTTTTGTTAATTTCAAATATATGGAATATGCTTACAGTGTGGTGAAAATAAATTGAGTTTAAGGAAATCTAAGTGAGAGGGCAAACCTTTCTTTTAATTGGTTCAATTTACAATTCATGAGCCCTTCCTAGCTGTGCACTGGTGGAAATAAAGATGTGGGTTGGGGTCAGGGTGGGAGGTGTGGAGAGGTACCTAAGAATAGACAAAGATGCAGGAGATGTAAATCCTATTCTTAAGGAACTCAAAATACAGATGGAGAGTCACTTACATAGACATTTACTATGAAATGTGATGATAGCTCTAATAGATTTTTATACATTCATAGAATTTATTTAGGCAATTTGATTCTTTTTTTTTTTAATGCTCTCATTTTAAAGGCCTTAAAATCTGGGTTTTTACGTTAATGAAAGATCCTGACTTACTACTGATTCACTGATAAGACCTGTATTGTGATAGGTGAGCAAAGTCCCAATGTGTCACTGATGCAGAGAATGTCTGACATGTTATCAAGGTGGTTTGAAGAAGCAAGTGAAGTTGCACAAAGCAATGGAGGACGAGGAAGATCTCGACCAAGAGGTAATTTTTCTTATTAATTAAAGTCAACCAAAAGCTGGCAAAGGCTGTTTTATTGACGTTTGTTTTATTTATGTCATTCCATTTATACCATTTTATATCTATAATAATCATAGGTTCTTAACTATATTATGTGAAGCAGTAGAGGACCAAGGGTATTGGGTATTTGTCCCTTCATGTTCCAGTAGACCTAGCCCTTATTCTTTGCTTTTCTCAAGAAAAGTAAGAAAGTCTGATATTTCCCTCATATATCCCAATATATTTTTGTATGCATTCTGAGAATGGAAATATATAAAACTCTGTAGATAAAAAGTTTTATATAATGGAATAGTTTCTCCTTTATATTACTTAGGCATTGGTTATTAATTGCTGTTTCTAGTGTTAGCTGACTTGTTTTCATATCTTGGTTCACTACTTTCTAGCTTTGGGGTCTTCGGCAAGTTACTTATCTCTGTCAAAAATGAGGAGTATAAAAGTTAACTCCTAATTGTTTCAAAAACCCAAAATAAAAAATTATATTGAATTTTTCCATAAATGATTCTTGTTAACTCCTCATTTCAATTAACTTTTTAAAAAATTCCTTGGACTGTGGATTTGCTTAAGAGTTGTTGAATTTGGGGGCACCAGGGTGGCTCAGTTGTTAAGCGTCTGCCTTCGGCTCGGGTCATGGTCCCAAGGTCCTGGGATCGAGCCCCACATCGGGCTCCCTGCTCTGCGGGAGGCCTGCTTCTCCCTCTCCCACTGCTCCTGCTTGTGTTCCCTCTCTCGCTATTTCTGTCAAATAAATAAAAATTTTTAAAAAAATCTTTAGGGGCGCCTGGGTGGCTCAGTTGGTTAAGCGACTGCCTTCGGCTCAGGTCATGATCCTGGAGTCCTGGGATCGAGTCCCGCCTCGGACTCCCTGCTCGGCGGGGAGTCTGCTTCTCCCTCTCCTGTTCCCCTCTCTTGTGCTCTCTCTCTCTCATTCCTCTCTCAAATAAATAAATCTTTAAAAAAAAAAAAGAGTTGAATTTGTGCTTAAATTTAAAATAAGAAATATTTAAATCATGGTGATTAAAAGAGAAAACTTCATAATCTCTGATAGTTGTATTTTGCAAGACATGAACTGGATTAGTCCATTCCATCTTTCTTTTAATAACATCTAGACTTGAGGGAAAATTGTTAATGTTTATGGACTATTCCTAATTATTCTTTTGCAGATAGCACAAAGCCTAGCATAAGACATAGTAGACACTCAAGCCTTTTAAAACCATGACTGCATCATGTTAGTTTAGTGGTTGAGACATTATTGCTAATGAAGTAGGAATCAGGAACTTAATCTTATTCTGACCTATTTGTAACTTTACTCTTCCCAATAAAATTTTTCTTACATATTTACAAAAGACATTATGTTATGGAATGGAAATATATCAATAAAATTCATTCTCCTGGGCCCCTGGGTGGCTCAGTCGGTTAAGTGTCTGACTCTTGATTTCGGCTCAGGTCATGATCCTCAGGGTCATGAGAATGAGCCCTGTGTGGGGGCTCTGTGCTTGCTGTGGAGCTTGCTGAAGATTCTCTCTCTCTGTTTGCCCTCCCACCCCCGGTCTTGTGCATGTTCTCTCTCAAAAAAATAAATAAATAAAATCCATTCTCTGATTATCCAGTCATTAAATCAGAATCATCATCTTCAAGTTAAAGGGACTAGATGTTATTTATATATAGGCATTTTACAACCTATTATTTAGCTTTGTGTAAATGAAGGTACCATATTGATCTTGAAAGACTGATTACTTTAATAACAGTGTTCTGTAGATAGATTTTTACCCCTCTTGGTTAGCCTATTTGCTCAAAGGGATCCAACCACCACTGTTTGTGTTTGATATCCTGAAATTGTGTTTCTTTGTGTGTACATGTATGTACAAGTGTACATATATTTCTTGAACATATCTCTTTAGAGTAGCTGGTTTTGGAAAGCAGTTAGTATTTGAATTTGCATTAACATGTGTTTTTTGAAGGTGGAACGAGCCAGTCAGATGTGTCTGCTCTTCCTGCGGTCCCGTCAAGTACCGATTTGGAAGTGGGGGAAAGTGCAATGGAAGTAGATCCTTCAGCTGAACAGTCTCTTCAGCCTTCTACGTCCGCTGCAGTGTCAGCTCAGGCTCATTCAACATCCTCTTCTACAGAAAGCCCTCATTCTACTTCTTTGCTGTCTTCTCCAGACAATGAACAAAGGCAGTCTGTGGAGGCATCTGGACGCCATACGCATCATCAGTCTGGTGAGGATGCTACTCTTTCAATAGGCTGTGGTTCATCTGATGATTTCTGATAATGAATACGTCTTTGTGGGCTGGTTTGAAAGATACTAAATCACATGAACTTGTTCTTGCTGGAATAAATCAAAGTGACATGTAATATGTGAACATGTAACTTAAACACAAACTTCAAGTGTGCCTAACTTGCATGAATTTAACAAATATCAGAATCTTCAGTTTACCTAAGACAAATCTTTAAAAAATATAGGTACCAGCAGATAGTGTTTTGACATAGCTTCATGCAATTGACTTAAAGATTACTTTTATAAGCCATTATAGATGAAAATGTCTTTCTAGACACTTGGTTGTACCTATATTATCAGTTCCTCTATTTATATTTTTTATTATTTTTCTTCACATCATGAAATACTTTAAATACATTCTTTGTGGTACATTTGGTAACATCTCTTGTTGACAACATATACAATTTACCAAAAGATTTATTTCTCCTATATTTCCATGAAAAAGAATTGTTCTAACAAGTCCTTGTTAAAACAAGGTACTTGATATTAGTGGAAAAAAATCAACTCCTAAATTCTGTTAAAATACTGTTTTCCTCTCGATATTAAAACTCCTCATGTTCAACTCCCCCCCTCCCCAACTATGGAATGTACTAGTATTTATAACAGTAATTTTCAGCAGATATGACTATAATTTACTTCACATTTTAAGTGTGTACACGTATTTATAATAACCACTAAGATTTTATTTATATTTTTCTTTGGGTTCTCCTAAAGAGGCATTTTACTTGACATATAATAAAAAATATTAGCAACTAGAGATACAGCTGGCAGACCTAAGGTAAAGCCTATAAAAAATTCCTAATAGCGTAACTGCCAAGCTGTCACTTTATTCTTGCTTCTCTGAAATCTGATACCAGATCACCAAATACAGGGTGTTTTAAATTAGGCATTCTTTTATCATATATCCCATTTTTCGTAATTCATTTCAGTTTCTATGGGAATAGAAGCCAGAGTCAGTTATGTAACTATTAAAACTTGTGCACAGTTTATCTGTATTAATAAGCTAAAGCTGAGCTTTAAAGTCAGGTTTTCCACTGTCTAATTGACATAGTTAGCATTTCAACTTATGAGAAAGTAAAATATTTTGGAGTGTTTGGGAAGTAGGGACAGAATCAGTCCAAAGTTTGTCAAAGCAGGTAAAATTGGTAAAAAAAAAAAAAAAAAGAATTTTAAAGTAATAACATTCTTGGAAATACTCTTAAAGATTCTGATCAATTATAAGTTATTGGGAAAACTTAGCAAGAAGATTCCCTAGCTTTTATTCATGTTGCACTGAATCCAAACTAATTCAAGTTGTTTTTTAAACACATTTCTGAGTAAAGTACTTAGTTTAGAGTTTCATTTTTCTTTTTTGTTACAGATATTTAACACAATTAATATTGCATTTCAGATTGCTAAATCCCTTTCAGTATTTAATGTAAGTATTAAGTAGTCATTTGAATCATCAAAATAGAAAAAAATTTGTGATGATCATGCAGTCATTGTCTTGATCATTACTTGGCACCTTTGCCTGTAATTTTTTTAAAGGAGTTAAGGAAGTATTTTTAACTGGTCTCTACCGGTTGAAAGAATTTTTGTTGACTGCATTATGGAAAATCAGAATACTTCCATTATTACGAAGATAGGGTCAGTATTGAAGAAAATGATTTGATGTTAGATGTAATATCTAAAGATTATGCCTGGAATTGTTTTGACAACAAGCCTTTCATTATCCCAGAGTACAACATTTTAACAATAAGGACTTAATGAGTTTTTTCTGTTTTGTTTTGTTTTTCCAATCTCTTCTGCACTTCTAGGTTCAGATAGGTTTATGGATACTAAGAATTGTCCATGTGGTTGGGGGGAGAGTATCATCTTAGAGCCATGATTTTTATTACAAACATACCTCATTTTATTGTGCTTTAGTTTGTTGTGTTTTCCATATATTCTGTTTTTTACACATTGAAGCTTTGTGGCAACCCTGTGTTGAGCTAGTCTATTGGCACTATTTTTCCAACAGTGTTTGCTCGCTTCACATCTGTGTCACATTTTGGTAATTCTCACAATATTTCAAACCTTCTCACTATTATCATATTTGTTATGGTGATCTGTGATCAGTGATCTTCGATGTTACTATTGTCATTGATTTGGGGCACCGCAAATACCACCTACATAAGACAGTGAACTTGTTCGGCAAATGTATGTATGTTCTGAGTGCTCTACTGAACAGCTGTTCTCTCTCTCTCTCCCTTTCCTTGGGCCTCCCTATTCCCTGAGATATAACAATATTGAAATTAGGCCAATTAGTAACCCTAAAATGGCCTCTATGTGTTCAAGTGAAAGGAAAAGTCACACATCTCTCACTTTAAATAAAAAACTAAAAATGATTAAGCTCAGTGAGGAAGGCATGCTGAAAGCCTGGATAGGCAGAAAGCTAGGCCTCTCATGCCAAATAGCTAGTCAACTTGTGAATGCAAAGGAAAAATTCTTGAAGGAAAATCAGAAGTGCTACTCCAGTGAACACACGGATGATAAACGAAACAGCTTTATCTCTGATATGGAGAAAGTTTTACTGATCTGAATAGAAGATCAAATCACCACAACATTCCCTTAAACCAAAGCCTAATCCAGAGCAAGGCCCTCACTCTCTTCAGCTTTGTGAAGGCTCAGAGAGATTAGGAAGCTGCAGTAGTAAAGTTTGAAGCTAGCATTTCCCATTCTGAAAATCCTAGGTCCCTTAAGATTTGTGCTAAATCTGCTCTGCCTGTGCTCTAGAAATGGAACAACAAAGCCTGGATGACAACACGTCTGTTTACAACATGGTTCACTGAATATTAAGTCCACTGTTGAGACCTACTGCTCAGAAAAAAAGATTCCTTTCAAAATATTCCTGCTCATTCACAGTGTATCTGGTTACCCAAGAGCTCTGATGGAGATATACAAGATTAATGTTTTTATGCCTGCTAACACAACATCCATTCTGCAGCCCTTGGGTCCAGGAGTCATTTTGACTTTCAAGCCTTCTTATTTAAGAAATACCTTTTGTAAGACTACAGCTGCCATAGAAAGTGATTCCTTCGATGGATCTGGGAAAGTAAATTGAAAACCTTCTGGAAAGGATTCCCCATTCTAGATGACATTAAGAATATTCATGATTCAGGGCACCTGGATGGTTCAGTCGGTTAAGTGTCTGACTCTTGATATCAGATCAGGTCTTGATCTCAGGGTTGTGAGTTCAAGCCCCACATTGGGCCCCACACTGGGCGTGGAACCTACTTAAAAAAAAGAATATTCATGATTCATGGGAAGAGGTCAAAATATCAATGTTAACAGGAGTTTGGAAGAAGTTGATTCCAACCCTTGTGGATGACTTTGAGGGATTCAAGACTTCAGTGGAGGAAGTAACTGCAGATGGGGTGGAAATAGCAAGAGAAGTAGCATGAGAAGTAGAGCCTGAAGATAGAACTGAATTGCCACAATCTCAGGATCAAACTTAAACGGATGAGGAGTTGCTTCTTATGGATGAGCAAAGAAAGTGTTTCTTGAGATGGAATCTACTCCTGGTGAAGATGCTGTGAGGACTGTTGAAATGACAACAAAGGATTTAGGATATTCCATAAGCTTAGTTGATAAAGCAGCAGCAGAGTTTTCAGAAGATAGACTCCAATTTTGAAAGTTCTGCTGTGGGTAAAATGCTATTAAATAAGGTCACATGCTACGGAGAAATCATTAGTGAAAGAGTCAGTTGATGCCACAGCCATCCACCCTTCGGCAGCCTGATCAATCAGCCGCGAAAAACTTCAAGGCAAGACTCTCCACCAGCAAAAAGATTATGACTCACTGAAAGCCCAGATGATGGTTAGCTTTTTTTTTTTTTTTTAGCAATAAAGTATTTTTAAATTAAGGTATGTATATTGTTTTTTAGACAGCATGCAATTGCACACTTAATAGACCACAGAATAGCGTAAACATAACTTTTATACACAGTAGGAAACCAAAAAATTCATCTGACTTGCCTTATTGGATATTCGCTTTATTGTGGTGCTGTGGAACCAAACCGCAGTACCTTGGAGGTGTGCCTCTGTTCCCTTGAATGGAGATAGAATGAAAAAGTATGCTTCTTGCCCTGCTGTGGATTCCTCTTAATGTAAATGTTTCCTTTTTGTCCCTTGTATTTCCTCTGTCACTTTTGCTGGGGTGAAGGAAAGGGATGATGGAAATGTGAAAATTTGCCTGGCAAAATGCCATCTGTGAACCAAATTATTTGCCTTCTCTTAGTCTGCAACTCAGTCACTGAGTTGTGAAGAAAGTCACAACCACACATTTCATTGGGTGCTCAACACTGTGTCAGAGCAGTCTTTCAACACTGTTGCTCAACAACTAGACAAAGTGTTTAACACCTTCTTGTCTCTCAGACTTTTACCACTCCCCTTTACCCTCATCTTACCACCCAGCTGATAACCTTCCCACACACAGTGTGTGTGGGGGAAAGCACTCACTTTGCTACTTTTGAATCTCCTGACATTCTCACATCCGTGATAGAAACAGACACATTTGGGGGAAAAGTGTGTCTGTTCCTGTCAAAGGCTAGCCAGTGCAATTGCCATCCCTTTCCAAATTCTCAGGGACTTTGCTTCTTCTCTGCATCATTAGTATTGCCTTTTCTACTGCATTGGTCCTTTCCCACCTCAAATATGTTCTGTTACCTCCTTTCTTAAAAAAATCTCCCTCTGGGACGCCTGGGTGGCTCAGTTGGTTAAGCAGCTGCCTTCGGCTCAAGTCATGATCCCAGGATCCTGGGATCAAGTCCCGCATCAGGATCCTTGCTCAGTGGGGAGTCTGCTTCTCCCTCTGCCTGCCACTCCCTCTGCTTGTGCGTGCGCGAGCTCTCTCTCTCTCTCTATGACAAATAAGTAAATAAAATCTTAAAAAAAAAACTTCCCTTAAGTACCCCACACTCTCCCCCAGTCTTGTGTCTTTGCTCCTTTCATAATCAGTCTTCACAAGAGGTGCTCACATACCATCTCCATTTTCTTACCACCTTCCATCTCTTTGTCAACCAACTCGTCTGCCTTTCAGTTCTGTTTCCACTGAAGCTTTTGGTCAAGTCACCAGTGACTTCTGTTAGTATCTTACTAGATTTTTTCATCCATTTGCATTTAACGTAGTCTGACGCTCCTTTCTTGAAACACTTCCTTTCTTGGCATCTGTGATACTACTTTGCCTACTTATTACCAACTCTAGCTGGTTTTCAGTAATCACAGTTGATAGTTCTTGTTCTATTTACTTCTGACTATTTTAGTAGAACACCTTAGTCTGTACTCTTTTCTCTGTTCTGTATCCCTGGGAGATTGCATCAATTCACATAGCTGTTAATAGCTCCTTTAAGGTGAAGATTTCCAAATGTATGTCCACAATCTCATCTTCCACTTTGAGTTACAGACTCCTGTGTCCAGCTGCTCATTTGACCCTTCTTTTTAGATATCTTTGGATATCTTAAGCTTAACATGTCCAAACTAAAACTTAATTTAGCCTCATATACGTCCCATCTGCTAACCTCTTCCATCTTGGCCCTTTTATATTTTAGTAAATTTAAAACCACCTGCCCCATTTGCTTATTTTAACAGCCTATGTGTTATTCTTGATTCCTTGCTTTCCTTCATGTCCCACACTCAGTACATCAGCAAGTCCTGTTGGTTCTGCATCTAAAATAAATTCTTCTTCCATCTCACCATCATTTCTTGTCTGCTAATTGATCTTCCTGCATCTATTCTTGCTCGCTTATCATTTATTCTCCATGCAACAGGCAGGTGAGTATCTTACAGTGTTAAATCAGATTGTATAACTTTGCTGTTTAAAACCCCTCAAAGACTTCTAATTGCATTTAGGAGTAGAACTACAAAAAAAAATTGGAACTTTTTACTGTGGGTCTCGAAGAGCCTATGTGGCCTGGGTTTTGCCCACCTCTCTAACCCCGCTTCATAGCACTTTCTTAGTTCCCAGTGATCCTTATGCTCTACCTGTAGTGGTTTCCTTTATTCCCTTGAATGTGCCAAATTCTCTTGTGCCTCTTTGTTTCTGACTCTGAGCCTTTGTATGTACTGTTCTCCACACCAGAGAAGCTCTTCCCCCTGGCATATCTCAGCCAACTCCTTTTCCCTTGTGTCTCAGTTGAAGTGTCCTTACTACCCTAGCCATATTCATCCTCCTTTACTAAAATAGTATTATCTTTTAGATAGCCCTGTTTACTTCCTGAAAAGCACTTATTAAAATTTGTAATTATTTTGGGGCGCCTGGCTAGCTTAGTCGGTGGAGCATGCAACTCTTGATCTTGGGGTCATGAGTTTGAGCCCTATGTTGGGCATGGAGCTTACTAAAAAAATTAAAAAGAAGAAAATTTGTAATTATTTTATTCATTTTGGATTGATTTATGACTTATTTCCTCTTTTTAGAATGGTTTTATTTTAATCTAGATAAAATAATATGATTCGAGAAGGTGGTTTCTTTGGATTGAATGGGGTTATCAGCACATACAAAATTCACTTTGGAGTCTCACCTTGAGAAATGAGTCACCTAAGGGAACCATGTGTTTTTAATTAAATAGACCATTCAGACTATGAGCATTTAGTTTCTTTAAGATAGTATCCGATATGGCTTATCTGTGAATTCCTGCTTATTTACAAGTAATTGTCCAGATTTATAAATTTATGTAGGTCTATTCAGAATCTTTATAGCTAAATTGACCTCTGTAGAAAAATTATTGGGAACTAAGAACTCTGGTGTACAGCATAGCAAAGCAAACCTTTCAAAGACCAAATATCCGGATTATAGGTTCCTTAAAGGATGCCAGGGTCTGTTTAGTCTAGGTAGAGGCGATACATAGATTAGAAACAAGTGGAAATTTTAGGTTAATGGTCACTTTGGGGAGACCAAAGAAGAGACCAGAGGAACTTGGAAGTCAGTAAAGGAGTAACAGTTCTAAGAGAAAGATGCACAAGGTTCACCTGGACAAGAAGCAAGTTGGGATTAGAGGACAGATCCATAGCAGGCAGATAAAGTACCACCAAATTAGATATAGAAATAATCTAGTGTCGGGCGCCTGGGTGGCTCAGTTGGTTAAGCGACTGCCTTCGACTCAGGTCATGATCCTGAAGTCCCAGGATCGAGTCCCATGTCGGGCTCCCTGCTCGGTGGGGAGTCTGCTTCTCCCTCTGACCCTTTCCCCTCTCATGCTCTCTCTCACTCTCTCTCTCTCCAATAAATAAAATCTTTAAAAAAAAAAAAAATAATCTAGTGTCCAGGACAAAAGACCCTATGTATTGGAGAGGCGGGACATGACGTTAGAACCGAGTGGACCTTTGTCGGGTCAACTATAGTTTATTGTTCTCTTTCAGTGGGAGTTGAGTCATTAGGGAGATTAGCCTGGAGTCTTTCAGAAGAAAACAAGTATAGGGTAGGTTGCTTCAGGAGATGGAAGTACAAATTTCCTGTTAGCAATTCCTGACACGTTGTTGAGGGTTTTTTTGTTGTTTTTAAAATTCAACCCAAAGTATTCATATATTCACTGTCCATTTTGATTCATGTTAACAAAAACTAATTCTCAATGCATTTATTCACATTATAAATTATATGTTTATACATTTTTTAAAAGGATGTAGTGTGTATGCATCTTACCTACCTTTAATGTCTGAGACTGCTAGTAGTATCGTTGTTTAGTCTGATTGTTTAGTCTGCTTAGTCTGGTTGGAATTTTTAATTTAATATTTGCCCTTCCTAGTTAGCTGTGTGGTGACTTCTTCCCATAGCCTCATTTTTTGTTTTAACCCAGGGGAGACAAAGCCACATACAACCAGCCTTAAAAGTAAAAGAAATTGATCTTTAAGAAGCACTAGAAGCATTGAATAAATAGTTCATGACATTATCATAACTAAATCTTGATTTTCCAAGTTATAGAGCATTGCTGCTTGCACTTCCATAGAGCCTGCTATTTATATGCTACATCACCTGGTGGGTCTAGGTGGATACTCTTCTATTCCCAAAAAACATTCGGCAACATAAGAGTGAGGGTTTGGAACAACAATGAAGTCAGGTGAATTTTCTGTGATTTTTCTGTTTTCTTAGCAAAATTTGACATATATGTAGTCTCTTCATGGTAATTTTTGAAGTGTAAAATAACAAACTTTGTGGGTGCATAATAATTATTTTATATTGCTAAAAGCATTGCTGTTATGCTGTCAATAGATAAGGTGTATGTATATACCTAAAAAGAAGGCACTACGTCATTGAGCATCACTATTTATTGGTTAGTGAATACTGTCCTGCTTGGTACTGGAGAATTTTCTAGAAAGAACTAGCATTGAGAGACTATGATGATACTTGAATTGTTTGCTAAATCTTAACTGCCAATTGACTGACTGAATAAAATTCTTTGTAAGTAGAGGTCATGGTAACAAGATGTTAGTATCTCTGGCATGATTGATTCGTGAAACAATAAAACAAATTTGCACCCTTATAATCTATGTAAACGAGGCTGAAAGTTGTTTGGTAGTTGGTGTAATTTGCTGCCAGTGTCACCAAGAGACACAAAATTCCTTGTACCCCCACCATCAAATCAGCAACTGTTGAATCTCTGCCTTGCCTTTGGTTATAATGGATGAAGTTTTTACTTAAAACCAGTTCCTCCTCAGGCTTCTGGGTGGCTCAGTTGGTTAAGCGTCTGCCTTCGGCTCAGGTCATGATCCCAGGGTCCTGGGATCAAGTTCCTCATCAGGCTTCCTGCTCAGTGGGGAGTCTGCTTCTCCCTCTACCCCTCCCCCCTGCTTGTGATCTCTCTCTTTCACTCTCTCAAATAAATAAAATCTTAAAAAAAAAAACAAAAACAAAAAACAGTTCATCCTCTTACCCACTGCAGCTCGTCTCTTTTGGTCTACTTAAGGACATCATTCTTGCATTTGCTCACTTCATTTCATGAATCATCTTTTTTCCTTCCCGCAATTAAACATTGTCTATCAGCATACAAACATATGTGTTATCTCCCAAACTAAAACAAACAAACCTCCCCACCAACTCATCCAATTTCTCTGTTCCCTATTAGCAACAAGTCTACTTCATGACCTCCTCTTTCTCTCGAACCTGTTCCACTTGGATTTTGGCCCCTGTGATTTCTGCTGAAACAGCTCTTGTCAAGGTCAGCAATGACTTCCAAGGTGCAAAAGCCAGTGATTAGTTCTCAGTATCTTTTTCATTGTATCAGCAGCATTCAACACAGCTTCTCCCTCCATCCTTCCTGACATACTTCCGTCCAAGCCTACAGATTGTGCTCACTCAGTCCTCCAACCTTCTCAATGGCTTCTCCTTCTTACTCTACCCAGAGATTTTTCTTCCTGTTAAATATTGGAGTATACCAGAGTTCAGTTCTTAGATGACTTTATTATCACCTACACTCTAGGTAGCTTCAAGTAACATCACCAGTGATATCCAATTTACTAGTGAATTCTAGACTGTTATATTCAGTCCCTACTCAGGGTCTCCCCTGGGATATCTGTTAGTTCTCCTCTTCCCTCTGCTACTACTTGTTCTTCCCTTTTCCCTGTCACAATAAATAACAGCTCTTACTTTTCTTGTTACGTGGGCCAAAAACTTTGGGACCATGCTACATCTCAACTATCAGCAAATTCTTCTGCCATTACCTGTAATATATATCCCACCCCCAGACATACTTCCTCCTCTAAGCATTTGCACTTGCTCTTCTCTCTACCTGGAACACTTCCTTCAGATACCCATGTGGTTTACTCCCTCAGTCCTTGAGGTCTTTGTCAAAAATCACCTTATGAGAGAAGCCTTCTTTAATGACCATAGAGGAAACAGCAACCTGTCCTCCACTACCTCTGTCCCCCTTACCTCAACCTGTCCAGTATACTTCACAGCAGTTGTCCCTGTTTGACAGAAACACATACATGTATATTACATATGTGTGTGTGTGTGTGTGTGAGTTCACCGATGTCTTTCTTCCTTTCAGAACATAATCTCCACACATGAGTAGGGACTATTTTGTTCAATGTTTTATTTATCCCCAGAGCCAAAATCAATTCCTCATATATAGTAGGCACTCAAATATATCTGCAGAATTCTATGTTGTATTGCTACTTTTATCTATGACTGTTGCTTTAAGAAAATATTAAGGATTATGTAAATATTTTTAGCTTAAAAAAAGTAAATGACAGTTCCAACATAAAAAGAGATTTTAGCTGAAAAATGTGTAACTTTGACTTTTTAAAGAGTTCTTCATTAATAAATTCCAAGACTTGTTTAAAAATGCGTAATTTTTTCATAATTTTAATTGAATTTTAATTATTATATGATTGAAGCTAGTAATTTGTGTATAGATTAGAAAACTGATATTTTTCAATTTTCCTTAGTATGATTTTGTTAGAAAAAGATGAAATTAGTGAAGAAAGGAATATTCATTTTAAAATGTTTTGTCATGGAAGACTTTATTTTCATTCTATTTCGTTACTTAAATATTCTTAGAGAACTATATGTGTATAATTCATTATAGTTAAACAGAAGCATTCGAGTATGTCAGTGTGTGTATTTATCTCCTAACTTAATGATCAGTCATTTTTTATAAGTAATTTGTTTTTAGTATTCCTCCATGAGACATGTCTTTTATTTATATCCTTCTCTCTTTAATATATAATCAAATCCTTACTGTTTCCTATTGATTGCTATCTTTTCACCTTTCTTTCCCTATCTGTGTCAGAATTTTTAAGGGGGCCTGAGATAGCTTTGCTCCGCAAGCGCCTACAGCAACTGAGGCTTAAGAGGGCTGAGCAGCAGCGGCAGCAAGAACTAGCTGTGCGCACCCAGCAACAGCCTTCCACTTCTGATCAGTCTTCTCACGAGGGCTCTTCACAGCACCCTCAGCCTTCAGGTTATTAATGTCAAGTGTCCTCAAGCAGCTGGTCGAGTTGGTTTTTTAACACTGCTACTGTGTAACAAGATGCTTCCCTTTTCCCCTTCAAAAAGAGCTGATGGGGCTTGCAGCTTATCCCTCCCCTTCTTGCATATGGTGGTGTTCATCATCCCATGGCTAAAGGGACACCGTTTTGGCGGCAGTGTTTGCCAGAGACATCAGTATAAAATAATCCATTATTTTATTTGTCCTGTTTCTGGGAGGGGGCAGATGTTTATTACTTTTATAGCTAATGAACTACTTTCTAATGATCTAGTGAATTCAGAGCCTGCTTTGATATTTTTATTGAAATTTCTTATATGCTGAAATGATATCTATGCTGTGGTCCCTAGTTCTCTCTCTTCTTCTTTTGTTTTTCCTTTGAAAATTAACCAGTATTCCTGTGAATGTTAGTAATACTAGATTTTAGAATTATAGTGTTGTTTGGCCATACCAGCATGCTGACTCAATTATCCTCTTCTGTAATTATTTGAAAATTTTCAGTATTTGCTTACTTATTCATTGTATACAAAATCAACTTTCTGATGTATAGGGCAGCAGAAATACCCCACAGTCTCTTGTTCCTGTTCTGATGCTATAAAACTCTATAGGACAGTGATAATTGGTGCCACTCTCTTTTTCTTTGAGCATTTTAATGGCCTAGTTTGTTTATGGCCAACAAGCTCATGATGCTCAACAAACGTTTGTTGATAGAATTAATGAAAGGTATAGCATAAAATAATTTGTCAGTTTAATTCTTTCAAGATGGATATTAGGTACTATATATCCTATTCTATAGGTATTGCATAGTAAGTGCTACAGATCTTTATTTAGGAACTAGAGTGTGTCTGAGTTCTCATACTAATGGAATTGTGATACTTTGATCTACTACTTTGTTTTGCCACCCGAAGGAGTGAGGAGTTGGAGTATTTATTAATTACTTTGAGAATTTTGATTTAATTGCTTGAAATTTGTTTGTATATTGGTAGAACTGAACAACCTCCACTTTGTAAATATCTGTTCTACTATGTGCTGATAACAAAAGCACATTATATAATATCATGGTGAAATAAAATAGATTTAAGTAACTGTAATATAGATGTGATTGGAATAAATTCTGGACCTGATTTTTAATTCAGTAGAGGGAATATCAGCCAAGCAAAGATGTCTCTGACCATTTTTTTCCTATACTTAAAACTAACTGGAGAATTTCGTTAAATTACAGTCACGACATTTAATAATAAGACATTTTGCTATGATTTAGTGCTATATATAAAACTCTAGCTTGAGTGTTTCAAAAGGGAAAATATGCAACATAAAAACCAAATACGAAGGAAGTTAAAATGCACCTACATATGTACATATTTTTAAAATACTGAAATTTAACAGGTAACAAACCAAATATTAAAATGAGTTTGAGCATAAAATACAAAACTGTCTACATTAGCAGGAAAGAAATGAAATGTGCACTGTAGACATTAGAAAAATATTTTTAGACTCAGCCTTTCGTATCTAGCTTACCAATTTAAAGTGAAGCAGGTTTTTTTTTTTTTTACAGCCAGAAAGCTTTAGAGTGATTATGTGGCCTCTGTGAAATAAGATGCTGTTTTACCAACTCTGAGTATCCTTCTCGTTAAATAGTATGTATTTTGGTAATCAGTCTATCTGTGGTAATCTTTAAAAAAGCTAAAGTTCAGTAGACACCTTGCCCCATTTTGAGGTTGAGAAACGTGTTACCTTTACTTTGTTTTTAAACAACATATTGGGGCCCCTGAGACTGTCTACATGGCCAATAGTAGAGTCCTTTAGTGCTAACAGTCAATGTATGTTGTTCCCTTCACTTACAAGGTGAAGTACTTTCTCTGTATCATATGCTTTTAACATAGCATTCATGTGAGACCCTAGTAAGTCTAATCTGTGACGTGTCCTGGGTTCATTTCATAATGCTCCTTTTATTCTGTCCTCACTTGTGATAGGAACGCTATTTAGTAATTAAATAAGATAAAGTTAAATCATGCATAGTTTGTTACAAAGAACAACCAATAGAATCTATATATTTTGTCCATTTAGTAGATCTTGGATATGAGGAAAAATGAATAGGCTTAATGCAAAATTTGTCTTTTCAGAACACACAAAGTATAAAAATACAGAATAGGAATTAGATTTATGAAATTCAACAGGAAGATAGTTTTTATTTGAGTAACAATTAAAATATGTTCTTAAACTTAATGAATAAGCACAATATCATCTATTTATTATGGACATAAATTGATCCACCATAGCTAACTTCTAAAAATTTTATTTTTTGAAGTCAGAATATATTACTTTAAAATATTTTTATTTTTTTTAAGCTAAAAACAAAAATGCATTTTTTCTTAGGCTTTTAGAAAATACATCATAACTTATTTCTAGGCTTTCAGTGCTTTTTTTTTTTTTTTTTTTACCATAAAGAGATGAATTTGCCTTCATCAGATTACTGCTTGTGTACTAGACTGGTTGAGTTCTTGTCCTGTTCCTATGATTAGATTAGCTTGGACAGGTCATTTGGCTACTTTATGTCTCAGTTTCCCAATTACTGATTTATTTAGATAGTATGGCCTGCCATGATTTACAGATAGCAGCATAAGGATGAGGTAGACAATACTGTATAAAATTTTTATACTCCTAAGTAGAGCAGTACACATAATAATGTACTATCTTAATTATAGTATCTTTCACTTACTACCTCAAAATTACTCAAATCACAGCCATATACAGTTGATAGCATTCAGGGTTTTGAATGAGCTGTAAAGACAAATGCCATAAACAGCTATGGCAGAGGCAGTCAGCGTATTGCTGATTTTAAACCCAACTCTTTTTTTCCATTTCAGGTCCCCCGAAGTCATGGGTTGCTGGCTCCTGCTCAGAGTGACAACCCCCTGTGGAGTCTGCTGTACTGGCTCGACCACCACAGAGCCCCACTGGAGCATGGAGCCAGCCTAGAGAGGGTCAGGTAGGAACTGTTTTTTCACTTTATGGCACGGTTTTGCTGATTGGAAAAGAAAAAAGTAATTTTTATACCCCAAAAGGGTATAAAAACATTGGTGATTATTTTTGAAAAAGGGCTTTTCAAAACTGAGCCATATTGGAAAAAATCAGCACTTACCCGATCCTGTGCAAGCAGGCTCTATACTACATCCAGTTCCCCACAGTCCCCGTGACGATAGTCACATGTAGCACTTCTCAAATGGGTGCATTTGATCCTGTTTTTAGTGTTTATAGCATAAGTAGTTTGTAAATCAGATATGATGTTGATCTAGTTCTTTAGTCCTTAGCTACCGTTAATGATAGACTCCTGAGCACTTCAGGCATGGGAATATGCTCCATAGTTTTCAGAACAGCTTCCTGTCATTATTTCTCATTCAATATCATGTTTCTGAAAAAAAGGCTAGTAATAATAACATTAATTGACCCTTTCCTGTGTGCTATCTAAGTAGTTTACATGGATCATCTCATTAAGTCTTCACAAGAACAGTATGCGGTAGATACTGTGATTATCCCCATTTTACAGATGGAGAAACTGAGACATATAGACCTTAAATGACTTGTCCAGGATTACATTATTACTGAGTGGAAAAGCCAGAATTGAACCCAGAAGTCTGGCTGACAAGTACTTGTTATTTACCTTTAAGACTATAGTTACTTATTTTGTCTACAATTGAAAAAATTCTGATGAGAAAATTTAGAAAATTCTAAAGAGTTTTTTCAAGACCAGAACACAATTTTTTTTTTTTTAAATATACAGAAATTGGCCCTGAGACACCTTGAACTCAGCACTGAATGAATTTTTGCCTAAAGTTTATCTCTACCTTAAAAATAATAATTCTAAACACTTCCAATAAGTGGACCAACCATATTGGATTTTGCAATAAATTATCAGTAGACCATATGGTCTGATTTTTACCTTGTAATGGTGCTTTCTGAAAGATATTTTACGGGGAAATGGAGTAGAGCATATATTCTAGATCCTTCATCAATGTGTTTTTTAAAGACATATTCTTTCCTAAACTCTATCTAAAAAATTAAATAAGATGCACTTTATTTTATAAGATTTGTACATTACATAATATTTATGGAAAAATTAAATATTCAATAAAAGATTACCTGGAGAGTTGATAGTTTTCTGAGGGCTCTTAATTATAAATGAGAGCACAATGAAATGTATAACAAATACATAGGGACAAAAAATATTTTGTAAGACACTTCCTAGGAGGATTTTCCAATATTTATTTTACTGTGACTCAAATTTTTGTTATGTTTTTCTTTACTGTAGGAAATATAATTTTGATTTTCTATAAAGACAACTTATCTGTTCTTAAAAAACAACATAGGTAGGAATGTTGTATCTAACTCTAAAATGGATAAACGAGAAGTCTTATAAAGGAAAGTAAAGCATGGATAGATTGAGGAACTGATTGAAATACTATCATTCTTTCTTTCTTTTTTTTTGGTGTTGTACAGATTTGTTGAACTGAATGTTCTGATGAAGAGGTGATAAGTAAGGATAAGTCAAAGCTGTTATTCAGATGATCATGCTTTATCAAAATCTAGTAATACAAAAGTCTCTGAGCAAACGGTTGTATCAGAAGGTAGACAATTTAAAGTTGATAGGAGTGGTCCCAGTAGCAAGATTCAGATTTTTAAATGTAGAAATTAAAGCAATCAAGTGATAAAAAAATTGCTAAGAATCCAAGATATGTTGGAAAACTTTTCACTCTCAATTCAAAATATTTTATCTACTTTTGGGGGAATGAAGCCATGATGACTAGAAACTGGTGATTATCCAAAAGTACAGGGTTTTTGTTTTATTAATATTTGCTAAGAACTGGAGCACAGGATATTAGAAACCAGGAATTATTCTTATATTTTGGAGAGAGCTGTGCATATTATCCACATATTCCCTTCTCATATCGCCCTACTGGGACACTGGAACCCAAGCCAGGACTTGGTAGCCACCTCCTTCTATTCCCCAGTGCCTTGCTTAGGTTATTAGGTCCCTAGGATGACCAGGAAGAAAGGGGAAGCTTAGATCTAAAAATGTCACATAGTTAATTATTGTCAGAACCAGGTTTAGAATCAAAACTCCCTAACCCCAGACCAGTGCTCTTTCCATTTTATCATGCTGCCTTTCTTTATATCAGTGTTTTCCAAACAATAGAACACATTTATAGGACAAATTCTTACACAGAAACTCAGTGCAAAAAGGATAAAAAATTAAATGTTCTATTTAAAGCCAGGGTGGAAAGCATGAAGCTCAGACCATTAAGCCTACTCCTTTCCTCTCTTTTTCTTTTCCCACCAGGCCCCTAAAGAAACCTAAGCCTTCAACAGAGTACAGTTTTAATATGCACAACATATCTTAGAGTTTTAAAAATTATCTGTGTTTCTGTAATGGCAATTACTTCATTGAATTTTTCTCTTATAAACCATTTTCTTTGTCTGACATCTTCGCTTGAGCTCCTATTTTCAGCTCAGGGTACTACAACCAACATCTAGCAAAGTGTAGCGAGCATCTCATTTCATGCTTTGAATCCTCCAGTCCAGAATGAAAGCCATCTTTAAGGAGCTGGAAAGGGGTTTGAGAAGGGGAAGGAGTCTTCTGTTTAGTGAAGGAGATACTCTAGTTCTATTTTATCTACCTTGTACCTTGTGCTGTGCTAAATTTGAATTTGATAAAAGGTGTATGCATGGAAGTAGAAGAATATTTTCTTAACTACTTCTCAACGTTGCTGAATGCTTGCGTGGAATAACCTATCTTAAGCACATGGCCCCGCTTACTCACTGCTTGGGAAATATACCCCAGTACTTACTTCTATTCCCTACCCTTATACATTTGTTTCTTAAGCTTAGAGTTGATCATGACATTTGCTGTGCAGTTTTCTGCTGCTTACTTTTAAGTTGAAATCTCATTTTTGTTTCAGATTCTCCTTCTTCTGTGGTTAACAAACAGCTCGGATCCATGTCACTTGACGAGCAACAGGGTGCGTGCAACAGGAGATGCGCTATGCCCATCCATCCATAGTTTTATTGCAATGCATAAACTAAGCTCTCTCTCACTTTTTCATAGCATTTCATTTTGATTATGGTCTAATAGTCAGTATTTTGTGGGCTAAATTACCCTAGGTGGTATTGTGTACAAAGGTCCTCCCTGGCCTCAAATTATTTTCTACGTAAACTAAGTTAATTTCTACCTTTGGTCCCAGATGCCAACTCGAAATTCTCTTTTTATAATAATATTGTAGTGGATATAAGCTATATCCATTTTTTTAAATTCTAGGTATCAGAAAATTGTGTACAATTGTGAATGTGAGGTTACCATATTATCTAGTGGCTGATTTGGAAAAGGTTATATTGTACAGTAATATTCTGTATTACCAAATGGCTATTGTTAATGATACTTGGTTTTATGTCTCACTTACCCAGCGGTCAAACTCCTGATAGCTTTAACTATAAGGAATACAATTATGAACTCAGAGATAAGCTTTGGAGCTATCAGTCAGAAGGGAAAATCGCTTCCACTAGCACTTGCACTTTTTGTAGTAGGAGAGGAATGAAATCAACCTGAAAGCTGTGAGCATAGCCTCATGAGGTAGACAGGTTACTTATTTATCAGGTTTTATTACTAGCGGAGCAAATACAGCACAGAGACGGATTGGTAGAGGAAGACATTCTGACAATAAGAAGGGGAAGCTGAAAAGAAGGATCGAAGGAGGAAGACTATAAAAAACTAAACAAACAGGCTTTTAGAAGTAGGGCAAACAGCTTTACTGTTGCCCCTCAGAATTCCCTGGCCGATTCTAAATGTATTGTGATGCAGAGGGTAAAAAAAAGTTGATGTTAAGTTATCAAGAATAACTTCAATAATATTCACTTTTCTCTATTTAAAAAGATAGCTATCATTTAATAGACTTTATAAATATTTTTCCAAAAATTGGAAAAAAAAAAACTCAGCCATAAGGCCATAAGCTTTAGTTGGCTGAAAGTTTACACATGTAGGATGACTCATTTGCTGATAGTATTTGGGAAATTAAATGTTGCTGAAGTAGTGTGAAATAGATCTAATTTTAGCTATCTTCTTGAAGACATATTCAGAAACTAATTTTAAAATAAATTACTTCTGATCTTAAATTATTCTCTATAGACCTGAGATGACAAGTGTTGTTGGAGGTTTTTCTGTTCTTGAGAATGAATGAATGATGAATGAGTTGGTGAATGAATTTGAGAACTAAGAAATTAAGCACGTTTTATCTATATACATTTATTGTAGAGGTATTAACAGTGATGAATAATTCCCTTAAGGTAAAGTACAGTTATATCATAATATATTGTACTATTGTTTAAAGCCACTCTCTAATCAAATAATCTTTTTTGTAAGGATATATGAATATAAATAGTATATCACTACCAGAGAGTTTGTAGCCAGATTCATATTCTGTTCATCACATAGGATAATTTCCATTGATTACATTGAATATTTTATTCAATTTAAGTTGGTACTTAATTTACTTATGATATGGGTATGGCAGAAAGAGATGAATAAAGGATAACTCTCAGATTTTTGGATCAAGGCCTGGGTGAATGATGATGCCATTTAACTAGGGTAGACTTGTTTGGAGGCAGAAATCAAGAGGTTCTCTGTTTTTCTGCCTTTTAGTCATTATCAGTAGAAATGTTATATAAAAGGGCAAATATTGAGCAGGCTTGGCAGAAGCTGCACTGTAATAGACCATCATCAATGAACTGTGTAATAAGTCCTCTGAGCAGAAATAAATTAAAGGCGAATAGTATATTCAAGTGAATTAAATCCTGAGCTTTTCTTTTTACATGCCTTTTTGTTTAGCAGGATTACATCTTTTAAAGTACTTGGGACTTCTACATCCCAGGCTTGTATTACCTAAAAATAACTTTTATAAAAATTAGAGAAACTGCCCACCACTGTCCTTCTCACCTGAACTAATGGAATCACCTCTTACCTGGGCTCCTTGTATCCACTCAGGCTATATAGCCTGTTCCCCAGCAATAGCCAGAGTGAACTTTTAAAAACATAAATCTAATCATGTCCTTCATCTACCTAAAACTTTTTAATTGTATCCCTTGCCCTTCAAAACAACCTAAACCCAAACCTTGGTTTACAGAGCCCTACATGACCTCCTGGACCTTGTCTCTCCAGCCTTATCTCAGGCCACCCCTCCCTCATTTACTCAGCTCTTAACAAACAGGTCT
Source organism: Mirounga leonina (assembly GCF_011800145.1). Classification (NCBI taxonomy): domain Eukaryota; kingdom Metazoa; phylum Chordata; class Mammalia; order Carnivora; family Phocidae; genus Mirounga; species Mirounga leonina. Next base: position 57,710,096 of record NW_023270389.1, on the reverse strand, counting down.
GCTTTTAGTCCTTTTAATACTCCATGCTTCTTTCCCTCTCAAAAGCTTTATATATGCTATTCCTTCTGCCAAAATCCTTTTCCCTACAGCAACTTCTACTCATCAAATCCCAGTTAGAAATTTCTTTCTCAAAAACAATATGACATTTTAATTTGAAATAATTCTCCCCTCTTTTTCTCTTTGTTACCTTCTGTATTCCTTCATTGCATTTGTCAGAATTTGTGATCATACATTTAAGGGTTGGTTTGATGCCTATATCCTCTAAATATTGCTTTCATTCTCTCTTACACTCAGTGCCTAACTAACACCATATCTTTTATACATTAAACAATAAATATCTGTTAAATGTGGGAGTAAATGAATTCTTTAAGCAGTGGGATGCCATAGACATTATTTCAGCTTGGGCAGAACCAGATTTATGTATTGGAAAGATGATTTTGGCAGGATTATAGATAGTTGATTGGAAGAGTTGGTAAGATTGATTGAAAACTGCAAGACCATGTAAGGGGCTGTTGCAGTAGTCCAGGTGAGAGATAGTACGGGGTCTAAGCTAAGGCAGCTAGTGGTGGGAAATGAGAAGGGTGGACAGATTTTTTAAATATTTAAGAGACAGGATTGATGGTACTTTGAGACTGAGTAGTTAAAAATGAATGAGGGAACCATATCCAGGCGTCTTGATGGGTAATAGTGATACCATCAACCAAGATAGGGATTTCAGGAGAAGCAGCTCGTTTGGGGTCGGGGGGAGATACATGAGATTTTCTTGATATGTTGAGTTTGAAATACCTTGAGATATCCAAATGGAGAAATGTTATAGACAGTTGAATGGATATATGTTTCTGGGGGGTGGGGGGTCACTGGAGAGGCCTGAGGTGGAGATAAACATTAAGAATCATCAATTTACCGATAGTAGTAGAAACCAGGGGAGCAGATGAGACTGTCTAGGAAAAGAGGATACAGTGAAAGGGGGAGAGTCTACACTACGAGCAAGCAGAGAACAGGATCTAGCTAAGGAGACAGAAAAGGAACAAGCAAAGAAATTGGCAGAAAGAATGCAACATCAGGGGAAAAGGAAAGTTCAAGGAGGAGATGGTTGCAGCAACATGTGAAGCAACAATGTCATATGAAAAGGACTGAGATGTTTTTGGACGTTGGTAATATGTAGGTTATCCATTGCTGTGGCTTTGTAATTTCGGTGGTACGGTGGAGGCAGAAGCCAGATAGCATGGTTGGAGAAGAAAGATTTTTTTAAAAAGGTGGAAATATTGGTATGTAGATGATCTTCCAATAAGCTCAATTAAAAAAAAGATAGAGGACAGGTAATGTCCGGGGGGGGGGGTAGTTTCAAAACAGCTTTTTTTTTTTTTTAAGTTTACATTCTTTTCTTCATTGATTTGTATACATTATTTTAAAAATACTTTTTAAATACATGAAAGACTGAACCTAAGGCTTTGGTGCATTGTGTTATTTAATTATTATAACATTTCTCTGAATTAGAGATTGTATAAGAAGAGTAAGAGACAGAAGAATGATGAACTACTTGCCAAGATCATACAGCCAATGAGTGAAGGACCTGGGAGTCACACTCACATCTGTTAGAGCCAGGAATCACTCTGCTAAAGCCATATCCCCAGGAGCAGAGGGTGTATACAAAACTGAGCATGTTTATCAGATAAGAAAGACTCCTTGTGGAAGAAGTTAAAGGTATAGGGGATAGTTGATGTCCTCAGATAATGCTCTTAGTTCAAGTTTTAATTTTGTCAAGACTCTTGTTCTCCATTTTACCCTGTAGAATGGGAAAAGTACATTTAATAAGTTTTCTTTCTGAATATGTCTCTAAGGATTGTTTAACCGTATTTTAAATTTCTTATTCATACTTGTAAAGAGACACTTAGATATTTTAAGTTGATAATTCAGTTTTATTTTACCTGACCTTGTTCATCTCACAAGTCCTCTGGTACTTTGACATGTTGTTTAATTTCCCATAGTAGTTTATAGGTTTCTTTATTGGGGATAAAAATATTACTAATTAATTAAAAATTGGGGCGCCTGGCTGGCTCAGTCGGTAGAGCACACGACTCTTGATCTAAGGGTTGTAAGTTCGAGTCCCACATTGGGTGTAGAGGTTACTTAAAAATAAAATCTTTAAAAAAGAATTTTTTTAAAATTGTAATGGACTTGCTTCACTGAAAAGTTGTTTTCTTTCAATGTTTATATACATGTTATTGAATTAGTTGATTGCAGTCACTTTTGTTTATCTTGCATTTTTGACAAAAGCACAACATTTGATAAACATGTATTTAGTCTAAACCTTCAGAGTCATAAATGCAAGCAATAGTTAATTTCTTTTATCAAAATACTTTTTAAAGAAACAGTCAAGGAAATAAGTGCACAACATGCACATTGTTTTTATCCTGTTGTAAAATACTTCCCAATATTCTGCAAATATGGGGCTTTGCGAACACACATTGACAGCCTTTCCATGCTAATTAGAAACTCCTTTTGAGTAAGCACACTGGTATCTGTCCTGCATTTTGTTTAGTTTGAACAGTGTTTTAATGAGTAGTTCTGGTGTTTCTTTTTATTTAGATCTCTATGTTAGGCCTACCGTATTATAAGGGAAATAATCCTCTTCTGGCATATATTTCTCGTGCCCATTTATATTATGAAAACAAACACATTTTTTTTTCCTGTTAAAAATACTTAGGTCAGCAATTTTCCCCTATTAAAACAACAACAAAAGAAACCTATGACCTGAACTTTAAATTTTTGACAGCGTATAAGAAAATCATTGTGCCTGAGTTTTAAATTTTGGCCATGACTAAAGGTAGTTGTCTATATTCATTACAGTGATAATCATTAAGTGGGAGTTGATAATGCTATTACATTTGAAACTTATGCCTATGGGCAATTGTGCATCTGTCAGACACTCTAATTTGTAGCCTTAGAAATATAAATGTTAACTCTCCACTGTATATATTGTACAAAAGCAGGCTTCCTTTGATGTTGATAAAATGTTAACTTAGAGAATGAAGCTTTTGGTTTACGAGGAACCAGTGAAACAGCTCTTACTAACTCCACTAAGGTAGATGGGAAATGGGAAAGTTGGGCCTGTCATACATTAAGTGTGCATTCCCCTAAGATCACCAAATTAAAATTTCATTTTAGTAATATCTTGACAATATTACCTCAAGTAATATTTTAGATCACCATTAAGTGTACTTTGACAATTCCAATTTTTATTAAATAAATATCTAATTATTGAAGCCTGTTCTGTTAATGGGAAGTATCAATTCAGTATTCATCATACTGGAATATATCTGTAAGTACTGTATCTTAAATTCTAGAGAAAAAATAAGTTAGTGAAGTTAGACTTCATTCTCGATTTTTTATATTACTTAGAACTAATTATTATTTCATTGCTCAGAACGGAGCAACTAGTCCTCCTTTCCCCAACTACCAAGTCTGGATTCTTCCCATTAGTGATGTAGTTGATCTTTTGGAGGTTAAACCCTATTTCATTTTTATTGCGTGTATTCACTTATTCACTCTCATCTTAACCAAATCAGTATCTGTCTATATATCTAGTTAAATTGTGTTCTAACTCTGAATTGTGTATGATAAAAATAACTGGCATTTATTGAGTTTTTAGTGTGTGGCTGGCATTGTGTTAAAAACTTTACATGCATTATCTCATTTGTTCTAATATGATGAGTAGTAATATCCTCATTTTACTGATGAAGAAACCAAGACTCCCAAGAAATATGTAAGGACAAGAGAAATAAGTGATGGAGCCATATTTGTATGTCTCTGTTATTAATTCAACTCATATTATCTATTTTTGCCTGTGGCAAGTACTGGGTTCAACACTAGGATGCATGAATGAATAAAGCTAATGCTCCCTGTGCTTGGAACATAGTGTTGATTAACACTAACAGTGTTAATAATAACAATAGAGTTGATTAACCATAATAATAATAGCGGAGACACTTACAGTGCATAGTCTTTGTGCCAAACATTACTTTGAGCAATTTCTTCATGTTAATTTACCTAATCCACGCTACAACCTTATACAGTAGGTACTGTTATTCTCATTTTCCAGATGAGGAAACTGAGGCAAAGAGAGGTTAAGAAACTTGCCTGAGGGAGCCTGGGTGGCTCAGTCGGTTAAGCGTCTGCCTTCAGCTCAGGTCATGATCCCAGGGTCCTGGGATCGAGTCCCGCATTGGGCTCCCTGCTCGGCGGGGAGCCTGCTTCTCCCTCTGCCTGCTGCTCTCCCTGCTTGTGCTCACTCTCTCTCTGTCAAATAAGAAAAAAGAAACTTGCCTGAGCTCACATACTATGTGTTATACGTGTGGTTCAAACCCAAGCCTGGCTCTGCCATCTGTGATCATAACCGCTATGCTTTGCCTCATCTAACAGTAGAGACAGATGGTAAAAAAAAAAAATATATATATATATATATATATATAAGTGTGATGAGTGTTATAAAAGAGGAAATAACAAGGTTCATTGGGAAACATATAAGTGAGTCTTTGTCTCTTCTGGTTAGGGGAGGCCAAGTGAGGCATCCATGAGGATGAGACATTTAAGCTGAGGTCTGAAAGATGAGTATGAGTAAATTAGGTGAAGGGGTGTGAGTGCAGGGAAGCATGAATAGCATGTGGAGAGGCTCTGGGATAATCACGTTAGCATGACCGTGAGAATCCCAGTGTGGCTGGAGTGTGCGTGTAGCTTCAAGAGATAGGTGGAGCCCAGATTGAGAAGGACCTTTGGGACAGTTTAAGGTTTTGGATTTTAAGAACAGTAGGAAGCTAAGGAAGTATTTAAATAGAGAATGGCCTGATCTGCTTTATTCTGAATAGATTATGGTGAGTTGACTAGAGACCAAATCACTTAGGAAGTTCTCCTGGTAATAAAGATTTTTTTTTTAAGATTTTATTTATTTATTCATGAGAGAGAGAGAGAGGCAGAGGGAGAAGCAGGCTCCCTGCTGAGCAGGGAGCCCAATGCGGGACTGGATCCCAGGACCCCGGGATCATGACCTGAGCCGAAGGCAGAAGCTTAACCATCTGAGCCACCCAGGCGCCCGTGGTAATAAAGATTTTGACCTGCTGATAGAAGTATGGCAAGAGAATGAAAAGATTCAAGAAGTATCTAGCATATAGAGTAAACAGGCTTTGATAATAGTCAAATGAGGCAAGGGATTAAGGAGGAGTCCAGAGTATAAACTGCAGTAACAACTCCAGAATTTCTATATAGAAGTGGTTTAGTAATGGCAAGCTGGTGTCTTCACAGATTTGTGGTTGTTTGGGGGAGTTACTGGTGGAGATTAACAGATGCCATTTCTAGCTGCTGCAGGGGTGACTCCCAAGTTTTGATTAAGCACAGTTAAGTGGGTGGATACTTTCTTAAATAGGTAACCCTGGAAAAGGAGTAAAGTATGGGATGCATAGAAGGAGGTAGGAATCACAGGCTTGGTTTTGAATATGTTGATTTTGAGTTATCTGTGTGAGACACCCATGTGGAAAAGTCTGTTGGGCTGTGGATCATATGGATATGAAGCTTAGAAAAGATGTCAGGGGTGCCGCTCAAGGTCATGAGTTCAAGCCCTATGTTGGGCCTGGAGCCTACTTAAAAAAAAAAAAAAGGAGAGAGAAAAGAAATCTTTTAAAATAAAAGAAAGGTGTCAGAGCTAGAGAAATAAATTGGAAATTTTCTGCATATAGATGGTAATTGAGGCCATAAAAGTAGATGAAATTGACAAGGATGAGTATAAAAAATGAGGGGAGGAAGTACAATATCTAAAACATCTCAAAGAAAATCAGAAAAATTCCCAAATTGAAGATTTTGCTAGAGGAGAGCTGGTAAAGGAGATGAAGGAGCAACCACAGAGGTCACAGGTAAAGTAGACCAGTACAATGTCATGAGATTAAGAGAGGAGAAAGTCTCAAATACAGGAGAACTGTGTATGTGAGTGCTGCCGAAAGGCCAAATAAATAGTTTCCAGAAATTCTCCACTAAATTAATGTGGAGGAGATTGATAAAATTAGTGAGAGCAGTTTCACAGGCTGATAGAGACAGAGGCCACAGTAGAGCAGGAGATGGAGAAATGGGAGATGAGAAGTAAGAAAAGCATTTCAAAACAATAAGCAAGGAGGACAGTTGCTGGAGGGGAAAGTGGTTAAAGAGTGTTCTCTGAAGCTGTCTACCTCGTTTGTTCATTTTTATTTGAAAGGACATTTTAACATATCCATCTGTTTACTATATGACAGGTTTGATTTTTTAGAAAGATAACATACCTGGGGAATCAGTTACAAAAAGAGAGGTACTGGATAAGGATTTTGGCAGGTCTTCTGTGCCACATGGGGTGGGCATCTTTACCTGTTTTCTTCCTGTCTGTTCTCCCTCAAGACTGAATGGGAAAGAGGAATAGGGACTTTTATGCATAGAGAGCTATAAGACTTACAGGTCTGCAGCAGGTGAAAGAGAGCCTAGGTCGCATTCGGTGAAGTGACAACTACATTTCAACCCATAAATTCTAAATGTCACTGGGAATATGAAACCAGGCAGAGTCTGAATCTATATGTATCCCCAACCCATGCTTAAGTTCAATTTACGTGTCTATGTTATGTGATGAAAAAAGTTCTTGGATTAAAATTAGTATAATTGACATAAAGGTTGAGTTTTGATTGCCAGGAAGAAAATATGAACAGAATATTATTTCCAAAAGATTTTATAGGAGGGATTTATGAAGAAATACCAGTATTAAACTTGTGCTTTGTTTGGTTTTGGCTTTCATAACATAGTTTATAAAGTCAAATTACACTAGTGAGAACACTAATTTTTAGAATTAAATGTTGTCTCTTGCAGTCGTGTGTTTGGTAGAGAGGGGTTTTCTGTGAAGAATCTACTCCTAAAAATAGTTTCCCCACTTTGAATCAGAATCGCCTTCTTATACAAATGATTGGAAGAACTGGGTATTCAGTAGTCTGAGGTCTGCAGAAAAGTTACAGATTTCTGACCTGTAAAAATGGAAGTTTTTCATTGTTCTAGAAACAATATTTGAGAGATTTGCCTTTTTTCTGTGTAAGCCAAGTAAGTTGGGGAGCAAAATTTGGGAAGATAGTTGAACCCTATCATTGATGTGTCTACATTTTTTCAGAGAATTCAGAGAAAGTTTCTTTTTAGATTTAATTTTTTTTAAACTTTTGACATAATGGAATGAGAAGTCTCAATAAGGTCATTGCATAATAGAAAATACTTTTAGTAAAGAATATACTATTTCTAAGTTATCTCCAGTTTACCTAAGCCATTATGGGTGATTAGTGTATGATTATACAGTTATGATAGTGTCCCAGTGGCAGAAAAGATGTTGGGCAGAGTGATTCCAAACAAATTATTGTGGCCATATCCTCATTCATTATCTTCATTTTGATTATACTTTAAATTTACATATAGGATAGGTCTCCAGGGATATCCTAGCTAGAAATCCAAAAAACATCCATATCAGTATTTAGATGATATGCAAACCTAGTTGCCAAGATAGTGTATTTTGTACTACTGTTAGCACACTTAATTTTTTGTATGTCTTTGAGCATCTTTTTTTAGAACCAAAAATGATTATAATTTCATAATGTCAGTGCACAGATTAAATGGTTTGAATACATACATATTACCAAAAAGAAAAATGTATTTGTGGTTCATATGTGAAAGGCTCAGAAAGTATCTGATTAAAGTTCAGAGAAGTTCCTTTCAAATTATATTCCAGACCATTCTGAAGTTTCTTCCTGAGTCAGTACACTAACCTGAAAGGGGTCTTATACCAAATCTAGAGAGGACCTTTTAAATTTGGTTCTTAATCTTAAAACTTTAGCAGTGTTGAACAAATTAAAAGCGATTTTCCCCCACTACACTGCCCTTGTGCTGAGAGCACCAGAATTTAATTAATTTTATTCTCCTATAATGTTTTTAGAGAAAGGAGAAATAGTTCAATCTCTAAGGGCCCTGCAAGAAGATACAGTATAGTTTTCCACTACTCTGGGGCCAAAGTGACAATTTGGGCTACCAGAACTTTTATCAGTTACGTTAATATATTGCTGATATGAATTAGACATTTCTGAGAAATAACACCACCAACAATTGATATTTCTTAACTGAAATATTTATTTAAGCAATTATTTTCTACTTCGTATTCAAGTTATTTCGAAGACAGTATAGCAAGTAGGAACTTCACATAGAAGGAAGCCTAGATGCCTAGAGTAAAAAAATCTAGCTCAGAATCACCAGTTTCATCATCCGTAAAATGGACATGGGGCTATATGCTACAAAGGTTTTAAACAAGGATACATAGATCTCCTAGGACATAGTAATGCCAAATAAATTTTAGTTACTATTATGATGGTGCTTTTATATAAAACCATTTGTTTAGGTGATGTTCTAATCCTGAAGGCTCTTAAATTAAAACTTCTACTGTTAAGCAAGAAATATCTTAGTTATAAATTTCTGGGTATTGTTTAAGTAAGGCTTTGAATAATACAGTTTTTAGATTGTGTTTGCTGACCCAGCTTCTAATAAATAGAGCAAGTTAAGGAAAATCTAAATGGTTACAAGTATTTTTTCAACTACAGTAAAAATCAAACATTTAATTTTTTAGTTTTTTAAAGTTGATTTTTCTTAGACATTTCTAGCTTAAAATATGTATTTTATCAGAAAAAAATGTGAATTAATTCACTAATAAGCCAGGAATCTACATTTCTGAGAAAACTGAACGTGACAGGATGTATGTGATCAAGAAAAGGAGTATTAAAAGTAGGAAGAGTAGGCTGGAACTAACCAGGAGATGAACCCTAAACTTTGGATAGATATTCTCATTAATGCCTCAGTTCTGCATTGTGTGGTGTTTCTGCCAGAGGCGCTCATTATTTATGTGCAGTCTTCAAGGAATGAACTAGACTCGGGTCTGAAGTTTGTGTAGCTAACAGAAGAGTGCATTCTGTTTATACAACGATGGGCCAGTTTTACCCAGGGCTGCTGAGTTCATTAACAACCTGAATATAGAAATTCTGTCAACTATAGTCATTTTATAAATTAAATGAGTACCACTATGTTTTACATGATTTACAATATGTAGATTATATTCATGAGAGATTAAATAATAACTTTGTAGTAGATACCATAAGGAAGAAGGTTTTAATTAACACTGATCATCTCAGGAAGCTTCTTGCTTTCTGGGAAGGGGGTGTTGTATACATTTAAATAAGATATTTTCTATACCAGTTTGACCTCCGAACAGCTCTTTTGTTCATTATATTCCTATAATTATAGCATTCAAGTCTCTGTCTCTCTAATTTTACTCAAAAGAGAAAATTTTGAAATAGCATTTAAATGGCTTTTTAAAACTTTTGCTTCTGTAACTGAGGTGGATGTAAGAAATTCTGTCCTATTCTCTTACACCTGCTTTTGTTTTCTATTCCTTCTTTACTTTAAAAGAAAAATAAATAGCAAAGCACTTTATAAAGTGCTGTGAGAGATAATGAAAGAACGAGCCCCAGCTCTGCCTCTTGGTTTCCTGGATCATTCTCAGTCTTTCAGCTGTCTGTCCTCATCAGTTCTAGGTGCCTAAAGATGACCATGATTTGGGTAGGAGTGGGGACAGAAATTTCAACAACATAATTAAGAATAAGGGAAAACTATGTGTGGACATATGACTAACAGCAAATTTTTTAAAGATGGTCAAGGGTAGGACAGATGTTTTAAAAGTCCCATTCTTGATAATTTTATGTAAGCTAAATGTCTGTTAATTCAGTTATTTTATCAGAATGACATTTGATAAAACACCTCTTGTAAAACACTGAATGTGATACTGAATCTTTGAAAGTTGTGTAATGGCTTGTTAATTTATTTCCAGCAGCTGTTTATATCAATGACATAGTCATAACAAGAATAGTACAAGAACCAAAGTTTTTACCATTTGGGAGGCCAGCTTTATAATTCATTGACACTTTTATTTTCAAATACCAATTAATATCATAGGAGAGGATCTCTCGTGAGTTAGAATTGAAGGCCTAAGAACTGATAGTCCTGAGTTTGTTATCAGCTTGACTTCTCATCTCTTGGACAGAATCTTTTTCCCTTTCTACTGCAGTTCTGTATTTGAGGTCTTGTTAATTGCCCTCTCACAGGATAAAAGTTAGAGCAGAGGTTCTGTCCGATTCTCTTTTAATAAGTGCTCCAGTGTCTTCAAGAGGGATGCAAAAAATACAAGTCCTTCATTGCAATATAAAGTGAACCTAATAACCAAAAAACCTGAGTAATTTTGGTTTTATGCCTTTGTTGTTATTTTCCAAGGCAGAAGGCTTATTTTTTGTACTGTTACATCAGTTCTTGAACGGGTATCAAGAAAACAATTATATCACAGAAGCATATTCTTTCTGCAGGCAATTGGCAGAAATGTTACGTTTGATTATATATAGTAGTCTGTATTTTCTCTGTATGTTAATGTTTCCCCAAACTATTAATCATAAAAAGAAAAAATTTTAAAGCTCTATTTTATTTTGTCTTTGAATACCCAGGTACTCTTGCTGGGGGGAGGCGGGGACATGCGGGAAAGGATGATTTTGGAGTGGCCTTTATCAATTTCTGTCAGATTTCTTGATTTTATTTGCTATTTTACAAAGATTTAATATGTTGAGATAGATATATATTATGGACATCCCCTGTAGACTCTTAAGGTGAAATTACCATTTCCATAATTTAGAAAACAAATTACTTGCAAGATTAGTCAGGAGAGGAAGAGGAAATATACTAAAACATATGGTCTTGTAGCAAGGAGAGTTTTATAAATATCAAAAGCACATCGTTTTCTTTTCCTCCCCTCCCAATAGAGTTCAGGCTCTACTCCCTTTCTAGATTATAAATCTATGGTTTTGAAAGAACAGAAAGAATTTGATAACCTTCAGTTGTTGCAGAATTTTCACTGAACCACTTCTTTCAGAGCCCCAGCATCTTCTCAGTGTTTCTGAAGGAGCTAATGTTAGCTATTCTTGATGCTCTAGCAACTAAAAAATAAAATAGCGACCATTCCATTAAATGAAAGTACCAATTTTTAACATATTTCATTGCTTGTTAATATTCTTTGATTTCCTAATGACTAAATATGGTTCTCAAATGTGTTTAATTTTCCATCTGAATCAAAGGGAGTCATGTACACAAAGCTAGAATTTGATGCAATGCCACTTTGAAATAGTGTTTCTATAACACTTGCTTTTGAACTTTAAGTGAGAACCATAACAGATGTGAGAAAGAATTATGACAAGGACAACCTAATTTAAGTTTTATAAATTTTAGGAAATGTCATCTTTTTATTGGTTTCAGAGACTTTTTCAAATGTTTTAAACACAATTTTCAGATAACAATAATGAAAAGCTGAGCCCCAAACCAGGGACAGGTGAACCAGTTTTAAGTTTGCACTACAGCACAGAAGGAACAACTACAAGCACAATAAAACTGAACTTTACAGATGAATGGTAAGTTAATATTTTTGTAAAGCTGTTCTTAGCCTTTGTAGGATTGTATTAGATATTATTTTTAGCACTTCATCATCTTTATGTTTTGTTTTGCTGTAATGCATTGGTTCTCAAATTTAATGTGCTTCAGAATGGCTTGAAGAGGTTGTTAAAACACAGATTACTGGGCCCCACTCTTGGTTAAGTTTGAGGTGAGATCAGAGAATTTGCATTTCTAAAAACTTCCCAGGAGATGCTGATGTTGGTGGTCCTGGAGTATTTCTTCTGATAGAAAATGCAGAAGATAAAAAAAAATAATTAATCACCAATAGACCATTAGTGCCAAAAAATAAACCTAACATTTTGGAACTTTTTGCAGTCTTAGTCCTGTGTACAGGTGTGTGTGTATATATGTGTGTATATATGTGTATATATATGTACACACACACACACACATATATATACATATTTGTATGCATGTTTGATTTGGGGTTTTAAATTTTAATCATCCTGAACATATGCTATTCTCTCCTGCATTTATTTGGCCTAACTCTGTAATAAATATTTCCACATTTCTACTTAATTTTTATAAATACATATTTACTAGCTGTGTACTATGCCATCAGTTAGATTTACCATAATTTACTTAACCATTTCCCTTTCATCAGGCAGTGAATTTGTTTGCCTTTTTTTAAAATGACGAATATCTTTGTTTACAAGCTTTTTCCTACCTTTAAGATTATTGATTTGAGACGTATTTTTAGAAGTTGAATTCTATCTAGGTCAAAGGATATTGCCAAATTATTTTCAAAGGGCTCTTCTGTCACTGCATTTCTCCCAGCAGCATAGGAAAGCACACACATGTGCGGTCCCCAGGCCAGTATTCAATATCAGTATATTCATTTATTTTTAACTTATGTATTTGATTTTAAAATAATTGTCATTTTTATTTAATTGATTAATAGTAAGGTTGAACTTGATATTTTGTCTAGGTTCTCTTTAATGACATTTCTGATTATACTTATGGTTTATTAATCTAGTTAAATCTTATGTTTTAAAAAAATCAAGTTATGTGAGCTTCTTATATTCTTTCACACTGTCTCATGGCCTTATGCTTGAGACAGCATCCAAAATTTTGTTAAGTTTATTGATATATAAATATGATTTAATATATAGATAATATAATCTTTCTTAATATATAATTAATTATATATTAATATAATTATATGATTAATATGTAATAATTATATTGATCATCTTATAACCAATATATTAATTATGTTACATAATTAATATATTATTACATTAATATATTCAATTGTATATTATATATTATATGCTGGTATAATATATAAATAATATGTAGTTATATATTATTTATTAATATATAATTATATGTTGATATGTGATATTATTTATTTATTCCAATTCACTGGTTTCCATTTGTGTTTATATGTGTATGTATTTTACATTAAAATCTTTGATTAAGTAGTATTTTAAAATACTATTGAAATCCTTCTATGTTCCAGAGACTATTCTAGACACTGGGAATACATCAGTGAAAAAAACTGGCCAAAGGCCCTTGTCTTATTGGAACTTACATTCTAGGGGAAGATAGACAATAAACAGAGTAAATAAGGGAATTGTGTAGTATGGTAGGAGGTACTAAGTGCTATGGAAGAAAACAGAGCAAGTAAGGGGTGATAGGGAGACCTCGGGCAAGGGTAGACATCATTGAGGAAATGGCATTTGGACAAAAACTTGAAGGGTAAGGAGTGAGCCATGCATAAATCTGGAGGAAGAGCGTTATAGGCAGAGAGAAAGCTAGTTCAAAGGCTCTGAAGCAGGAACAGATGGAGTACATTCAAGGAACTTTAAGAAAACCCGTGTAGCTGGAGTGGAGTGACCAAAGGAGAAAGTAGTGGCAAAGATGGTCAGCCAGGCGTGAGGAGCATATTTAAAGGATAGAGGATGTCTCTGATGGCTGTGTAGAGACTAGGCCATAGGTAGAAGCCAGGCGACCAGTTGAAAGACTTTGACAGTAAGAAAGGTGAGAGGTGGTGAGGGCAGTGGAGATAGTAAGAAGAAACTGGATTCTAGATATATATTTGAAGGCTGAACAGTCAGTAGAATTTCTAATTTCTTTATGAGCCCTAGTGTTTGAACTCAACTTTTTATAATCCTGCATGATATCTGTGGCCCTTTTCCTTAATACGTAATTTAAGATCATAGAAGATTGTTATTCTTTATGTCTTTCCTGTTCTACTCTTATGTTTCTGTATAGAAAAGCCTGATTTTTTTATAGAGAATCTCACTGGAGTATTTTTTTAGCAAAGATCTTTAGTCCCACTCTTCTTTTGAATGCTACTTTTCCTTCTCTAAAAACTGACCATGAATTACATTCTCTCATTCATTAGTTTCTTATTTCTTTATCAAAAAGTAATTAGCTTTTTTTTTCTGATTAAGAAAGAAAAAAGAAAAAAATGGTAAAAGGAGAATTCAGGAAGGCAGTCTTTTTCATCTCTGCCAGTTTGGTATCTTGCTTTTATTTTAGTTTCTTTGATGATAGATGAGGCAATAGAGCACACTAAGAGCTTAGATGTTAAACTTGACAAGCTGTTGAACCTCTCTGAATCTTAGTGTTTTCATCTGAAAATGGGCATATTTAAGAGAACCTACTTCAGAGTTTTGTTGGGAAGATTTAATGAGATCACGCAGAAAAAGTCCATAGCACTTAGCACATTGACGGGCACGTGATAGGCCCAGGGGTCAGCTTTACGTTATCATCTTTTGTAAATTGCCTTTCATATCCTTTGCCCGTTTTTCTACTGCAATGTTTATCTTTTTCTTATTGATTTATAAGAACTATTTATTTATTATAAAATTAAGTGAGGATGATACCATTTGTCTTTCATTTGTTGCAAATATTTTTCCCAGTTTGTTGTTTGTCTTTCAGTTTACTTATGGTAGTTTTGCTTTATGGTTTCGGCCTGTGAGCTCATGCTTAGAAAATCCTGTCCTTCCCAGGATTAGGGGGAAAGCTTCTTCTTATTTTCCTCTTATATTTCTGTGATTTTATATCAAAAATATGTGTTTAATGATTCTACAATTTATTCTGCCATAAAGTATGATGTAGAGCTATAGCTTAATTTTTCCACAACTGTTCCTTTGTCCTAGTACCATTTATTGAACAATTTATTCTTTTTTCTGTGATTTAAAATGCCATATTAACATATGCTAAATATATTTACTTGGTTACATTGTCTTTTCCACTAATGGCTCTGTTTTCCTACATCAGTACTATGTTTTAGCTATCAAAACTATTATGCACTGAGCATTTTATTTATGCCTGTATCATAGCTTTCTCAATGGAAAAAAAAGATTTATATATCATATTGTCTTCTCTTTACCAAAATTGCTATATATTTCTTTCTGGTTAAAAAGAAATAACATGTTCATTGAAAAAAAAAATTCAGAATCTAGAGAAAAGTATGGAAAAACTCACTTGCAATAATCCTACTGAGATGACACTTAACATGGGTACACATCCTTTCTGACATTATTCTCTGCATATATGCCCATGTAGATATGCATTCTTTTAAAAAACATATCCTATTATACATGGGTGCCCTTTAAAAAAAATCAAATTGACTTCTGCAATTAGCCTAAAAGAGTTTTTATAAAATCTTGGCCAAAAGTCCATGATGATTTGCATTGTTTATTGAGTCACTGCTATATGTCTGTAATTAACAGTTTTCAAGTACTGTAACTCTTAAGCTTTTTTTTCTTGTTCACATTTATTCTAAATCTAAGAAATTATTGCATTTCTATGAATTTAATTTTAATCTTAGTCAGATTATTGTACATTTTCCTCTATTTTCTTTCCCATTCAATCCCCACCTTACACATATGCCATGATTTATCACAGAATATTCCTTGAAAATTATTTAAATCTATCTAGTATTCTGCTCTAGCCAAAAATGCTGACAGAATTATAGTCATTATCAGGTAAGTATTAAAACTAAAACATGAAACATTATCCTAACCTTCTGCAAAACCATGGTGCTCAATCACCTGCCATATCTGAACAGCAATCCAGAGTGGATGTGATCCACAGAGGGCAGTTCAAGGACCAAAGAACTATCCAGGTCTCTTTTCAAGTATTAATTTAAAAGTAGCCTAGAACAACAAAGTCTGAAAGGACATATGATCAAAGTCCGTAAAACCAGGAAGAATTGGGATGCGGTGAACCATCTGTGGTGAGGACAAGAAGGGGGTCTATGTAATTAAATTAAAATTCAATAGAAATGTATAGAAATATATATCTGATTATAGAAGCATCAAAACTGTGAAGAAGTGGTGGTCCTTTGGTATTTTTAAATCTCCTTTTTAAAGTTAAAGAGGATTAGAATAATCACCTTGATGTTTAAAAGTGGTGTTTTACAAGTACTATTAAAATAATAAATCCTATATTTTATTTGTGGTGTGAATTTTTTATTCTGTTTCTCTAATTGTAAAATATAAAAATCATCCTAAAAGTTCATATTTATTAACTTCTTGGTGGAACCACTTATTTTGTTTTATGGTAGGAGCAGTACTGCCTCAAGCTCTAGAGGAAATGGGAGCCACTGCAAATCTGAGGGTCAGGAAGAACCCTTGGCCCCAGAGAGCTCTGTGCAGCCACCGGGAGACAGTGACACAAGTAAGGTGTTGTTTTGCTTTTGTCATTACGAAGCCCCAGTGTTGGATGTCCATGTACTTTTCTTTTCCTTCAGTGCAGCAGTTCTGTTTCTTGGTTTTTTTGTTTGTTTGTTTTTTAAAGATTTTATTTATTTATTTGACAGAGAGAGACACAGCGAGAGAGGGAACACAAGCAGGGGGAGTGGGAGAGGGAGAAGCAGGCTCCCCGCAGAGCAGGGAGCCCGATGTGGGACTCGGTCCCAGGACCCTGGGATCATGACCTGAGCCGAAGGCAGTCGCTCAACCGACTGAGCCACCCAGGCGCCCCTGTTTCTTGTTTTTAATAAATTTCCTTTGCCTCAGTAGTCTAGACATTACTATTGATGAACAGATAGCAAATGCAAATGGCAGGGGCCTTACACATTTCAGATGGGGAGTCACAGTGAAGCACGGTGTCTCTCTGTGGACACAGCGGCCAGGACAGTGGTCATTACACTGAAAATATGTGAGATGTAAATGTTAGTTTGAGTGATCTTTACTGTTTTTATACTTAGCAGCAAAATCCAAAGTATCTGCTTGATTTTTTCAAAGACTATGGTGGCTTGTAAAGGGGGGGAAAAATGAATAAAATTTGAATGGGTTATGAGTGAATCTTGTTTCATACAGGAAATGCCATTTAGGGACTTTTTCAGAACCTTTCCTAGAATATTTTCCATGACCATTATATGAAATTCAGTGTCTAGTACAGAGCCTGGAACACAGTAGATTTTCAATAAATACTTGGGTAAATGAAGGAATAAATGAATTCTACTTCTTATTAAATGAATAGATACCTCAATGTAACAGAGTTTACAAGAATTAAATATGTGTAAAACAACTGTCTGGTAAGCAGATGTGCAGTCAGGAGCAAAAAAGACTGATCCCTAATGGTCTTGGAATTAAATCCCAGAAATAAATATTTTCAGTGGCCAAAACAGAATTTATAGTAGGGTCAACTTTTTTTTTTTTTTTTTTTAAGATTTTATTTGTTTATTTGACAGAGAGAGAGATAGCAAGAGCAGGAACACAAGCAGGGGGAGTGGGAGAGGGAGAAGCAGGCTTCCTGCCGAGCAGGGAGCCCGATGTGGGACTCGATCCCAGGACCCTGGGATCGTGACCTGAGCCGAAGGCAGATGCTTAACAACTGAGCCACCCAGGCGCCCTATAGTAGGGTCAACTTTACTATTAGTTCATGATAGTTGAGATTATACCAGATGCATGATAAAGGGATAGAAAAATACTCAGTTTTAAGTTTAGAATTTGTGAAGTTTAGCAAAAAGGCAAGACCAAGTAATGTCAATTGTGAGGGGTAATCTAAAGCAGAAATTCTTCATGAAGAGTTCATGAAGGTCCATGCGTGGGCTTTGGGAGGAGGCAGTGGGCAGGATTGCTCATCCATCCTTGATAGTGTTTGTACAGTTTGGTATATACATTTGCATATACAATTTGCATTATACTGAAGGGAGGTTATATCTGAGTGTCAGAAGGTTCTGTGATCCAAAAAGGATTAAAAGGGGCGCCTGGGTGGCTCAGTCGTTAAGCGTCTGCCTTCGGCTCAGGTCAGGATCCCAGGGTCCTAGGATCGAGCCCCGCATCGCTTCTCCCTCTCCCTCTCCCCCTGCTTGTGTTCCTTTCTCGCTGTGTCTCTCTCTGTCAAATAAATAAATAAAATCTTCAAAAAGGATTAAGAGCTACTTATACAGAGGAAAGCTAGCGTTTTCAGTTAATGCTTATTTTTATTTAAAAAAAAATTGGATTTAATGGTAATTTGGTTTATTTATTTCCCAGAAGCTCTTGAAGAATCATCAGAGGATGTGACAACATATCAGGAAGGTACATCTGCAGAAAACACAGTTGAGAACCGTATAGAAATGGGTGAGTTGTCTTGTTCTCTTTAGATAATTGCTTCGTGTGGGAAAATAAGAAGCTGTAATTTCTGTTACTCTCTCCTGAGTTAGAGACAGATTCCAAATAGATGTGTTATGGAATTCTCCTCTTCCTATAGGGAGAGCTTCAAGTTAGATTAAACAAGGTTGCCAACATGACCAACTGTTTCTACTTTATTTTCTGACAGCACAATCAGATAAATTCACATCTGAGCCATCGGATTCCAGTTCAGGAGAAAGAAATGACTTCAATCTTGATAGCTCTTGTGGGGTTCCAGAAGAATCCACTTTGTCTGAACAAGGCAAGGAACCAGGAACTTCTGGTCAAACTAGCACTGAAGGTGCTACCAATCAGAATACCACCAGTCCTCAGCCTCCGTCACAAACAGAAGCCATCGGGCCTTTGGCTCATGAGGAAGCATTAGCCAGGGACTCTGCTCTCCAGGACACAGATGACAGTGATGATGACCCCGTCCTGATCCCAGGTGCAAGGTATCGAGCCGGACCTGGTGACAGGTTGGTAAATTTTTAATTAAAATGAACTATAAAAAATACGATTCACAGGACTTTGCTTGAAGTCACATAAAGGAATCTCTCCATTTTTTACAGTTGCTTTCTCTAAGAGTGTCTCAGTTGTATAAACTCAGAGTTTTTTAAACTGTAAGTGATTTTATGTATTACATTCTTTAAGCAAACTGCATTAAGAGGGGAATAAAAAGTCTCATTGCTCTCTATCTCCAGCACTGAGACTGGCTCCTCAATTTACAGATCAAGAGAAAGGAATGTTGAGAACGACCAACAGGTTACATATGAAGTCAGGGTTATATTTAGCTGTCAGATTGCCCTGTAGACAGCCTGGCCTTTATCAGTTTTGTTTTGTTTAATGTTCAGTTTTTTTAATGTTCTGCTTTTCTATTGACCCTGGTTTAAGGTAGTGTGATAGTAGTTCTCTTTTTGAGAACCTTATGTTTTTCTGTGATTTCTACTGAATAACTCAGTTTAGAAAATGAAAAATTACACCAAATCACAAACATAGCTACAATAAAGAATTGCTCACATGTTCATTACTTTTCTCATTTTTTATTTTGTGTGATCATACGAATATATCTTATTTTTAGTAGATAAAGTAAATCTTTTAAAGCGTATTGCATTCCATACTCTTCAAAAGCTGTTTCTGCATATAATGCTATCATATCTCATTATAAGCTCTGCCCTTTCCCAGAGAATAAAATTTTATCTTTAAGTTCCTAGCTTACACAGGTGTGAAGAACCATTTCACATATTTCCATGCTCAATATACTAGTGTTCATAAAATATTCTGACATTTCTGTCAAGTGAAAAATATAGTAAAAAGACGATACAGCATTGCCATTCTTTAATGGTAAAGTAATGATCAAGAACATTATGACGTGGGCTTGAATCCTGGTTTTACTACTTAGCTATATTTCCTCATTTAAATTACTTAATGTTTTTGTAAGTTTCAGTTTCCTTATCTATAAAAGGAGGTTATGACTATCTAGAATTTTTATAAGAATTTTTCTAAAAATCCATCCATCGTTCAGTCCTAGGACCTGCCCACTTTGAAAGCACTAAATAAACGATAGCTGTGTTAAGCACCCAAGATGTCTGTGGGGCTCCTCAGACTTAAAAACCAATTACATTGAGAATGGCTTTAGGGATAAAGACGGACAGAGGACAAGTGAAAATCCAGAACAGTACTGCTTGCAGTTTGGTGAAACTGCCTTTTGTAACTAGGAAAGGATAGTTCCTTTACTTATATTTAGTTATATAGCCTTAGTTGTAAAGCTTCCTTTAGTTATATTTAGTCAGAATGTTTATTTGGCAATGGCATTGTTTTTACATGTAAAGGAGGTAATCCTTCCCAGTATTTGTACTTAGAGATTAACCAAACATCTTTTCTTTACCTGCCACCTTTTGTCTTTAGCATTCTTAGTCTCTGTTTTAGACAAGTAAAACTTTGTTCCATTTCTTTCCAGACCCAGAGGGATGTCATCACCACTTAATGTATACAGATAAGGTTAGCAAGCATAGCACAATTTGAAAATCATATTGATGGTTTCTAAAATCCAGGGTGGAGAGTTAGAGTCTATAATTATCTTAAGCTTGTACATATGGTCTTTTATTTATTTAAGTGAACATATGTCCTTTTTTCTGTACTAAAAGTGATGCTAAGGTCATAATTGAAAATAAAATTTAAGTATACACTTTCTAGTAAAATGGACCGTCTTACTTACCAGGTTTATTTGTTTAAATAAGAAATTATATATTTTTGGTATTAGATAATTGCAAAAATATCATAATTATGTAGCATCTTCTATCCAAGCTTATTATAACACTTTTATACCAAGCTTACTTTATAGCTGAGGAAACTGAAGTGCTAGGCAGAGTTTTTGTATATTCTAGACCTAAAAAGGTTTTTTGTTTGTTTGGTTTTTTAAACACAGTAGTATAACATCAGTGAGAAGGGAGGGTTTGGTGGGGAGAGTGGGTCCTAGAGAACCTAAAACTTCTTGTGGCATATTATTCTTAGTTTGGAGATATTAGCAGAAACTATAATATCTTTCTGTTGAGCTTTATCGTTTATTTATCATTTTCATAATACTTAAATGATTTGTGTTTTAGGGATTGCCTAGGGTTTGGATCTGCCACAAAGTTGGCACCAATAGCCTCATTGTTCCAGGAGACCCAGGTGCTGAACTAGACCAGCAGAATCTTTTAGAGGCAAGGAAATCAGGGACAGTGGCCTAGAGCTGACCCCACTCCATGCATGTACTCTCGAGTTGATACTCTCAAGGTTAGATCCAGATCTGAAACCTCTTCTGGGTCTACGTTGGCTTCCCTGATTTTTGAAATTGTTACTACATATTATTTAATATTCTGTATATTCAGTTCAGGAATAGAGCCTAAGTTTGTCCCATATATTATTTTGTTTTATTCTGTAGAACATAGTAGTGAACTTACTGAAAAATAATAGAAGAATAATAAAATTCTTACCCTTTAAGAAACTTAATCACTTCTTAAAGAAGCAAGGACAAATCCACAAGCCATTTGTAAGAATGGGGGGAAGCAGTTTTAATAAATAAATGAAATTAAATACAATGTTACATATATACAAAAATGTACATACTAAGGTGATGCTAAAGGATTATAGTGACTTTCACAACTACATCAATTTTTCTTTGAAATTGGCATAAAGAATAATTTTCTAACTATTTGCCAAAAATTTTTAAAGGGTGAAAAATCTTCCTTCTGATTTTTTTCTAAATAATTTTTGTAGTTCCTAACTTCCTTAGCACCATCTTGCTTAAATCTTGAACTACCTATATAAGGTATATTTTTAGTATTTCTGCACCTTTCTAAGGCTCCTTCATCCTTGAGACAATTGCCCATTTATCTTCTCTATTTGGAGAATAGGTATGTTGACTTTTATTCTTAAGAGAGAAAGTTGAAGATATTTTGCTTCTTAAGAACATGAAAAAATCATTTACCAGCTTGTAAGTAGGTATATGATTTCTGACAATTTCTGTTTCCAAAGGGACAAAAGATTTCAAAGCTCTACTGTAAAAATTGTACCATTTGGTTCTTATTATCTAAGGACACATTTCGTGCTTCGATGAAGTGCCCAACTATGAAGATGCATGTTTTAAAGTTCCTTTGTTGCTGCCACTTGAAAAGCCCAGTTGAGATTAGTTTGGTTGGAGTAAAGAAATGGTCCTAATATTAAAAATGGTAAAAGTATATACTTAGATCTGTACTTCAGTGTGTATAAAGAATTACATAGTGGATCTCATAATTTTTTTTGCCCCAAATTTAGTTATTGAAATGAAAGCTAAAAAGTTTATTAACCAAGCCGTTTTTGACATACATTTAATAAAAATATCAAAACAGTTCTTTGCAATGCAAAGTAAGGATTTCTTTATAAAGATTTGCATTTATAATCTGGTTAGATAAATATGACTTTGGTTTTCACTTTTGGGCTGAGATCAAGCATGAGAAGGAAATGTCTTAGAAAATAAAAAAGCCTTAACAACTAACATAGATGTTTTAAAATGGAATGCTCTTCTCATTAATGATAGCTAGTCTCAGTACAAATACACCTGGGACTCTCTATAGCAGAGGTCAGCAGACTTTTTCCTAAAAAGCCAGAGAGTAGATATTTAAGCTTTGCTGGCCAAGAGGCAAAATGGAGGCTATTATATAGGTACTTATATAACCATTTAAAATGGAACTGTTTACAAATGTAAAAACTGTTCTTTGTCTACGGGCTATTACAAAAACAGGCAACTGGCCAGGTTTGTCCCAAAAGCCATAGTTTGCTGATTCCTATTTTATAGCAAATCAGTCTTAGAAAAGCACAACTGCAGTCTGTGGTAAAAGGCCTCTACTGGTAGATATCCAGAGTTCAAGACAATGAAGTCAATCTCTACATCACTGCACATTTGATCCCCTTTACCTTTGTCTAGGGCCAGAGCATAGAATATTAAATGGAAACTAAATCAAAGAAATAAATAATAACACATACTTTCCAATAAACATTTAAAAAAACAATAAATAAAAGCAGTGTGTGTATCCCTTAGTAATTGTATATACTGGATTTAGAAATATAAACGTGTACCCTTGGAATGAAAGGAGCATGGTGAGGTTTTCTATTTATATGGTCTTCACATAAACTGTTTCCATGGTGCCAAATCAACCTTATGGTAAATGGTATGATGGCCTAGCTGGTAGCTCTTTCCTTTGCCAAACCCAAGAGGTTTTTTGCTCTGTGAGAAGCATCTAAGTGAGCTTCCTGAAGAAGTTCTCACATAGTCTTGAAAGTTTTTAATTATGGGCTCAATCAAGAGGCCCTAAAGATTTTTTCCATAAATATTAAAGATATTACCTGTTAACCACTTTTTTAAAAAGTTTTTTATATGCATAGAAATGTGGTTCCATTTATCTACTCTAGACGTGGAACATAGCCTTGATTTGTAAAGTCAGAATTGTTTGTGTGTTCTAAATTTGCCACCATCTCTTCAGTCATCATCATAATCACTCTCAGTACTTCTAATGATTCAAGTGTATTCTTTATTGAAGAAAATTGCAGAGAAAAAAAAAGTGACCATAGAGAAAGAACTGAACTCCTAGAGAGTTAAAAGCTCTGCTATTCTTTGCTTGCTTGCTCTACAGTGTATGGTTAGGACAAATGAGTCAGCTCAGGGCTTAATTATTTTTTTCTAAAAGAGCAGCGCAGCCCTGGGGAGCATAATGTAGGTGTTGCCAGGGATGGTATTGGTGGGGATGGTATTAGTGATGTGAGTCTGTGCAGTTCCCTACACTCTGCAACCGCTTAGGTTCTGATCTATTTAAAGGTAAAAGGGATTAAGTGCAAAGTCTTCTTTCTACCCTACCTTCAGTGAGTGTTTCTGTTTAATTTCCTCATATACATTTAGTTGAGTGGCACATTCTCACGTAAGACCTTAAATCACAAAGGGAAACAAAAGTTTTCTTAGATTTAGGTGATTAATGATAAAAGTGGTGACCTTAATGCTTTAAATATTTGGTTCTTTGAAGTCTTTGTGAGTGACTTTAGTTATTGTGTTCCCTTCACTAGATTTAATATCAGAGGAACAACAATAGGTGATAGAATAATGAGGTAATTCAGTATGTTCCTTCATTATTTTATTTTTTCTTTATGATGAATTTGCCAGGTCTTCTTTTTCCACAGCTAACCACCTTTCCTATTAACAGTTAATACTTCTTTTAACCTACTGAACTCTAGGTGCTAAGCATTGTAAAGCAGGTTGCTTTTCACAAACTATATTTAGCTGCATGCACTGCATGGGAATAGAATGAAAAGAAATTTCCTGTGTGCAGATGTGACTGATGTTCACTTCAAGTGTGTCATATGATAAAGTAACTATAATCTGAAATAATGTACTTTAAATTATTGGTTACTCCATTTTGAATATTTTGTTGAAGAATGCAACTAAATTTTTTTAAACTTGATTAGGCTACCAATTAGCAATAGCAACTTTCTGTTATTATTCAAATGTAGTCCTTTTCTTTGAGATCAAGAACTAAAAATGGACTTGAGTCTAATTCTGTGCATAGGTTTAAAATTCTGATTTTGTAAAGAAAGCTGTTTTCTTATAAATGGCTTAATAACTCAGTGTCACACATCAAGATGATCTCTCTCAGACACTTCCATAATTTGAAGACTAACAGTGGGGTACCTTTTTAAATACAACTTTAAAGTGAACTTCAATCCCATTATTCATCTACCCCAAACCTGGTTTACTGACAAAATCGATCTTGTCCCTAATTCCAGTGACACATGTCTGTTATTTATCATTCATTAGTTTCTAAAACCCAGGGGATTGTAAAACATAAAGTGGATTTTGTTTCGGGGCTTTTTGACTTTCTGCTTTATATCTTTTATCCCAAGTACTCAAAGCCAGTTTCTGCTTTTACAACTATGAACTAATAAACTACGGTAAAGCAGAAAATGTGATGCTTCCCTTCCCTCAGCGCTAATGAGATTAGACTCCTTTACCTCACTTACTTCTTTCCTACATGGAGATCATCTGGGGCAATTTCTCAGCAAAGGTAGTTGTTTCCCGACACCAAGCACATGTTTAGTCTGCCTCCCCTTTTAGCAATTGGGGATGCTCAAGGAATGTACAGCTCTGCTTAAGATAAAATCAAAAAAATAAAATTAGAAACACAAAAGTATTACACCCTGTTATCCGTACTGCTCCAAAGCCAGTCTTCATTAGGGACTGTCCTGTAGTGTTCTGTGAATCTTACTGTAATCTGCTGAGATTCAGAATGATAGGTGCCATATTTAATCTGTTTCTTTTAATAATAAATAAAAATGGCAGTCATCCCTACTCTTCACTCAGCTGCTGTTACCTCATTGCCTCTCACCTGCTCTCCTACTCAAACGGTCCTCTAACTGCTTCCAGTCTATGTCCTCCTCACAGCCACTTCCAGGGGCTCTCCAGTGCCTGTGATAGAGAGAAACCAGCTCCTTTGCCTGGTGTGTGGGGCATTCTCTGTTGTGACTGCTGCCGGGAATTGCCGAACCTCTTGACAGCCGACCTATTGGGAGTGTCTCTGAATACACTTAATGCCTCTGTTGCTCTCCTCACTCTGTGCCCTATACCCGAAATGCCCTCCTAAGCGCCATCACCATCCTGTTGGCCACCTCGTCTCAACACTCATCTTAAGCTGCTGCTTTTTAAAACCTCTTCTGGCCCATACATTTCATAGTCCCAAGTAGGACTGCACATTTCTTCTGCGTGCCCTTACGTACATCTGTTACTCTGCCCGTAACTCTTCCCTGTGTGTGCAAATGCCTCTGTGGCCCTATAGAAGATGGAAGCACCTTTAAGGCCAGCCTAATAATACATACATGCACACGTAGATAAGACTTGGCAAAGAAGACATCTTTTTATCTAAAACTCTAGCTAACTCCGTTTTTATCCGTATTTCCTCAGATGATCTGGCTTATTGTTTTCTTCCTTTGATTTCCTAAACTTGAAATAAATGAAAAGCTATGAATTATGGTTGACCCTTGAAAAGGGGTTTGAACTGTGTAGATCCACTTATATGCAGATTTTTTAGAAGTACAATACTGTAAATTTACAGCTATAAATTTTGTCTTCCTTATGATTTTTTAAAATCTTTTTTTTAAAGATTTTTATTTATTTATTTATTTGAAAGAGTGAGAGCTCAAGCACGAGTGGAGGGAGGGGCAGAGTGAGGAGGAAAAGCAGACTCCCCGCTGAGCAGGGAGCCCGATGCGGGGCTCAATCCCAGGACCCTGAGATGATGACCTGAGCTGAAGGCCGATGCTTAACTGACTGAGCCAACCAGGCACCCCCCTTATGATTTTCTTAATAACATTTTCTTTTCTCTAGCTTACTTGACTGTAAGTAGACAATATATAATACATACAACATATAAAATATGTGTTACTTGCCTATTTATGCTATCAGTAAGGCCTCTGGTCAGTGGTAGGGTGTTAGTAGGTTTTTGGGGAGTTAAAAGCTTAATGCAGATTTTCAACTGCATGGGAATGGGGGGCATGTCCCTAATTCCCACATTGTTCAAACATCAACTGTATTGTTTCAGAGGTCCCACCACCTCCCCTCCTATTTGATGACTCCCTAAAAAGACTCACAGAACTGAGATTCACTTGTAACTATGTATGAGAAAGGAAAAGACACATCAGACAGAGTCTGGAAGAATCTAAGCATAAGCTTCCAACATTCTCCCAGCATGGGCCATATAACGCACTTCTTCCTTCAGCAATAAAATGTAGTAACTAACGCTTATGTAGAGTTTCTGTCCAGAGAAGCCTGCTTAAGATTCAAAATCCAGCATTTCTATTGGGGGCCGGTTGTGTAAACACCCTCCACACCCAACCACAACTACCTAAATTCCAGACCCAGAAGGAAAGTAGGTGTTCACATTACTTATTACAGATGATCTGGGCAAGCAGGTACATCAGGATTCAGTGTCCCAGGCAGGCAGAACAATATAGGGAACGTTCCACAGGTCAAGTTCCCAGACGCCAGCTAAGGGGCAGCCTTGGAAGCCGACCCTTCTAAAAGATAGCAGCGTCAGGCCCACTGTCCCTTAGCTTTACTAATACATTTTGAGGGAAAAATACATACCCCCACCCCTACACACACACACACACACACACACACACACACACACACCTTGTCTATGCCTTTTTTTCCCGCCCCCAGAGTGGTCACACACACACACACACACCCTTGTCTATGTCCTTTGTTTCCCGCCCCCAGAGTAGTCAAGGTTTTATTTACCACAAAGAAAGTGTGCACATGAGCTATCTATTCACTTCCCACACCCTGTAGCCTGGGATTGAGGGCCAGCTGGGCCACTCTTTCCACAATGGCTTTGTGGTTCTTGGAGGAAACATTGTGAGCAATCTCAGAACAGTAAGATCTCTTGTAGGACAGGAGGGCTTCCAGCTCCTTGATGTTGTGGACTAGGAACCTCCAGAGGCCTGTAGGCAGCATGTGCTGTTTTCTTGTTGCCCTAAATGCTTGGATACTTGACAATGGTGTCGCAAAATTTGGGAAATACTACATTGTGTAAACGTCTTTTTTGAGATTCACAAAACTAGCATAATAAAGCCTCTCAGAAAACTTGCAGCCAAAAAACTGTTTAGCTTTGCTTAATCCGTTACTTTCCACATTTCACAAACCCATTTTGTGGAGCACCTACAAAAATCTCACAATTTGGAAAGTGCTCTTCCAATTTACATTCTAAATTGTGAGTATCAAGTTCATTAGCTACCTAGACTAGAAGACTCTTTCACACCTGCACAGTAAAGAATTTTTTCCTATAGGTTAACTCAGAATTCACCTGCTATAATTCTAGGCATGTCCTTATGTTCTGTCCTTAGTACAGTATCCTTTTATATTGACCTCCTTTGGCTAACTGAATTACTCCTTAAGTCATTTAATTCCAGGTTAAATAAATCAGTCATCTCCCAGTCTTTGATTAAGCCATTTTTTCTACCCTAAAATTTCTTTGTTCCCCCACGAGGCATTTTAATATCACCAATAATATCAATTAATTTGTACCACTCTAGCTATATATAATGGGGGGTGGGATTTGGTTTGGTCTGGTTTGAAGTAGGCTTCATGCCCAGTGTGGAGGCCAATGCGGGCCTTGAGCTCACGATCTTGAGATCAAGACCTGAGCTGAGATTAAGAGTCGGACACTTAACCGACTGAGCTACCCAGGTGCCCCTGTAATAGTGTTTTATAAAGGGATTTACCATATTGAAAACAAGAGGCAAAGTAATTCATATTTTATATTTTTAGTGCTGTTTAGTTTCTCCTTATATTTTAGCCTAGTCCTCTAACTACTAAATGTGCGAATTTATTCATTTTTTTAAAATAGGGCTTATAGACTATTTCTGATTTTTGTAATTTACTAATTTGAGCTTGGAATTATCTTAAATTGTGCTGACCATTTAGAAACAGCATTTTCTAGAATATGCAGTATTAAAAATAAAATACAAAGACTCTCAGGGAAGAGGAAGGAATCAAAATATGAAGTCAGGAATCTAGGTTTTTATTTTCCTAGGTCATTTATGTGTTAGATTCATTCTGGGTTTTTATCTCTTAAATGCGGTCTCCCAAATAAATAGCTGATACCTTGAGATGTTTTTGTTTTTCCTTTGACATTTCTCGATGAATCAGTTTCATATTTATTATTTTATCCATTCAATAAACCTATATGAATCAAACACTGGTAGAAGCTGGTGATATAAGGATAATGACAACACAGTCTCCATTAGCTCTTGGTTCAGTGGGATACACAGACACATATAAATAATTTTAATATAGTAATTGCAGCAATAGAGTTTTTCACAGGCACTGGCATCATTAAGGACTCTGAACCTAATCTAAGGAGGGGGAGAATTCTATTTTTTTAATTCTTGGTTTGTGACACACTATCATTGTTGATTCATGTTTGGTTCCTTTTCTTTATTCGTTTATTTAATAATAAATAAATATTCATAAACCCACCACCTAACCCGAAACTGTAAGACTACCAGTAACTTAGATCTATGTATAGTCCTCTCCATTCTGTCCCCCTGCCAGCCTTACCAGGAGCAACCACTCTTCTGAATGTTATATTTATCATGCCTTGCTTTCAACAAAAAATTATCACAAATATAAATGCCAAAATAATATATTATTTAATTTGTTTTACCCACTTTTAAACTTGATTAAAAAAGGATATCGTCTGGATATGGGATTAGGACTTGATACTTCTTTCTCAGTCAACATTATGTTAAGATTCATCCATGTTGTTATGTGTAGCTGATGCTTAATCAATTTTCTGCTACATAATAATCCATTATATAACTATTCCATAATTTATCCCTTTTCCTATTAACGGGCATTTAAGTTTTAAGTTTTTGCTATTATTAACAGTGCTGGTTTGAACATTCTGAAACATGTCTCCTTGGGCTTTTCTGGGGTGCGTACCTAAGAATGGAATGTTTAATTTTACAAGATAATCTCAAATTGTTTTCCAAAGTGGGAGTGTAAATTAATACAATCACTAAGTAATCACACTGATCCACAACTTGGTTTTGTCACTTTTTTTGATTTTGCTAGTTGATTTGGTGTACAGTGGTATCTCATGGTTTTGAATTTCATTTCTCTATTTACAAAATGAGATTATGCATCTCTCATTTGTTTTTTGGCCATATCTGGTTTTCTGCTGGCTTGTTTTGAGTTGTTTTTCTTTTCCATGTTGATCTTGTTTTTTATTATTTATTAAGGAATTCTTAATATATTTTTGATACTAATTTATGTCATTTATAAATGTGCAAATACTTTTTCTGGTTTGTGATTTATTTTTTTAAGCTGTCTTTTGAGGAACTATTCTTAATTTTAATGTAGTTGAATTTTATCATTCTTTAATGCATATCACTTCCTTTTATTTAAGAAATCCTTACTTACCCTTGAATTCCAAAAATTGAAAATTTTCTTTTGAAGTTGTCTTTTGACAATTTAAGATATTAATCCATCTGGAATTATTTTTATTTATGAGGTATATGTGTGCTCATGTAGATAGCCCTATTTTCCCTGTTCATTTATTAAATGTTGAATTTCCCCAGGGAGCTGCTACGCTACCCATCATATTACAGAGTTCCATATAAACACAGGTCTATTTCTGGGCTCTTTGTTTCATTCCATTGGACAATTGTTTGCCGCTCCATCAATATCATACTCATAATTACTCTAGTTTTATAATCTTAATATCTTCCAAGTCTCTTCAAGTCTCTTCTTTTTATTTTTCTTTAGGAGGGACGTGGCTATTCTTTGTCCTTTGGTCTGTTTTATGATCCACATTTTAAGTTCCACACACAAGTCATCAGAATATGATTACAGTTGTAATAAACCTGTAAATAAATTTGGAGAATTAATTATCCTCACAATATTAAATTATCTCTACATTTCTTTAGATCTTTTAACAGTAACATGTTATAATTTCCTACAAACAGGAATATCTTTATAGACAATTTCATCTTCATTGCTGTTGTAAATGCATTTTTTTTTAAACTTACGCTCTCGTAATAGTTTGTTGCTGGTGTTTAGAAATTCAGTTGGCTTCGGGCGCCTGGGTGGCTCAATTGGTTAAGCGACTGCCTTCGGTTCAGGTCATGGTCCTGGAGTCCCGGGATCGAGTCCTGCATTGGGCTCCCTGCTCAGCGGGGAGTCTGCTTCTCCCTCTGACCCTCCTCCCTCTCATGTTCTCTGTCTCTCATTCTCTCTGTCTCAAATAAATAAATAAAAATTAAAAAAAAAAATTCAGTTGGCTTGTATAATGATCTTATATCCACCCAAATATTTTTCTGTTATATCTATTAATTGGCATGTAAGTTCCTTTTAGTTGTTGTTGTTGTTGTTTTTATGTAGACAGTCATATCATTGCAAATAGGAGTTTTCTTTCTTCCTTTTCATTCTTACTGCTTACTGTATATTGGTTAATGAGGATAGTAAAAATCACAACTTGCTCCTGATTTTGAAAAGAATGTCTGCATGAGTTTATTTAGGTTTGTGTTTTTGGGTTTTTGTAGATACCTTCTATCAGGTTAGGGGTTCCCTGCTACTCTAGTTTACTAATGGTTTTATAAATCATGAATGAATATTGATTGAATCAAGTACATTTTCTTCATCTATTGAGTGATCATATATTTTTCTCCTTTAATGTGCTAATACAGTAGATAACATTTGGAAATGTCCTAATATTAAACAGTCTTTTGGTGGGGCACCTGGGTGGCTCAGTTGTTAAGCATCTGCCTTCGGCTCAGGTCATGATCCCGGGGTCCTGGAATCGAGCCCCACATCGGGCTCCCTGCTCAGCAGGAAGCCTGCTTCTCCCTTTCCCACTCCCCCTGCTTGTGTTCCCTCTCTTGCTGTGTCTCTCTGTGTCAAATAAATAAAGAAAATCTTTAAAAAAAAAATAGTCTTTGGGGATGCCTGGGTGGTTCAGTCAGTTAAGCATCTGCCTTCTGCTCAGGTCATGATCCCAGGGTCCTGGGATCAAGTCCTGCATCAGGCTCCTTGCTCAGTGAGAAACTTGCTTCTCCCTCTGCCTGCCTTTTCCCTCTGCTTGTGCTCTATCTCTCTGTCTCAAATAAGTAAAATCTTTAAAAGAAAACCAAACAGTCTTTTTTTCAGGTGTGTCTTATGACCCAGAATGTAGTCTATTTTGGTGAATGTTCAACTTAAAAAGAATGTGTATTCTGCTGTTGTTGAAGTAGTCAGACGATGTCCATTATATCCAGTTGATCAGTGGTGTCGTTGAGTTCAGCTGTGTCCTTACTGTCTGCTTCCTGGATCTGCCCCTTTCTGGAGACAAGGGTGTTGAAGTCTCCAGCTATAATAGTGGATTCATCTATTTCTCCTTGCATTTCTATCAGTTTTTGCCCCATGTGTTTTGACCCTCTCTGGTTAGGCACATATGCCTTAATGATTGTTTGGGGGGAATTGATTCCTTTGACATTATGTAATGCTCTTCTTTATCTCTGATAACTTTGCTTACTTTGAAGTCTGCTGTGTCTGAAAGAAATACAGTTATTCTTGCTTTCTTTTGTTTATTGTCAGCATGGTATGTTTTTCTCCATACATTCACTTTTAATCTATATGAGTCTTTATTTTTAAGTGGATTTCTTATAGACAACAGATAGTTGGGTCATATTTTTTGATCCACCCTGATAATCTGTCTTTTAATTGGTGTATTTAGAATGCTGACATTTGAAGCAATTATTGATATAATTGGATTAATGTCTCCCATATTTACTGGTCTCTGTTTGTTCTTTGTTCCTGTTTTTGTCTTTTCCTTTTTTTCTGCCTTTTGTGGTTTGAATTCAGCATTTTATATGATTCCATTTTCTCTCCTTTCTTAGCATATCAGCTATACTTCTTTTTTAAACTTTTTTTAGTGGTTGCCCTAGAGTTTACAATGTACTTTTACAACTAATCCAATCCACTCTCAAATAATACTATACCATTTCACAGGTAGTGTGAGTATCATGATAACAAAACCCTAATCCTTCTTCCTGTCCCCGTGTCATTGCTGTCATTCATTTCACTCTAACGTCAGTAACATGAGCATACATGAGTATATGTACACAGAAGGTACATACATAAACATATGTAAGGAAATACGTTATCGCTATTATTATTTTGAATAACTATTATCTGTTAGATAAATTAAGATTAAGAAAAATGAAAGTTGTTCTTTTATCTTCACTTATTCCTTCTTTGATGTTCTTCCTTTGTTTATGTATCTAATCATGTGTCTGATTCATATTTCTTTTCTTCTCTATAAAGAACTTCTTTTAACATTTTTTGCAAGGCAGGTCTATTGGCAACAAATACCTTTGCTTTTTGTTTGAGAACGTCTTTAATTTCTCATTCACTGAAGAAGGATAATTTTGCACTGTTCAGAATTCTGGGTTGGTGATTTTTTTTTTTTCTCTTGGTGTTTTAAATATTTCACTTCATTCTCTTCTTGCTTCATAGTTTCTGAGGAGAAGTTGGATGTGATTCTTATCTTTGTTCCTCTCTAGGTAAGATGTTTGTTTTCCTCTGGCTTCTTTCAGGATTTTTTAAAATTTTTGATTTTCTGTATTTTTAAAATGATATGCCTAGGTTGTAGGATTTTTGTATTGGTTTGGTTTGGTTTGGGTTTTTTGGTATTTATCCTGCTTGGTGTCCTCTAGGATTCCTGGATCTATGATTTGGTGTCTGACATTAATTTGGGGAAATTCTTAGTCATTATTATTTCAAATTTTCCTTTTCTTTCTTTTCTTTTCTCTTCTTCTCTTCTCTTCTCTTTTCTCTTCCTTCACCTTCTGGGATTTCCATTATGCTTATGTTACGTCTATTGTAGTTATCACACAGTCCTTGGATTTTTTTTTCAGTCTTTGTTTTCTTTGCTTTTTGGTTTTCAAGGATTCTATTAATATATCTTCTAGGTCAAGGATTTTTTTTCAGCCATGTCCAATCTATTAATAAGCCTGTCAAAGGCATTCTTCATTTTTGTTACAGTGTTGGGTTTTTTTTGTATTTTGTTTGTTTTTTGTCTCTGGCAATTCTTTTTGCTTCTTTCTTAGGATTTCCAGTGCTCTGCTTGCATTGCCCATCTATTCTCGCATGTTGTGTACTTTATCCATTTGTGCCCTTAATTAATCATAGTTACATTAATCATAGTTGTTTTAAATTCCTGGTCTGTTAATTCCAACTTGCTCTGTCTCTTCTGATTGTGTTTTTTCTCTTTTGGTGTGCCTTGTAGCTTTTTTGATGTAGCTGTATATGATGTACCATGTAAAAGGAACTGTTCTAATTAAACTAGTACTGTGGTGGTGAGGCGTGGGAGAGGGGAAGCATTCTGTAGTCTTAAGATTAGGTCTCAGTCTTTTAGTGAGCCTACATCTCTGGCCTTTAGAAGTATTCCTCAGTTTTTTGTTTTTTGGTTTTTTTTTTCTTTTCCCTTTAGGTGGGA
Organism: Mirounga leonina; assembly: GCF_011800145.1. NCBI lineage: Eukaryota > Metazoa > Chordata > Mammalia > Carnivora > Phocidae > Mirounga > Mirounga leonina. The sequence goes on along the minus strand of NW_023270389.1, from coordinate 57,676,405 downwards.
TAGGATGGTCTGAGTGGGCTGTAGTTGGCTATCTCTCTCCCCTAGGTTAGTTAGACTTTGATTATTATTAACTCCAGCAGGTTAGGCTGTAGTTAACTAGTTTCCCTGAAGAGCAGACCTTACTAAGAAGAATAGAGTGCTCTGGCATTTTTCAAAATGGTTCCTTTTCTCCTCTCCCTGCCAGAAACCCAAGGGGATTTTTCTCCAATATTTTGTGTGGCAATCTGGTCTGGCTCCTGGAGGTAAATCTGAAAATACTGTGGGAAGGGCCCCTATGACTGGGTTCCCCTGGAGTTTTTAATTCTCAAAGCTGTCCACATTGAGCTTCTAGCAGTTCCTCAATCACAGTTCAGGTATTCTTACCCCCAAGTCTCTCTTCTGCTAAGCTGTGACTCCCTGTTTGCCTGTTTGTCTCTCCAATCTTAGGGAAGCAGTTTGCCCCGTGTCGTCCCCTCTCTTATGGATCCAGGAAGAATTGTTGATTTTTCAGTCTGTTCAGCTTTTTACTTGTCCATTTGGAGAGAGGACTTTCAAGCTCCTTACATGTAGAACTGGGTTAAACAATCTTTGTATGCCTAGGATAAACCTAACTTGATCATGACGTATTATCTTTTTGATACATTGTTGGATTTGATTTGTTGATATTTTGTGAAGGAGTTTTCTATCTATATTTGGAATGGATTTTCTTTCTTATATTTTCATGATCCTGTTTTTGGTAAAAAGTTACACTAGTGTCAGAGAATGAGTAGAAAAAAACATTTCCTATTTCCAGAGTTTGTATAAGTTTGGAATGATCTTTTCTTTAAAAGTTTAGTAGATCTTACCTATAAAACCATCTGGACCTCATGTTTTCTTTTGGAGATGGTTTTTAAGTACTATTTTACTTCTTTAATAGCTGTAGGACTGTTTGCACTATCTGTTTCTTCTTTAGTCAGTGTTAGGAGGTTTTTTAAAAATGTGTCCATTCATCTAAGTTTGCAAATTTATTATACTATTTGTATTGTCTATTTGATTTCTACTGTCTTGAGTTATAACCACCTTCTTATTCATAACATTATTTATTTGAACTCCCTTAATTTTTTCTTCATCATCATGGCAGAACTCTATTTTGTTACTCATTTTGTTTTTTATTTCTGCTTTCTATTATTTCCTTTCTTCTGTTTTCTTTGAAATTATTTTGTGGTTTATTATTTTTTTCCTAACTTCTTAAATTGTATACATTTAGCTTTTTTTCCAATAACATCTAACTTGTGGTTAGAGAATGTGGTTGGTGTTAGATGAGTTCTTTGAAATTTATAGAAACTGACTTTGTGGCCTTCTACATGTCAAATTTGTAAATGTTTCACGGGCCCTTGAAAAGAATATTACTCTAATTTTTAATGTGAAATTTTATATGTAGCCAGTAGTTCAAGACTGTTAATTATGTTGTTTTAAAGTTTATATTTTTGATGTTTGTGTGTTTGTTTTTGTCAGCTTGACATATAAAATAGGGAGAGAGACATTTTGAAATCTTCACTATAATGGTGGATTTGTCTAATTCTCCTTGCAGTTATGTCATTTTCTTTTTAAATGCATTTTGAGGCTGTTTTTAAGGAGTGCATATATGTTAAATTGTTATATCTTCCTGGTAAATTGAACTTATTATGTATGTAGTAATCCTCTCTATTCTTAATGCTGCTTTTTATCTTAGTCTGTTTTATCTGATATTAATGTAACCAAGGCACCTTTCATTTGATTAGTATTTGCATAATATTTTTTTGCTTGAAACTCTTCCTTGTCCTTATGCTTTCGGTGTATCTTAGACAATCTTTTTTCTCAGTTGGTGAATTTAGTCTTTTATGGCTATATTTAAACTTGTTTGCAACTTCTTCTAATTATCCTCTTTTACCATTTTTTTGTTTGGTTTTGTTTTTTACTTTCTTGCCCTTTTTTAGGATTAAGTTTTGTATCTTTTTTTTTTCTTTTTTAGTTTTCCTTTTCTCTTTTTTTTTTCCTCCATTGGGTTGGAATTTATGCTCCTTATTACTATGATTTTATTGTTTACTTCTGAACTTTTATGCTTATTTAACTTTGTGATGTCTTTTATGACTTTTAAATTGGGTGCCAGACTAGCAAAGCTATCATATAAGAATGAATAATATTCTCCAAAACAACTTTACAAATGGTAGGCCTTTAATAAATATGTTTGCTGATTGAAATTCTTCATATGTATATGTCATTTTAATTTTCATTTGATCAAATTTGCAAAGTAATACAGTACAAATTATTTTCAATGACCTATATTTTTTCAGTGTTTCCTATGAAATATCCACTAGGCAAGCATTTTAAGCTTATCCTGTTAACTGAGTTGGACATTACCTGATTGTAAATGTAGGTATAGTATCTACTATTATTTTTATTTTCTAATTTGAAATTTGTAAACTTGAAGCTTTATCTCTTAGATAATTTTCCTACAGTGGGATAGTGGTAGGTACCCTAATCTTGGATCAGGACTGTGTAATACAAATCACATAACTTGAGACCTAGATTGATTTTATTTATTTATTTATTTTCTTCCAAATTTTTATATAGTGTAATATTGGTTTCAGGAATAGAATTCAGTGATCCATCACTTACATCCCAGTGCTCATCATAACAAGTACCCTCCTTAATGCCCACCACCCATTTAGCCCATCCATCTCCCCTCCAATCAATCCTGTTTGTTCTCTATCATTAAAAGTCTCTTATGGTTTGTTTTCCCCTCTCTCTCTCTCTTTCCCCTTCCCATATGTTCATCTGTTTTGTTTCTTAAATTCCACATGAATGAAATCATATGGTATTTGTCTTTCTTTGACTGACTTATTTCACTTAGTACAATACACTCTAGCTCCATCCACGTCATTGCAAATGGCAATATTTCATTCTTTTTGAAAGCTGAGTAGTAGAGATCTAGATTTTAAAATTAGAATGGTTAAGCCAAACAAACATTAAGCAGTAAATTAGACTATATTCTACAGCTAACTTTTAAATGAAATGAACATTTTTTTACCTGGTACTGTCCTCAATAGTTCTTAATTATTATCACCTCTTTAAGAATTCAGCTTTAATTTTGTCCACACATCATGTTTTAAATAACTTGAGCTTCTATCTAAATTCTTAATTTGTCATATAATTTCTTTTCCCATTTATAGCTCCTGAGGCCTTTGGTTTGTCAGCAAGGTCATTTCTATTTCCTCTACTACCTGATGCTCTGCTTTCATAACAAAAGAGTTCTTTTCTTTATTGGTTTTTTGTTAATCACATATTTGTATCTGATTCGGAATATCTTCTGTTCTACTTCAGAAAAAAGAGAGATCCAACTATGTTTTTTTGAGAACATTTAAACTCTTAATCCTTCTCATTATCACCTCAGAATCAGAAAGAGAAAATCAGAGTAAACTAAACATGTCACCTTTTGCACTATTTAATTTAAAAATTTATGTGTAGACCCATATTTTGGATATACAAAGCATAGGATAAAGTTTTTAAAACATTTTTAAATAAACCTGTATAACTTTACAGTATACCATTTTATGAAAAAGAAAATACCTTTTTGTTATAAAAGTGGGAGTACAAAATTGTTATATAATTGTTTAAAAAAGTGTTACTGATAACTGGTGTCTGGTTTTCTAGACCCTTTCTATGCATATATAGAATTTTTTCCCTAAGAATTATTTTTAACCTATGTTGCAGATTAGGCAGTATAATGCCAACATTTTTCACATAGTTGATTATGGATCCTCCTTATCTTTTTTATTTTATTTTTTTTAAAGATTTTATTTTTAAGTAATCTCTGTATCCAAAGTGGGACTCGAACTCACAATCCTGAGATTAAGAGTCTCATGCTCCACCAACTGAGCCAGCCAGGTGCCCCTTCCTTATCTTTTTTAATGGTGGTATAAATATTCCAATATATGGATGTAACATAATTTATTTAATTAATCCATCCTTTCCCTGTGAACATTTAGATTATTTCCAGTCTTTCTGAAAGTAGACAACAGAAGTTTCACTACAGTGAAAATTTATATTATACAAATACATGTATAATCTAAATATAAATAATATAAAATATGTAATATTTGTATATTTGTTTAAGTTTTGTGTAGCATACATTTTCTAAAAGTAAAATTGCCGCATCAAAGCAAGTACATCTTTTTCCTTTAAGTTTTTTTTATTTTGGGGGCACCTGGGTGTTTCAGTCAGTTAAGCATCTGACTCTTGGTTTTGGCTCAGGCCATGATCTCTGGGTCATGGGAATGAGCCCCATGTTGGGCTCCATGCTCAGCACAGAGTCTGCTTGAGATTCTCTTCCTCTCCCTCTGCCCCTCATCCCCCTTCTCTCACTCTCTCTCCCTTTCCTTTTCTCCCTCTCTCCCAAATAAATAAAATCTTTTTTTTTTTTAATATTTTATTTATTTATTCGACAGAGAGAGACACAGCGAGAGTGGAAACACAAGCAGGGGGAGTGGGAGAGGGGGAAGCAGGCTTCTCTCGGAGCAGGGAGCCTGATGCGGGGCTCGATCCCATGATCCTGGGATCATGACCGGAGCTGAAGGCAGATGCTTAACGACTGAGCCACCCAGGTGCCCCTAAATAAAATCTTAAAAAAAAAAATTTTTTTTTTTAATGTAATCTCTACATCCAATGTGGGGCTTGAACTCACAACCCCCAAGATCAAGAGTCACATGTTCTACCAACTGAGCCAGCCAGGTGCCCCAGCATATACATATTTTAAATTTTAATAAGATATTATTTAATTTCTAGTGAACTGGAACTCAATATATTGCTGGTGGGAATGCAAATTGGTGTAACCACTTTGGAAAATTGTTTGAAAGTATCTATTAAAGCTGACCATATGCACATGCTGTGGTCCAGCTGTTTTCCTCCTAGGTATATACCCAGCAGAAACATGGACATATGTTTGCCAAGGACATGGACAGATGTTGATAGTAGCAGTAACTCAGTAATCAAAAACTGTGAACAACCCAATGTCCATCAATGGATATATAAATTATAATGTATTTATACAAAGTAGTATTCTGCAGCAAAGGGGATGAATTAACTATAGCTAAATAAAACAACATGGATGAATCTTAGAAAATGATGTTGAGCTAAAGAAGTTAGAAAATATATATCCTCTGTTTCCATTTAATTAGTGTTCACAAACTTGCAAAAGTAATCATACTGTTAGAAGTCAGAATAATGGTTTTCTTTAAGGGGAGAGCAATGATGGGAGTGAAGCACTAGGAGAATTCTGGAATTTTGGTTATGCTCGGTTTCTCAGTACTGGTGCTGGTTCATGGGCTTGTTTGGTTTGTGAAAATTCATTGTGCTACACACCTGTGATATTATGCCTTCCTGTGTATGTATTCTGCTTCAATGGAAAGTTTCCAGTAAAGGAGTTCACTTTGTGTTTTATATATAGAACCACTTTCAAACTCCTGCCAGTAGTGTCTGTTTTTCCTATACTCTTGCCACTCTGATAGACATTAAAATCTTTTTAATCTGGGAGACGAAGAGGTCAATTTGTTGTTTTATTTTTATCTTATTATTAGTGAGGCTCGGCATCCTTTTGTATATTTGCTGACTGTTCATTTCTTCTATAGTTTCCCTACTCTTGTCCTTTGCCTATTTTTCTGTTACAGTGTTTGTTTTTCTTACTGATTTGTAGACTTTTTTGGTCTATTATATGTCAAAATACAATGTTTTAAATAATAAATTCAAACTAACAGACTTATTAAGTATATCATGTGTTAGGAAAAGTTTCTTCTAATAAATTAAATCCGTCTTAAAAGAGCCCATTATTCTTCAATCTCCAGCTCTGTAACCAACTCAGTTCTTAGGAGAGTAAAAGCTGCCTCATTAGCTCCAAATCTATACTCTTACATGGAGTCCATGTAGAATCTATTTGAAAGTCCCTGTTTTGTTGTACATATATTAATATCCTCTTTTTCTTGACTAGTCTGTTCTTTGCTGGGAACATCTTTACAAAATCTCAAAACAAGTTTACCCACTGCTATTATGTTGTTACCCTTAATTTCTTTGCCTTTATATTTCCTCATATGGAGAAGAGAAATGATATTGAATAGGATTTGTTTTGTTTGTAGTAAATTGCATATTAATTTTGTCTATCTTTTTTTTTATTAAATAGCCCTTTAAAAACCAGTGTGCCGCATGCTATTTCCTTTACTTTCTCAACCAGTACCAAATTTCTAAGTGATCTCTTCACTAAAATATTTTGTTTTAGTAACTCAACTAGTCTGATGTAGTCTCACTGTTGTGTCTGCCTTTTTATGCTTTGGTTGGGGATGCCTTATTTAAAATATTGTCTAGACTTTACTGTATTTTAATGTTCCTCATTTTGATCCTGTAGTGACCTGTGAACGTTTTTAAATTTATTTTTGTTTTTTTCTTTTAATATGTAATTCATAGACGCTCTGCTGTTGCCCGCATTCAGGAGTTCTTCAGGCGGAGGAAAGAAAGGAAAGAAATGGAAGAATTGGATACTTTGAATATTAGAAGGCCACTAGTAAAGATGGTTTATAAGGGCCATCGCAACTCCAGGACAATGGTACCAAATGCTCATGGCACTCTTGGGAGAAATTGCAGATTCATAATATGAATTTTTCCATAATGATGATCTTCATATATTGCCACTGCGATTCCAGTAATAGCATTATTGTACCTTAACAGTTACCTCTTTACCCAAACATGGTTCTTTTAGTCTTAGAATATATTGCCAAAGACCGTTATTGTTTACAAGAAAATTCTGCCCTACTAAGGAAATGTTGTAGAAGTTTAAAATTTTTAGCTGGTACAAGTAACAATTACCTCCTTTTGTTCTCTCACACTTGCGGTCTACCTGTCTAGTATATTTTTTTTAGCTCATTTTAGCACCCTTGGTTGATTTGGAGAGAAAGATTTAGATATATGGAATCCAGGCTCATTGCAAAATGTAGTCCGATTACTTTATAACAACTCTTCTTAAGATTGATGAGTCAAGATTTGTTTTAGTCACTTTGTCTCTCTAGACTTTACTGTCCTCATCTATGAAATAAGAATAGACCAGATGATCTCTAAAATCTTTCCAAGTTTTACAATCCACAAGTCTTATACACCCAGTGTGATATTAATTATTTACTAAGAGGATCCTGCAAGATGATTAGCATGTTAGAACTATTAACTCTGAACCATTCAAATTTAGAAAGTGTTGTTTTCATATATTCATTGAGTCATCCAAAAGTATCTACAGAGTCAGTTTTAATCTGCTTTCTTCAGAGTTAAGGGGAAAAGTTACTTTGGGGGGGGCCCTCGCTGGCTCAGTTGATAGAGCATGTGACTCTTGACCTAGGGGTCCTGAGTTCAAGCACACGTTGGGCATAGAGCCTGCTTTAAAAAGTTACTTTGGGGCAGGGAACTACTTAGCTCTCTCTATAGACATCATTGGTGGTAACAATTTAATCATTCTAAACAGAATGCTCACTATTAATAGAAGTAATCAGTGTACATGTCTTGTATTTTGCTGGTTAAAATTTTGGATGAAAATATAGGGGTAGGAATGAAAAAAAGAAGTTAAGTAAATGTAACAGTAACACTAAGTAACAACAAAACTGTCTACCCCCTTTGGTTTGGCAAAAATAGCAAAGTAGCAACTGCTGGTGAAATGATTGAAAAACATCCTGAACTACAAAGATTTTGGATGGCTCATTCATATGCATCCACTGAAAAATGTCATCCTAACCATTCCAGTATATCCTGTTGTCTCATTGCTTCATTAAAGTAAATATGTTTATATCCTTCCTTCTCAATTGTGAGAGAATAGCTAATAAAAAGATTGGTACTTTTTCTTCTTTTGGCATAAACCAAAATACAAAAGGGAACCATTCATTTTTTTCTATGATTTGTTTTTATTATCTTATAAAGCTAAAGTAGAACCATTTTTGGAACGTTCAAAAACATATAGACATAGAAGTTTCCATTATACTTTCCAAAACCCAGAAATCCCATTCATTCCTTTAGGAGTTACTAATTCAGCATCTACTGTTGCCAAGTACTGTTTAAGGCCCTAAAATATAGCATTGAACAGAGCAAAATCTCTATTTTCATGGGGAATTTTTCATTATTTACTGTTGTTTCATGCTTGCTGATAAATCTCCATCATTTTAAAATAATAGAAGACAAAGACTCTCTTCTATTTTTTGTTATTTTCTAAGCCAATTAATATTTCCAATTGCAGAATAGAATAAATCTTGGTTTTAATATTTGATTTGAATTTTCTTATTGTTTTCTTTTTTTAAACCCTTAGATAAAAGAAGCCAATTTCTGGGGTGCTAATTTTGTAATGAGTGGTTCTGACTGTGGCCATATCTTCATCTGGGATCGTCATACTGCTGAGCATTTAATGCTTCTGGAAGCTGATAATCATGTGGTAAACTGCCTGCAGCCACATCCGTTTGACCCAAGTAAGATGGCCTTTTATAGAAATCAGTACGTCAGCTCCACTTTTGTTCTAGTTGTTAATATAAGAACAATGCAAATTATCCTAGAAGGCAGCCACGAGAGCCTGTTATGACTCTCATTGGGTTTAAAACAAAAAAGACTTATAACCTCCTTTTGGCAGAAAGTATGGGGAAATAGATTAAAGAGTTTATTCTCTAATATTTCTTCTAAGTTTTACCAGTTGCAAGAGGTTTGGCTGACTACACTTTACTTATCCAAACTCAACCTCCAAGCCTTGTTAGTCTTCACATGTCCAAGTTAATTTACCAGAACAAAGGAGCTTGGCTTGTTCTTGCCTTCCATTTGACATTGCCCATGTTTCTCCTAAAAGGCAGTGGATAAGAAAGAAATTTGAGTGATTGCAAGTTGGTCTTAAAATTATGTTCTAGGGTAACTTTTAGGAAATCTTCTAAATAATATTCTCAGTCAACAATTAAATGTATCAGTACAATTTCCATGCCAGCTCAGTTTTGCTATACATATACGTGTGTGTGTGTATACATATACATACATACATGCATGCGTAATATATAACATATGTATGCATGTTTTAATGGCATATTTTTATGCTTTATATTAATATGCAACATTTTATTTCTAGTTCTAGCCTCATCTGGTATAGATTATGACATAAAGATCTGGTCACCACTAGAAGAGTCAAGGATTTTTAACCGAAAACTTGCTGATGAAGTAAGATTTTTATTTATACTTATTATAAAGTGTATGTCACTTTGTTCCTGAAATGCTTTCTTAAAAATACTCAAAGCAGCTCATTATTAATTGGTAACATAAACAAGTTTATTCAGTTAAGGAGGTCAAATTGTAAGAAAAAGAAAAATTAAGATAAAAACATGCCTGTAATACTAGAGAGCTAAAAATCAAAATATTATTTTGCTAATTATAATATCGATTATTGGTAATACCAGGTTATTATAGTTTGAGAAAAACAGATTGACTATTTTTGTGCTTATTACAATGAAGAATCATTTAAAAAAACCTTCTGTCCTTTTAAGAAAATGAGTTTTACTATGGCTGGCCTCCATAATTGCAGCCAGATAAGTAGCAGAACAAATGATTGGAGAATCTTTTCCTTTATTGTCATATTTTCAGATTTCTTCAGCTCCTTATTAAACCAACAGTTTTCAAACTGGGCTGTGTGAAGCTCTCAGTTTTTAGTGGGAATGGGAGAGGGGAAGGTGGCTGATACAAAAGCTGAATTCTGGGCTTTTCCTCCCCAGCATTAGGCAGGGTTTTTATTGGTGGGTTTTCATACAAGATTTCTTATGAAAATAAGGGTTCATGGCATTAGTCAGCTACTAACAGTTGAGCTTCTATGAGTAGGTGAGTGCAGCTCAAGTTGATGCTGTGCCCTCTTTAAAACATAAAAGAAGGGTCCATTGCTAAAAAATGTTATTAGTAAGTTAGAAAACCAGTACTCTAGACCAAGGTTGACAGTTCACAGCACAATTCCCTCATCTGCTTTCTAACGGACATTTATGAACTTGGCGTATGTCAGACACCGTGCTGAATTTTAAAAAACCTTCCCTTAGAGCTTATAGACTGGTGGGAAAGACAGACACTGAACAGTCAGCCAGAATGTAGAGAGGCATGCACAGTGTTCTGGAAGCCCTTGCAAAAGAGCAGTTGTGCTTGTAAACGGGGTAGATGGATGGGGGAGTCTTCACAGAGGAAGTACGAATTGGACTGAGTTCACCAGGCATACAGGGGGCTAAGGAGCCCTGGAGATGAAGAATCGGCAATTTCCAGGGTGTCCTAAGGTAAGTGAACCGTTGGTGAGTGGATAAGAAAGCAGCTCCTTGGGGCAAGATTGTAAAGGGCCCTGGGGGTGCCCTGCTGGGCTGAAAATGTGTTGTATGAAATCACTGGGGAGCCGTTGACCACATTAGCACCTTTGTCTTCCTCTCATCCTTTCCTTTCTTCCTTTTTTCCTTTGCCATGAACTTTGCCATTTGCCCTTTGCCCATGATTACATACTAGATCCTTAGGTGTTTATGGATATTCATTTAGTGCTGTCTTGGTACATAAGACACAAGTCATTGGTAACTCTTATCCAAAAGTTTATTTTTCAAGATTACTTTTGCCTCAGTCAAGGTGACATTTTCTCGAGGGATCTGAGTGACCCTGGGGAAATCATTTAACCCCACTGTGTCACTACATGTATCAGCTCTGCCATAGGGGAAGGGAATGAGCAGACACGGGAAGACTGCTCTGGGAAACGAATCATAAGTGAAAAATAAACTGAATTCTTGAAGGTTTTAAGTGGCCTCAAAGTTTGGCCTTTGTCTTTCTGCCAGTTGAAAGAGTAGTGTTGTTCTGTGATGTCACTCCCTCAATGGCAAGTTAAAATAATTACCTGGCATCGAGTAGCCTTATGGTGGAAATATACACAGTGTGTGTATAAAGAATGAAGTAATTCCTCCTCAGACCTGCTAAGTTTTTTACTGTTCTCCTAATCTTCAAGGAAAAAGTACAGTTACATCATGGTTCTTTACGTGGTTGTTTCACTTGCCCCATAGGTTATAACTCGAAATGAACTCATGCTGGAAGAGACCAGAAACACCATCACGGTGCCAGCCTCTTTCATGTTGAGGATGTTGGCTTCGCTGAACCATATCCGAGCTGGTAAGAACTGTCAGTGTATTATTAACACCATTATTACATCATGTTATTATTTCAGGTCTGCTTTAAAGTGATTTGTACAATTTCTTTTAACCATAAAATGAAGGCAACGTAACTTCTGAGCTAGGAGTTTTGTGAACTCTTGATCTTAGTACAGTAACTTATTTCCTCACAAACCAAATGTATTGAAAAATGTCAGAATGAAAAGACAAAGTCACTTGAAAACTTTTGTCAGCTGTGTTTCTCAGTGTGGAGGATCATACCGTAATCCTTAAGATCTGTGAGAGTAAGTACCCTTTAGTGGTGGACGTGGTCAAAATTAACCCTAGCCCAGACAAAAATAAATGTAACATGCTACTGCAAGGGTTGAAACACATAACCTCAGTAAGTTTTTTTTATATATTTTTTTTGTTTTCACTGATACACTGTGAGGTTTGGTGCCAAAGAAACACAAAATGTAAATATTATAACTAATATTCAAGAAGGAAGTGAATAATCTGTTTGTAATAATAGAAGAGATCCAGTATCCATTATAAACAAAATACATTTATCAAACAAAAGAGTATTTGTTGTTCTTCACTGATTTCATAAATTTCTTCATATGTTGGATATTATCTATTATTTAATAGTAACAACCACCACCATTTCTAGAGTATCTATAATGTATCAGGGACCATACCTGTCATTTCACAAATTTTTCCTAATTAGCTCCAAACCTTTATAACTTTGGTTATTTGTAATAACTTGCCCCAGGTCACACAACTGATGAATGGTAAAGCCTGAATGTGAAACTGGCTTCCAAGCCCTTACTTCCCTTTGACCTTGGAAAGTTCACTTGCAGGAATACATTTAGATCATGAATATGACATGCAGTCCACTGGGTGATCTCAGCTCAAACTGCTTTTCAGGCTCATTCCTAGCATTCTCTCCTTCTCTGTCCACTCTGTCCACTCTGTCCCTCTTTGACTTGGGGGACACATCAAAGTCTTTTCTACCTCAGGATCTTTATCACCGTGCTACCCCCCTCCCATCCTCACTCTTTGTTAGGATACCTTCTACTTATCGTCAGGTCTCTGTCGGCCGTGGATTAAATATCACTTCCTCAGAGAGAGGAATGGAGAGAAAGTGTACCAGGCAAAGTAAAGGGTAGGTAGCAATTTTCAAAGTCCTGGAGGGGAGAGTGTGGAGCACATCTAAAGAATTGAAAGAAGCCCATAGGAGGTGGGGAGAAAATATTCAAATTGTTAATATTAACTACTACCAGGAAAGAATGGAAATTTCAAATGGAATTTAAACAGAAAAGGTTAGTAGTCCAACAAAATATTTTTGCAGTAGCTTTTGGGTTCCCATATTATTAATCACTGTAACACTTTCGATCCATTTTCTTCAGTAACAGTGAGTAACTCTTAAAATTCATCCATTTAGATTTCAGATTTGAGGGGAGGCAGCATTTTCTAGAACAAGAAAAACATTTGCTGATTAGGATTCCTAAAACTCACTTGTTCTTGTAAAGAGCTTATCTGGCGAATGGCTCTTCCCGAGTTTTTCTATTGAAAACCATTCTTCTCTCGTTTATGCCGCGTCTGTTTTATACAGCTGCCGATGTAGCAGTTTGTTAGCTCATGGCTACTCCCCTCCTCCTTTGGTTTTAGCATTAGATAAGGTAAGTTTTATAGCATGAAGATTCCCTTTCTTCCAGTCCTTTTTGCTGTCAACCAAAAAGACGTAATTTCTAATTGGTTTAGTCAACTTAACTCACCCTCTTGCTTCTCTTATGTAAAAAACTGGAGAGAAAAAGTACCCGAGAGTTGCTTTTATCTTTAAGATACCCAGTTATTTGATGAGTCAGTTATCCATCCCTGTCCTCTCCTTCTCTCCTGGTCTCCAGTATTCCAAGTATGATCACGTGTGCACAGTCGAGGAGAGTTAGTAACGGACTGTGATCCTGCAGGCGCAGGCTAGCCACGGAATAGTCCAGCCCCTCCTTACTCCACAAGGCTTCCTGGGAAGTCCAGGGAATAGATTCGGGGCGGCGCCTTCCTGGTAGAGCTGTGATTTTTAATGAAGGCTGCACTACAGATCCTCTGTCGGGCTTTTTCAGCTGCAAACACTTGGGTCCTACCCCCTGAAGATTTTCACTCATTTTATCTAAATAGGGCTTGAGCTTTTGCATTTTCCAAAAACCAACCAAAGTCATTCTCATGAATACTTCACTAAAGACTATGGTGTCTAAATATGGTGTCTCTCTCGATGGGATGGGGGCCCCCAAATGTGGGATGAAGCAGATTGGGTGGAAGCCGGTGGCACGGGCAGTGAAAGTATCCACCTGAGGCAGAACAAAGGAGCTAGAAGTTTATCGAATCCACTGCCCAGCAGTGGCTCAGGAAAGCAGAGGACAGGCTGTCTGCCACGAGGCCGAGGGTGGGGGCTGTTTCTAAAGGGGGAAGATGAAGGGGCATGGCTACATGTGGAGTTTTCCCTTTTTTGCTAACTGTGCCTGGTTGTAACTAACCCATTGGTTAGTTAGGGTCTATGGCTTTTTCGAGGTGGGTCTCCTGATGTAGAAGCGACTCTTATTTTCAGTTTTCATTTAAAAGAAGGGTGTTTCTCAGACCTCCTCGGTCTGTAACTGCCAACCAGAGATTGGTGTCAGCATTGAGCTGCTTTGCAGTTCTCCTGCCTCAGAGGTGTAGCACTTCATGAACAAAAGATTGCATTTAATTTATTCGTAGAAACTGGGTTTCCATTCTGAGAGAGAGGACTGTGCAGCAATTGGTTGAGATGGGTTTGAGAAAAGAACAATTATTCTGCCCTCTTCCTCATTCTGGAAGCCACTGTCCGTTATTCACTGACCTGTATTAGACACTCTTGGCCCTCACTTGTCTCCTTATGGCTTGCTTTGGACTCTGCAGAATCCTTTTTTTTTTTTTAAGATTTTTTTTATTTATTTGACACAGAGAGAGATAGCGAGAGAGGGAACACAAGCAGGGGGAGTGGGAGAGGGAGAAGCAGGCTTACTGCCGAGCAGGCAGCCCGATGCGGGACTCAATCCCAGGACCCCTGGGACCATGACCTGAGCTGAAGGCAGATACTTAACCACTGAGCCACCCAGGCGCCCCTGGACTCTGCAGAATCCTAATGTCTACCCTAAACTCCCTGATTTAAAGGCTGAGACAATTCTTGTTAACCCTCCATTTCCCCATCTTCATTCATAGTGTGACAAAAGGAATTTGGATAAGAACCCTACACACTTTGAAAGAAATAGTGTGACCTGCTTCCTCATGCTTCCGACGTGACAGGAATAGGTTTGTTGAATTAGTCAGTCATATCCAGGATTCCCATTCATGGTAATCTACTTAAGCTGATAGCAACCTCATGTTTTATTCTCTCATGAAAGTATATCACACAATAAAAAGAGTGTCATCTCTTTTATATTAACATTCGTTAGGTAGCCTTTTATTGATCAGTGATTCTTCCACTGTGTTTAGATTCCTTGGTGATATATGAAGGTCTATCCAAATCTTGTTTTTGTTCACTTATTTTGCAAATGTGTATTGAACACTTATGTAATAATGATGATAGCTAAAATTTGTATAATTTAGGTTGTAAATCATATACACATACATCATCTCATTAGTTTGGCTTTGAAATGGAGTCTGCACAGAGGGGATTTAGTCCAGTTCAGTTGAACAATAAATATATAGTCTCTTCTGTCTACTGCTCTTGGTATTGTTGACTTAAGATCCAGTGAGAGAGTTTAAGCCTCTGTAGGTAATCAAATTTCAGGATTCAGTCTTCTCGCAGTTGACAGTGGGGCTCAGCCCTCCCCCCATGTTTAACCTTTGTATTTTCCACGTTGCCTTGGGCAAATGCTTCTTGGCCGAATGGGCTCCATCCTCATCCTTTTATACTGTTGCCTTCTCTACATACCCTAATGTGACATATCTGATCTCAGTAAAACTTCTATGCGTTTATTTCATAAACCGTCCCTGAACATCCTGTACGAGGCTCTGAGGATATAAGATAAAAAGAAAAAACTCCTACCCTCGCAGGAGCTCAAAAAGCCCTTGAGGTCTGGTCTGTAAGAAGACACGCAAATAAATGTCCCTGCAGTTAGGATCTTCGTTGCACAATAGACACAGAGAGTCTAGAGTGTAGAGGAAGGAGTTCATCATTCTGCAGGTTGGATGTTTGAAAAAGTCTGGGAAACATTTCACAAAGGGGATAATAGTTGTATTGAGATGAGTAAGCAGAACCTTTATAGCTGGAAAACTGGGCGAGTGTCCCAAGCAGAGGAACAGCAAGGATAAATCGTGAAAGCTGGAGAGAGCATGCCGTGTTCACTCACCAGTTTATAGTTATATTTTCACTTGAGTGGTTAATCTAGATAAGCTCCTTGAGGGCAGAGACCACGTGTCTGTTTTGGCCACCGTTCTTAGCACAACGCCTGGAACATAGCAGATATTTAAAAAATCTTTAAACACACAGATCCTCAAGAATGGTCCCCAGGTTCCCCCACAGCCTCCCCTCAGTCTTTCTGGTGGCATGATACACCTCCTTAGGCTCCTGGACTCCAAGGAACACGGCTTGAAAACCACTGCAGTAGACCGTGATATATCAAGATCCCTAGGGTTTTTCTTTTTAGTTTTTATAGGTTTAGAATTACATGCATATTCAAAGTTACAGTGCTCTGTTTACTCGTTTTTTATTTGTTTTTAGCGGCAAAAACTAACTTATCTACACACAGAAGTGAACTGATTTTTACATGATGATGTGTTGGGCTGTATACATTTTAATCAGTTTTAACTAAAAGGTATTGAAAGTTCTTTCAATTATAATACTAAAAGCATTTCTTCTTGTGGGTGTCATATATGTTTTGCAGACCGTTTGGAGGGTGACAGATCAGAAGGCTCTGGTCAGGAGAATGAAAATGAGGATGAGGAATAACCAACTGTTATTGGCAAGCACTTAGATGTTCTGAAATTTGTAGGAGACATTTATTCTATTTTTTTCTTTACAGAGCTTTAGTGCAATTTTAAGGTTATGGTGTTTTGGAGTTTTCCCTTTTTTCGGGATAACCTAACATTGGTTTGGAATGATTGTGTGCATGAATTTGGAAGAGTGTGTAAAACAAAACTAGCAAAATGTTTAAAAAACTTTTTGCCATGTGTGAGGAGTGCTAGAAAATGCAAAGTGCAATATTTTCCCTAACCTTCAGATATGAGAGCTTGGATCAATGTGGAAGAGTAATTTTCATTATAGTGAAAATGTTGGTTCAAATAAATTTCTACACTTGCCATTTGCATGTTTGTTGCTTTCTAATTAAAGAAGTTGGTTGTTTTAAGATATCCTGAATATGACTTTTTATTTCATGCTTTACTACCTTCACCCACGTTTTCTGGTCTTCTCGGTAACATAAGGCTCTTTCTCTATTTTCTAGACTTGATAACCTTTTCTGTTTTGGCTTCTGTGTGATAGAATCACATAGAGGAGCTTTTTTTCATTTCTCTTTACACAGCATGTTATCTTCACTTCCAGTCACCGTCTGTCACGATTAGCGGTACCTCTCTACCCAAGTACAGGGGTCTGGCTTCCAGCAGTAAGCACAGAGCATTGCGGCTAGCTCCCATGATGGAGCTCTGGAAGCTCTGGCTTCCGGTCTTCCCCTCTCTAACTTCTAGATTTCAACTGAAAGCTGTTGACCATCCAGTCTTAGGATTCCGGGTCTTCCTTTACTCTAGTGTCCGACTCCACCCAGGCCTGTAGCTTGGGGGTTCGGAGCTGAAATGCTGCTGTAGACTTAACCCTGCCATCATCCTCCCTCCCCTCTCCCAAAGTGCCGTGCTTTTCTCCAGCTGGGCCGTGCAGGACTCATGGGGGGGCCAGGCAAAGCATCCCTGTGCTGCATGGAGAGCCGGCACCGCCCCTTCCCACAGGCTGGCTGCAAGGCCAGGAACACCTGCTACTGAGAGAAGGCAGATTGGCTTTTTGGATAGAGGGCAAAGAACTCTTCTGTTGGCTCAGTAACTTCAGTTGGACTTCAGAATCTGGCTCTCACCCTAGACAGGGCACATATGTTTTCACATTAGGAAATGTGGTAAATGGTCAAAGGGAAAAGGAAGGTGGGTGGGGCAGAGGCTACTGGAGGGCTCAGTGGGGTCAAGGAGCTTTAGCCAAACAGGGCCACTGCATGACTTCTGGAAAGTACCAGGGTCTTAGTTTCTGGTTACCAATGAGTTATGGGATCTGCTTAAGCCATGTGACTTCTCTGGGCTTGTTTCCTCCTCTCTACAGTGCGGGTAATCCTATTTGTACCACCTGTGTCCTGGGGCTGTGTTAGGACCCCACGAAGCCACGGAGTTTGAAGGGCTTCACGGAACAACTAAAATGACCACTGGAAGCGCACAGGACATACGTCATTTCTTGCCCTGTAATAAAACAGTAACGGAGATGCTGTAGGGAGGTGCTGGAAGGCGGGTGGGGCAGAGGCTACTGGAGGGCTCAGCGAGGTCAAGGAGTAGTAGCTCTTTGGCCAGAAGAGCCCAGAAGAAAATCAAAATTGTACTGTCCGCTCTGGCACAGGACGTCGGTAGTAGGGGGGCCTGGGGGGCGGGCAGAGGGTACATGCGAACTCTGACCTTTCTGCTCCGTTTTGCTGGGAACCTTAAAACTTACTTTTTTTTTTTTTTTAATTTAATGGTATTTGTCAAAGGAGTTAGGTCCCCTGCTGTTAATTTTGCAGAGTGTGGGTACTGTGTGTTAAAAAGGAGCGGGCAGGCCAGACAAGCAGTCAAGGAGGCAGCAAAGAGAAAACATTCTAGAGGCAGCGTTGACACTTCCCAACTCCCTGTATGTTGGGGAGGCCCCAGCCGGTCCCACAGCTGGACCCTGGGGCTCAGCTGCAGCTTGGACCCAGGATTATGATCTCAGTGGTGGCAGGTGAGGTGGTCAGGTAAAGGTGGTAGGTTTTGTGCCTGGAGGTTGCTGAGTTTCACTGGCAACCTGCCCCCCACCCTTTGCCTCTGGTTATGGGACAGACATCTAGAGAGTGGGTTGGTGTTCATTAAGCCTCCTTTATTTTTTTTTTTTAAGATTTTTTTTATTTGAGAGAGTATGAGCCAGGGGAGAAACAGCAGGCCCCACCCCCCGCCCCACCCCCATTTAAACCTCCTTTAAAAACCTTGGGTTAGGAGGTGCCTGGCTGGCTCAGGCGGTAACCGCAGGTGACTCCGATCTTGGGGTTGTGAGTTTGAGCCCATGTTGCATGTAGAGATTTCTTGAAAATCTTTAAAAAATAGGGTGCCTGGGTGGCTCAGTGGGTTAAGCGTCTGCCTTTGGCTCAGATCACAATCTCAGGGTCCTGGGATTGAGCCCCATGTTGGGCTCCCTGCTCAGGGGAGAGCCTGCTTCTCCCTCTCCCCCCTGCTCATGTTCTCTCTCTCGCTCTCTCAAATACATAAGTAAAATCTTTAAAAAAAAAAATCTTAAATAAAAATGAGAGTGTTCTGTATTTCTGGGTCATGCTAAGTCATTTAATAACAGTCTCTGAATTTAATTGTCTTCGAGGAATTTATGAACAGCACATGGATGGATGTACTGAGGTGAGTGTGGTGTGGACATCACCACCTCCCAGTTCTACAGCCATCAGCTCCTTCCTGCTCTGTCTCCTTCCCCTTGTAAGCCTACCAGAAGGGAGGCTGCACTCGAGGATGTGGCTGCACACAGTGGGTCAAGGGGGACACATTCAGAAAGTCCACAGCCCAAGTACAAATCCACAATTTCCACAGCTATACATGTACCAAAACAGATATTTAATCAGGTAGACAAAACTAGTCTAAATATATTTTACTCATTTATAAATATTATGATTTATAATAATCCTAAGCATTTTTCTTATCTTAAAAAAAAACCATCCAAAAACTTCAAGTGAAATATATTTCAGGATTAGCTTGCTTTTGTTTTGCTTTGAAGGTTTTTAACAACTTCTGCATCCAGGGGTCCATTATCAGAACACAGCCCAGAACTCCTGTCTCTTAGCGTATCCACACCAGAGTGACAGACCTGCTTCCCACCAAACAGGCTCGCTCCGCAGCACTCGGGGTGGCCATGCTTGCCCAGGCCCGTGATCCCTGTGGGGCTGTCTTTTCATCCAGGAGGGGCTCACTTACCTGTGACTTGGGATATTTCAAAATGGTGGTGTGACAAGGAAAACCAGAAATGGCTTCTAATTCCTAAGCCGTTAATACTATTCAGGAAAATTCTGAGGGAAAAGAACACAGCTTTGTGTATTACGTTCTCCTAAAAATAACATTGAGTAAGGGGCGCCTGGGTGGCTCAGTTGTTAAGCGTCTGCCTTCGGCTCGGGTCATGATCCCAGGGTCCTGGGATCGAGCCCCGCATCGGGCTCCCTGCTCGGCAGGAAGCCTGCTTCTCCCTCTCCCACTCCCGCTGCTTGTGTTCCCTCTTTCGCTGTATCTCTCTCTGTCAAATAAATCTTTAAAAAAAATAATAAATAACACTGAGCAAAATTGTGCTCTTGGTAATCTTATGCAGATTTGAGTCTGTGCTTTGAAATCTTTCAAATAAATCCAATCACTTTCCTTGGGTTGCCGTTTTTTGTTTTTTGGTTTTTTTTAGGTCTGGGAAGCCGATAATCCAGGCTCCCCAGCTCTCTGGTCTCCAACAGTTTCTACCCACCTACTGAGCCCAGCTAGCCTATTCTAATAATGAGGACTTCTAAGTATCCCTCCACCTCCTCCCTTTCTCCTCCTCCTCTGCAAAGTTGCAAGTTGGCTCCTTCTCAGTCCCATGGCCAAGACCTGGCATTTGACCCAGACTCTGGCTTAATGCACTCTGGGAGGTCAGACAATCCCTAGGCTTCTCTCCCTGGATTCTGTGTGTCCCCGCTCCTCAGCCCAGAAGGGTGGTCAGGCTCTGTCCCCTCCTACAGTCACATATGACAGCCATTTTCCTTTGCTTTAGAGTGAAAATTGTGACGTCCCTTCTGTCTTCCATGGGACTCGCCTGGGGTTCTGCATATACTGTGGGTACCAGCGTGGACTCCCATCCCTGTATGGCCTCCTGCCACAGGGGCTTGGAGGATCAAAGGACTCTGTGAGCCCAAGACCCCCGGCCAAGCAGTCACTATCACTGGGGGACAGAGCTGTCCTTAGCACCCAGGTCCCGTCGCAGGGGCTGTAAGGGAGGTCAAGGCTGAACTCGTGCCCTGGCTTGGGACTCTCCAGCAGGCCCCCAGGGGCCCATCATCTTTGAATGCCATTAACAGAAAAGCTCATTGTTGCTCCTTCAGATCTCTTAAGTTCCAAACGCTACTTCACCCTTTCCTCCCTTTCTCTTGCCTTCTCCTGCCTCGCCATATCCCCCTTCCCAGAAGACACAATTCCCATGGCAACAACCCCAGCACCTCCTATCCCGGATAACAGTTATCCTCGCCAGAGTTTCACTTCCTGTCCTGGAGATGCCCCTAAAACCAGACTAACGCACCCACCTCCCGCGACCGGGCAGCCACCGGGGGGCTCAGCTCCAGGTACCGCGCAGGACGCTGCGATCCGCAGGGTCACCTCGGAGGGGGCCCACCTGGACTCCGCGTCCCCACAGAGGAAGACATTGCACACCTCGTCGTATCGATGAGACAACCGCGATGCAAGACTGAGGGGCCCAAGGCTGCCCGCCTCGGAAGCGGCAGCGCGGGATGGGGACCCAGAGCCTGCTGCGCCCTCCCACCCCCCGCTCGCCCTTTCGTAGCCGCGTCACCCTCCCCGGTTCCGTGGACAGGAGGGCGGCCGGGGCTCCAGGCTGACCGCTCGACATGGGCAGACCCTGTGGTCCATCCAGAGACTGTCTCTAACGACAAGCATCTCAAGGGCCTCCTGTCCGGATGGGAGAAGCGTTCCGTCGTCAAGTCGGAACACGTCCTAAGATCTCCTCCGTATCAGCGCTCTTTCCGACGCTCTCCGGTCCCACCACGAACGGCCTCAAGGCTGCAAATCCCTCGGCAGTCTCCCGGCTCGCTCGGCTCCGCGCAGCGCCGCACCGCGGCTCCCGCAATGGGGCTGGAGAACGCTGCGCCGCCGGCCCTCCCGCCCCAGCGCCCATCGGAGACGCTGCGCGCGGCGGGTCTCGCACGGAATAGAGCTGCCGGCCGGGGCTCCGGAGGCTGCGGGCTGCAGGGGCACCGGCTCCGCGGGGAGCGAACCGGCGTTCAGCCGCACCCTTCCCTTCCCGGCCAGACACGGCCCACGGCGCACAGCCCCACTGCTGCCCCCTAGTGTCGGGGCCCTGAACGCCCCAGCGCCGCGTGCTCGGGAGCGTGCGCCCCCAGGACCCCCAAGCCTGGCATCCGGGGCACAGCACAGGGACCCGGTCAAGTGGCAGCTTCAATAAGAGAGGCAAAGATGGGCAACAGCCCTCAACGTGGGCCTGTCAAAACCGGGGCCCGCAGGACTGAGATTCTTAAGCGACCGTGTGGCCCAGTGTCCCCTAGGAAGGCCTCAGGCTGCCCAGGATAAAGCTGGCACGCCGGGTTTGGTGGGGGCAGTTGGGGTTTTGACATTCTACACGGAGGGCAGGGGAACTTGAGAAAGTGTGCGGATTTCCGCCTCTTCCTCTCCTCACCGCCTCCCTCCCGTGCTCCTCCTTTCCTCACTCGCTCTTGCTCGCTCTAACTCTAAGGCTGCATCAAGGCAGACTGGAATTCCTGAATAGGCAAACTGTGGTTCTAGCTGCCCGAAATCCTCCGCGGCTTGGCTCAGACGGTCCCCTCCGTCCCTAAGTCCCCTACCTGGAAATGCCTCCCTCCGCTGAAGAGTAAGAGGACCTGACTTTGCCATTTCTCGGCATCTCGCTCCGCCAGGCCTCTCCCTGCGTGATAACGAGCGGAACGAGCGGAACGCTTTAGGGCTTCTGCCCCGCGCCCAGCCCGGCGCTTTGCTCGGAGCGCATGCGCCGCGTCGGGCAGTGTCCGCAGAAAACAGGGAAGGCGGGGGCTCTGTGAAGCGTGCTAGCTCTGGACAGGCTCAGACGAAACCCTAGCGGACCCCAGCTGGTCTGGGATCTGCCAGTGGGGACTCGGGGTCTCAAGACTCCCTCCAGCCCGGCCTGTGCAGTCCTGGGGAAGCCCCCCTCCACCCCCGCTTGCAAGCCAATGTGCTGCTCTCAAGAAGGCGTAAGGGGCAAGCCGCCCGGCTGTTGCAGCCTAGAGGCAAAGGCCATCTCCGGGCATCTTAGTCGGTCAGGATATGGTCCCTTTACCGGACAAGTGTACGGAGAAATACATACCCGCAGAGCACAGAAAATGCCCTCGGAGGGGCGTCTGCGTGGCCCAGTAGGTTAAGCGTCTGCCTTCGGCTCAGGTCATGATCCCGGGGACCTGGGATCGAGACCCGAGTCGGGCTCCCCGCTCAGCGGGTAGCCTGCTTCTCCCTCTGCCCCTCCCCCTGCTCACGCTCGCTCTCCCTCTTTTTCTCTCTCAAATAAATAAGATCTTTTAAAAAAATGCCCTCAGGTTTAGGAATGCCCCCCGGGAGCGGGAGCAGAGCCCACGGGTGCAGCTACCCTCCGCTCCTCCGGAAAAGCCTCCACCACCCCCCACATCCCGAACCTAGACCCCCGCGGGGCGCCCAGCCGACCGGGAGCACTGGTGATGGGCGCGGGCGCCACGAAGGCAGCAAGCCCCACGCCGCGGGAAAGGGCTTCTCGCCAGACGGCAAAAGGACGACATGTCACCAGGAGCTGGCGAGGCGCCAAAGGCACCACCACAGAGGGAACGTGCCGTCTGGAGTAGCTGCATCTCCTGGGGGCCTGCCCTCTACCGACGCCCTCGAGTTCGGAAGGCGGGGAGGGCGGCTTCCCACGTCGCCCCTGCGCTACTGCTGTCCCACCTCAAAGGGGGGCCGGGCAAGCCCTAACCGGACAGCTCACACTCCCGGCGCTCCGCTTCTGCGTCCGAGGGGTCGGCCTTCGGGGAGCCCCACCCCACCCCGCCCGCTCCACCCGGGCCGGGCGAGCTCATACACGGCGCCCGCAGGGCTGCGCTCGGCCGTCAGACGCCATCAAAGCTGTGCCCGCGTTGGCCCGAGGGTTCCCCCCCCCCCCACTATAGATGCCGAGGACATCAAAGACCACAGCGGTACATGATCTTCCCACCCCCTTACCCCACTTTCCGGATGGCTCGAGAAGTGACACGAAGTCCCAAAGGGTCCAAGAGGAGGAGCTGGGCCAAGAGCGTCGGCGGAGCGCCTTTCTCCGCCGTCCTGTGGCACGCTGCCCGGGGCCCGCAAGCCGGCTGCTCTGGGCGGTGGACACCACGAGCAAGCGGGCGCCAGGCCTCCCTGCGCGAAGGGGACGCCCTCCCGGGAGAACAGCAGCTCCGTTTCCCCGCCCAGCTGGGCACCACAGCCCCGCTCCCGCTTGGGAAGATGGGGGGCGGGGGCCCTAACCAAATGCATTATTTTTTTAGTTCTCGAAATGAAACATCTGGCACCTGCTCCTTCCTCGTGTCTTGTATAGTGGTTGCTCCCTTCTTTTTAAATACCAAAGCATCAGTCAATAGGGAGGGGGGCAGGGCGGCCCCATCCCCAGTGACAGCAGCCCCGGGGCCGCGCCGCCCCCACTAGCACCAGCAGGCGGCCCCCGATGACTGCAAGGTCCCCACCAGGATGGAGGCGTGGAAGCCCCTGCGAGAAGCTCTGCTCCCAGGTTCTCCTCCGGGGAGCATTCAGGGTGGCCTGCACCAACCACGCGGATGCGCAGGGGACGGTCCTGCTCTAGCAGGAAGAAGTGCCGTTCTTCCAGGAGCACCGCGAAGGGCTTACCTCCCGAGACCTCCGGGACAGTGCCCGGCTGCCCCTGGACGTCCTGGAGTAGAGGAAGTAACCCACGCGGCCGTTTCCTTCCAAGCCACGGTCCCTAGTCTCCCTTCCATTACCCCCTCCCAAAAAGTCATGGCCACACCTCCGTCTGCTTGCCCTGGAGCCTCCGACGTCTCTGGTCCCATCGCCAGGGCCCACCCGGAGCCGGCGGGCGCTCTCACAAGACCCCGTGGTCAGCGTTTTTCCGGGTGGTTGCGCCCCAGATATCCCTCCCCGGGGCGCCCCTCTGTGGGCCAGTCCGCCCTGAGGCCCTCATCGCGGTTCTGCAGCTAAAATGTCTCCCTCCTCGATGCTCTGCAGCTGCAGCCTCTGACCCGCAAGAGTCCTGCTGCCTCGGCGGCCCCCGAAGCCGGCCCCCGGGACCGTCCGTGCTGCGGCCAGAACCCCGGGCAACGCCTCCTCCCCGAACAGCTTGATCTTGGCTTCGGCCTCTATGACTTTGGCCAAGCTGGCCGCATAACTGTCCAAGGACTCGTGCACTTCGGCTTTCACGTGAAGAACAGGGTTCCTGGCGGCATCTGAGGGGGAAGCAGAAAGGTTAGCCGAGAACTGCGAGCCGCGACTACGGGGAATGTGCCCGCGGATGCTTCACGGCCCGGGGAGGGGGCGGCGCAAACCGAGGGCGTGGGTTCTGTGGCCACGTTCCCTAGGCTCGAATCCCTGACGTTCCAGGTCCTACCTGGGGAGGCGTGGAACTGACCTGCTTCCTCACCTACAGAGAGAAGGTCACGGGGCACCTCTTCCTAGGGTCAGGAAACTGTGATCATTAAGCAATTCTTTGAGACCCCTAGGTCTGGCCCACAAGAGAGGCTTGATAAATACTTCCTAGTAATGATATTCAAAATTCCACACCTCTCAAAGAATTCTCTGGTACTTCAGCTCCCTAGAACTATATAATGCCTATCTCCTGGCCACACTGGCTCACGCCAGCCAGAACCTCAAGGTTGGAAGTAACATCAAGGTCCGCGCCCCACCCAGGATTAGGAGCCCTGACAACTCACACCAACAGAGACAGCGAATCTTCAACCTCACACCCAGTGCCTTACTATTACTGCCCTGGCTGCCCATCTGTCCCCTGCCATTGGGGGGGGGGGGGCAGTTCATCCCCTACCCCTCACATTTTCTGGAGAGGGGGCAACTTCTGCCCCACGTGATGAACACTCCCTGTGTCATCCATTTCGGGGAATCTGCAGCCAGCCCCGGCGTGCTTCACACACGTGATGAAGGAAGAGGGGAGGGACACGTGGCCTCCCCCAGCCCCTCTCCCCTGTGCTCCTCTCTGGCTGCAGACAGGCGGCCCTCACAACTGCCATCCCCACTAAGCAGGCCTGATGCAGCCAGACTGGCCTAGGTGGGCTGGGCGGATCAGGGAAGGAGTCACTCCTTTTTTATTTCCAGGGGTAAAATATGATAAAGCCCACGAGGCTGCAGGCCAGACTCTGTCCTGGAGTCTACTTTGTCTCTCTGACCACTGTGACTGCCCCACAATTTGGCTGGGAGAAAACCTGGGATTCACCGCCAACCCAAGGCTCTGACAGGGCTCTCCCTTCCTGTCACAGTCAGCATCCCTGAGTCCCTGACACCATGTCCACACCCGTCGTGCTGGTGGCTGTCCTCGCATGCTGGGATTCGGAGCAGAGAGGACCTTCCTTCCATGGGCACTCTGCACAGTCCCCCGCCCCTCTTCTGATCAGCGTGTCTGGATGGGAAACCAGACCCCAACACTTGTCTCCCACCTGTCCTGATTCCAACCCTAGCACCAAGCTGCCTCTGGAACGGAGGGTCTGGTTTCCCATCCAGAGGCGACTGGGGGCTGGGGCTGGAATCAGGACAGGTGGGAGAAAAGCACGGGCGCCACAGAGCTCATTCTGTTCACGGAACTCTCAGGCCCTCATCGACTCCAGGGCCAACGGATGGTCACGGGGGGATGGTCGCAGCGGCAGCCTCTGCTGATCTAGGAACACTTGGGGGGCCACTGCTTCCATTTCCCATGTGAGGAAGCGGGGCTCAGAGTGGGCAAGTTCAGATCTCTGCCCACGCCTGACCCAGAAAGGAGAGAAACTACAGAGGGCTCAGACTTTTACACAATCCGGCAGCTTCCCGAGGAAAGAGATGGGAATCAGGATCTGTGTGTGTGTGTGTGTGTGTGTGTCCACCTAGAGTTCAACAGCCCCTCCCTTCCCACCTTCCCACTCCAGCAGTGGGAGGCCTGAGGCCAAGTGTGACGGGCGGGGCTGGAAGCAAGCAGGGCGGGGGGGGCAAGGCGGGGAGGCCTGGGATGCTGGGGATGGGAGCAGGGCTGAGCCAGGGAATTTGCCCAGGTCCATGCCTGTCCCCCCAGGCGGCCCTGAAGCATCAGCACACACCCACCTTTGATTTGCTCCACTTGATCCTCAAAGGTCACGGAGCTCCTTCTCTTGGTGGGGGGGCAAGTACAGTGGGAGGGAGGGTTGTCATCAGATGTGTAGTCCTCGAGCAGCATCACGTCTGTTCCTAAAACCAAGCGTGGGTTGTGCACACAGAACTGGCGAAGCAAGGTCCTCCTTCTCCACCTCTCTCCACCCCCCTGCCCCCTCTCTCCCATGTGTTCAATCCCGCCAACAGGTGCAACTCCCGCCTGCAGCATTTGTCCAAGAAACACTGGGTGCATCACCTCATTTCGGGGTAGCTGCAGCCGGAGCCCCGGGGCTGCTTCAGACACAGGAAACACAGCCGTGTTCCCCAGACAGCAGGTTATGTGCCACAACTACAGTGACTCAGGGCATTGAGCCAGGCCTGGGACGGAGGGGAGGGGGCGGCAGGGCCCCATGACAAGGAGCTCTGCATTCTGAGGATTCTTCTTACGGTCTGAATTTCCATCATTGTTAAAATATGTTGCGCTAAATAAACATTTAAAACTTGCAAATAGAGAGTCCTTTGGGGATCAAAAAAGAATTGAAAAACATACCCCCCAAAAGAGTGGGGAAACAAAGGCAGAGAGGCAGGGGGTCCCATTAGAGAGAGCTGGGCGAAGCAGGGGTGGGGGGCTCCGGGCTGAGACGGGACCCTGGCCGGACCCTGGGGCGAATGTTGGGACCAGCCTTGTTCCATCTCCAGCTTGCAACCCTTCAAGGCCTTAGTGCTCCGGAAACGAGGAAGACGGGGCAGCCCCGGGGTCCTCCTGCTGTTTCAGGACCGGCTGAGAGGACACCACGGCCTCACACGAGGGACTCGGGGTGAGAGGGGCCGGCGGACCAGCGGTTCAACCCACCAGCTGACAGGTGACAGAACATTCTCAGGGAACGTCCTGCCTCCAGGGAAAACTGCCCACGACAGAAGGCCGGGTCTTGGTGTCAGCCCGCGACCTACCCCAGAGTTCCACGACACTGGCTGAGGCCGGGACAAACAGGTCAGGGCAAAGATGAGTTTTCACAGGCTCCCCGCTGCCGTCGGCCCAGCTCGTGGGCACAGACTCGCCCCCGGATGCAGAGCGGAGGCCCCCGCCCACCTGCCTCTCGCCAGGGCAGCAAGCAGCGGCCGGAAGGAGGCGCTCCGGCCTGCAGGATCCCCTGGGGGGCAGCGGGGGGGTACGGGGGTACGGGGAGCATCTGCGCTGGAGATGTGTTTCTTCAGGGAGACCAAGTTTCTCAAGGGCAGGCCCAGGGCTTGCCAGGATGGTGACGAGAGAGTGTGATCTCGGTGGGACTGCCCCTGATAGAGGGAGGACCCCCCCAGTTCACAAACGGGGATGCTCCCAGGCTTAGAAAGAGATTGAGCATGTTGCCCAAGAGAACACAGCTCGGAAAAGGCCCGTCAGACACAGAGAGCCGGTCGCAGCCGCCGGTCTGACACCAGCAGCAACAGCTCATGGTCGCCAGCACGGCTACTTTTCCAAGGGTTTCACTTCACTGGGATCTGACAACAGCCCTGTGTGGGGGAGAGCGGCACCCAAGTCCCCATGCTCTATAGGGGGAAACCAAGGCCCCGAAATGCTGGCAAGCTGAAGGCCACGGCGAGAGGCCCATGCTCGGGGCCCGCCTACCGGCTGCTAGCCTGGCACCGGGCCACGCGGCAGGTGGGACACTTACCTGAGTCCTGGGAGCAGCTGAACCCAGTGTCCCCCGTGCTGCTGCTGTTCCCCAGGGGCTGTCCGCCTGCCATGAGGGCAGTGAGGTGGGGGGACAGGCCCAGGTCTGAAAGGTAAAGTTGGCACCGTCAGCACAGCCCAGGTCCCGCCGAGGCGGCCACGGACCCTCCCTCTTCGGTCGTCCCCACCGGCCTCCCCACCGCCTCCCCTGTCCTCTGTCTCTGGCACACCGGGCTCTCAACCCATGGCAGAATCGGGAGTCCCCAGCTGCCCTTTCCCCTCTCTGCCTCTTGTTCCTATCCCGGGGGTGGGGGGGGTGTCTGCCCTGTGACAGGATTCCCTGGGCCCCCGAAGATGAAACTCTCACACCACCACCACACGCCAGAAGGCAGGTGGCAGGGAAAACGTGCGGCGCGTGGTCTTGGGAGATGGCCTTCCAGTTAAACATGGGATGTGGGTGCACCGTGACCTCCTGAGATCCCACTTGAATACGGGGAAGGAATTTTCAAGAGGCGCAAACCGCAAAGTGGGAGAGAATGCCTACAAGCCGGAAGGTGAGGACAGGGGGCCTGACCCAGGGAGCGGAGGCCGGCGGCTGGGGAGGCCTGGGTGGAGGCCAGTTCTCACGCAGTGCCCTCCAAAGCCCAGGACCTGGAGGCCCAGGAGCCTCTGCAGCAGGTGGGGCTGGACAGAAAGTCTCCGTAGGCAGTGGCGGGTCCCGTCCACCACTCTGCCCAGCCCAGGCTCAGGAGCTCGGGCCCCTTGTTGGCAGGAGGGGATAACCCAGGGCCGGCCTCAGAGACCCCCGCCACGGCTGAGGCGACACCAGCTAAACTGCGGGCGCAGTGACAGGCCACAGAGTGAACAGCGGGACCCCCATCCCTCAGTTCCCGCAACCTGGCCAGGAGAGTGAGAACCCTTTCAGGGGCGGTCGAGTGGCCAAAGCGCCACAGTCAATGGGCCTCGTGCGCCCCCACGCAGGGCCCCCGCCCGCTCCCAGGGCCTCGCCACCAACATGGAGGAAGGCCAAGGTTACTAGACGCTCAGGGAAAGGCATTAGCTTGAAAGAGATGAAGGAATACAAAAGAAAGAAAGAAAAGAGAAAAAAATGGATCTCAGAAGAGACAATGGAGGAAGCTTAAGAATTAAAAAAAAAAAAAATTTTACTTGAGTCCCCTGAGAAAGTTGAGAGAATAACGACTCCATGGAGACCACAGAGGTCACGGGAAGGAGCTGTTGGCAGTTAAAGCTGCGGCACAGGAAGTCAACCCCCCCTGGCCTGGACTGAATGAGCACCCACTCTCCCCCGCGGTTTGCCTACAGACCGGACGGGACTCTGTTCTTTACTCTCGCCCGGAGCCTTCCGAGGGTTCGAGGTGATGGACAGCACGCTTCCCTTCCTTCCCCGGAGTCCAGGAGGAGACGAGAAGGGCAGGCTTCTCTCCGAATCACCCGTCCGTGAGCTTGGGGAACTGCGCTCGTGCGGAGCGCGCTGGTGGAGTGGACTGGGGCCAGAGAAGACCCCGCACGCGCTCATCCCCATCCTGGGCCTTGGCCTCAGCCCGTGACCACGGCTCGGCAGGAAGCCCGGCCTGGGGAGGGGCCTGCGGGGGGCCAGGCACTGCCGACCGGGGTGGCCGAGGCCGCGGTGGGTTTGGGACACGTCTCTGAGGCTGCGGTGAGAGCCAGAACATGGTCTCCAGCAGCGGGACGAGTCGTCTGAGCCAGACCGCTGTGGCTGGGCTGGAAGGTCTGGAACCGGCCGCCCGGCGGCCCTGCCCCGTCCTGTGTTTACCCGGCATTTACCACTCCACAGTGGGCGCAGTTACCCTGGGATTTTTCACACGAAACAATAACACATCTACCGGGTTGGGCCCAATCCAAGCCCTGTTACAAAATTAAAATAAAAAAGGCACAAAGGTGACAGGCCCCGGGGATCTGATCAAGCCTGGGGTGACTCAGAGTCACTAGTGCCCTGCAGTTCTGAGCTGAATCGGGCACTCCGAAGTCACCGGAAGGTGACACCAGGAATGGAACGTGTAAGAGCAGGTGGGGAAACTCAAAGGTCCCAGGGTGGCCTTCCCTCCCTCCAACCCCGACCTCCCCAAGGGGCCCTGCAACAAGGCATCTCTCCTGTGTGTGTCCGCATCCTTCTCTCCAGAGGACTGCTAGAAAGGCCCTAACCCAGTTCCAGGAGCTTCGGGCACCAGGTGGCAGGCATTTGTAGAGGCTGCCTTCCCACGGTGCCCAGGCCACCCTCCCAGGCTGGGGTGGGGTGAGCCCTGGGCTCTCCGCCCTGCCTGGGATGGAGGTCTGACTCACCCGGTGGACGAGTTGCTGGAAGGGCAGCTTGCCCTATCTCCTGAAGGCTCCTGATCACCCGAAGCCACCTGTCAGCTCTGGATTTGTGGTCTGGCCTCGCCAGACCACGTGTGAGCATTCAGCTCACCTTCCAGCACTAGAAGTCAATGTCAGCTCCAGAGCTGACCCAGATCTCCATTCCTCAGGGAGCCTCCCAGGCAGCAGGCACTTTGGTGGCTCAGTGACAGATAAAAACTTAAAAACCTTAGGGAAAACCTTTGCCTTTGCACTTCTTCAGCTTGGAGCTAACAAACCCACTGATTATGGTGGAAATCTGTGTATGAAATAAACATGACAACGTGTTTCTCAAACTCCTGGCCTCCCTGAGTCAGCGGGGAAGCTCCAGATATTTCTGGAATTCCTCTCTGCCTTTGCTCACAGCACGCTGAGGATTCCTTGGTTAAAACTTCCCAGGTGGCCACCCAAGTGGAAAGGAACAAAACCCAGACAGAGCTTGCAGTCCTTTGTGGCTCCTTTTAGAAGGAATCTCCCCTTACTTCTTTCCCTGTGCGACCACCGGGGCTCGGGCACTGAGGGAGGAGGCCCAGAAGCTGATTTTGGTTCTGGAGTCTGGGCGGATCCAAGCCAGGCCCACACGGGGCGCCCGAGGGTCCGCCCGGCGGGGCTCAGCCAGACGGACCGAAGCCCAGAAGGCCGCGGGCGTTCCCGGTGTGGGCGGGGCGCGGAGGCGCGGGGCGGGGCGCGGAGGCGCGGGGCGGGGCGCGGAGGGGCGGGGCGCCGGCCACCGGCCGCCCTGGACTCGCCAACCAAACCACAGCTGCCGTTTCCCGCCCCTTCTCCTGGCCGCAAGACCTCCGCCAGCACCTCCCAGGTGATCTGCATGGAAAACCTCGGCCAAAAGCAGACGCTTCTTTTTGCGCTAGCTACCCTCTCCTCCTCCATTCTCTTCCCTCGTTCTTTTTCCTTCCCCATTCCGGCTTCCATGGAATATAAAGCAGGTCATATTTTTTGCCTAGAAGACAAGTGATTTACAAAATGGGAATAAGTTAATCAGAGAAACGAAACCAGACCCTGGATGCAGTCCTGGCTCAAAAGGCGTACTTGGACACAGGAATTGGCCAGGGGCAGGCAGGGCATGGGCACTTCAGTGGTTAAAATCCGGGGTATGTAGACATTCTTTTTTTCCTCTGGTCAAAATAAGAAGTCCCTCCCTTGATCTCAGGGTCGTGAATTCAAGTCCCACGTTGGGCATGGAGGCTACTTAAAAAAAAAAAAAAAAGCGGAAAGTCCCTGACTTCCTTCCTCTCTCAAGAAGAAACATTCCATCAGCCCATGAAATAAATCAGTGATGTTGGTTTGTTATTGCCTCACAGAAAAACTCTCCTATCACCACCACCACGGAGTATTCACGATAATTATGAGCTATCTTTCCACCCTCTTGAGAGGGAAGTTGGAAGACTTCTCTCAACTGTAATCTGAACTAGCTTTTTCCAGTTGATCTAAATGTCTTCAAAATCTCTCTTCCAATAGCACTTCCAGGTGATAATCTCCCTCAAACATGACCCAAAAAATCCAGCTATGTCCCCACTAGAATAACACGGTACTAACGGCTAGAGGCAAGATCCACCAATGCATGCTAAAAATACTGGGTGAAGGCTGAAGGAGAGAGAGGATATTTGCACAGCCTCAAAGATCTCCCCCATTGTGTGTATTAATTGCAATGGAAACCACAGTGACTTTACAGGGGAGAAACCTGACAGATACCCCTGAACTGTATGGACTGGAAGTGTCCCCCCAGAATTCATATGCCCTAAGCCCCAATGTGATGGCATCTGGAAACAGGGCCTTTAGGAGGTAATCAGGAGTAGATGAGGTCATGAGGGTGGGGTCCTCAGAAGAACAGACCTTGTTCTGTCCTGTCTCCCCGCATCCCCATCATGTGAGCCCACGCAAGAAGACAGCTTGGAAGAGCGCTCTCACCAGAACCCAACTGTGTGGCACCTGATCTCAGACTTCCAGCTGCTGGAACTGTGACAACTCTGTGTCTGTGGTGTAAGCCCATCGTCTATGATATTCTGTGACAGGAGCCTGAGCTAAGACATTAAGCATCAAGGTAACATGAACTAGTGGGCGCCTGGGTGGCTCAGATGGTTAAGCGTCTGCCATCGGCTCAGGTCATGATCCCAGGGTCCTGGGATCGAGTCCCGCATCGGGCTCTCTGCTCCTTGGGAGCCTGCTTCTCCCTCTGCCTCTCTCTCTCTCTCTCTCTGTCTCTCATGAATAAATAAAATCTTTAAAAAAAAAAAAAGGTAACATGAACTAGTAATAAGACATATGTGCCCCTGACGTGACCACTACAGAGCACAGCACCCTCACAGCATCCCTGCCCAAAACATACGACCTCATTCTAATCCTGAGAACACATCAGCTAAATGCACCCGGAGGGGCCTTCTACGAAATCCCTGACCAGGGCTCCCCAGAGCGTTACTGTCATGGGGGCCAAGGGAAGAATGAGGACTTGTCAAAGCTTGAACAAGACAAAGAGGGCCATGACATGATTGTGAACTGGATCCTGGTGGGACAATGGGTGAAATCCGAATCAAATGCATAGTTAATATTAATGTCTTAGTTTCGGTAACTGTTGTGGTTTGGCCAGATGTTAACACCAGGAGAAGCAGGGTAGATGCAATTCTCTGTACCCACTTCCCAGCTCTTCTCCAAGTCTAGAATTATTTCAAAATAAAAAAGGGTTAAAAAAAAAAAATCTATCTCAGCCTAGAGTAATTCCTCTGGGTCTCACCAAAGGTGAAAGGATTGTCTCCAGAAACTTGTCAGCTCCCTAATCGTTACCAGATGGAGGAGCAGCTTTATACACAGGAGACGGTGACATGTGGCGGGGGGGCTGGGCACAACGTGAATTACTGGTGACAATACGAGGAAGCCGCTGACCAGCAAGAACAGCCCACGGAGGAGCGTGTTCGGGGATGGGCAGCTGAGGCCGGGCGGCAGTGCCTGCAAGTGGGATGTGCTTTACAGAACACGGACAGGACAGGACGGCCAGGAGCGGAGGGTAGTCCAGTCCAATGCCTGGGTTCTGCTGTTGGTAGAAAGAAGGCCAGCGGGCCGTGGCTAGGCTAGCAGAAAACGGATTTCTGAACTCTGGCGTCCCCTGCCTTGAACTGCTGAGCTTGCACAAGGGGCTTGGGAAAGACAGGGGACACTCTGGGATGTTCCTTCCCCGATGGGACACCTGGGCTTGGAGCCTCTGAGAGCTCAGCCATCAACATGGCAGAGCGCCCGAGAGGACCACAGGCTACTCCTGGCTGAGGTAGGCACCCCTTTCCCAGCAGGTTCCCAAGTTACCTGTGATCCTGTTGGAAATGCTGAAGAGCCTGGAAGCCCTCTGCCGCGGCACGAATGGCTCCCGGTGGTACCGATCCCCAAAGCACAGGCCCAGCAGCTCCTTGCGAACCGTCTTGTTCCAGAGCCCATAGATCAGGGGGTGGCAGATGGCGCTGGTAAAGGACAGCCACGTGGCCCAGGTCTCCAGGGTCGGGGAGACATAGTTCTTCCCCCAGAGGGCCTCGGAGGTGATGACAAGCATGTAGGGGCCCCAGGTAACCATGAAGGCCCCGAGGACCACCAGGATGGTGATGAGGGCTTTGCACTGGTTGGCCGAATAGACCACGCCCTGAAAGGCGTTCTTCCTGCTGCCGGAGGAGGAGGTAGAGGTGCTGGAGTTCTTCCTCCCACCCCTCTGGGCGTCCTCCTCCACGAGGACCACCGCGCCGCAGTGCACCTTGCGCGCCTTGACCCTGGCCACACGGAAGATGACGCCGTAGCACACCAGCATGACCAGAAAGGGGAACAGGGCACACCAGATCTGCCAGAAGGCCGTGTAGCCAGGCTCCCGGTGCCACGCCGCCACACACATCCACTTGAACTCGTCAAACTCCACCGACGACCAACCGAACAGAGGGGGCAGGCAGCCGATGAGGGAATGGAGCCAGATGTAGACAAGGGCCATCACAGCTCGGTTCCCCGTGATCTTCATGGGGTACACCATGGGGTACAGGACAGCATAGTAGCTAGAGAAAGGATGAAGGGAGACAAGAGACAGCAGTCAAAACAGGGAAAATATCCCCGAACGGGCACCCAGTGCTCTCCGATGTGGGGAGTTTTGCTAAACCTCTCCATCCAATCCAGCCATGGGGCGAATGCTCCTATAAGTAGCCCCTTCCCCCAACTTGTCCCCGACAAGTCACAGACGGGGCCACGTTACACAGCTTTGTGGGACCCTTCTTCTGTCAAGAGCTGGATGCGAGGATGAACCCAGAGCTCAGGCGGTCCTGTTTCCAAGTCACAGTGCCAGAGCCCAATCAGATCCAGAGCTGGGGGAGTTCTGAGGGATCCTGCCTTGAGCCAGATCACGTCTGTGTTGCCGGCATTAACCCACTTAGATCAGTTTTCAGAGGGTCATTAAAAACCAGACTAATGTGGGCGCCTGGGTGGCTCAGTCCTTAAGCGTCTGCCTTCGGCTCAGGTCGTGATCCCAGGGTCCTGGGATCGAGTCCTGCATCGGGCTCCCTGCTCAGTGGGGGCCTGCTTCTCTCTCCAGCTGCCGGTCCCTCTGCTTGTGCTCTGTCTCGCTCTCTCTCTCTCTCTGACAAATAAATAAATAAAATCTTTTAAAAAAAACCTAAATATCGAAGGACTATGGGGTTCATTCATTCGAGAACATTCACCGAAGGCCTGCTGTGCAGAGCACTGTGCGGTGTACCAGAAAGGCAGCGAGGAGAGGCGGGGCGGACAGACGGTAAGAAGAGTACGAGAGTCTGGAATAGGAAGAGCTACATGTCGTCCTCACAACAACTGCCTGACGTGGTAAGTATTACCATCACCCTCATTTCACAGATGAGGACACCACAGCAGAGCAGGAAGACGCAGCCTGCCCAAGACAAGGGAAAGAAACAAGACATACAGCCAGTCCCCAACGCACATGCCAGCCGGAGTCCACACGACAGGGGTGGCTGCCAATCCCTTGGCCCTGTGTGGAGTGGGGAGGCCTGGCGGGGCCCTGGCCCAGACGGCGGGGTCAGCGCGGGCTTCCTGCAGGAAATGGCCCACAGACCCAGGTCTTCAAAGATCAGAGGCCCTGGCCCAGGAATAAGTGAGGTGGAAGGCAGCCTGGGGGGTGTGGAGACGCGAGCCTGCGCCCCATAGGGAAGCTGCCCAGAGCGCCATCAGACAGGTGCAGAGTGGAGGCGGAGCCGGAGATGGGAGGCCAGGGGCCGGGGGCCTGCCTGGGCGTGCGAAGCCTTGCAGGCCTGACCCTTGAACTGGAAAGGGTGAGAGGATGTAGACCATGGGGTTGGAAGGAAACCAGCACCCTCCCCACCCAGACGTTTTATCCAAAGGAAAAGCTGTTTCATGAATAATAGGGTTTCCCCCTGAGGGCAGCGTGTGCAAATGACAGGGGTGGCCACGCGGATGCTGCCTGGTACAGACAGGATGTGAGAAAATGGCCGTGGCTCTGAGGGTCACACATCTCCCGTGAAGCCTCCTCCCCCACTGGGACCATCCTGAGTCACCTCTGGGCACCAGCGGCTCAGGGACAGGGCCACAGCCTGAACTGCCCCCTGCCACACCTCTCCCGGAGGGGCTGCCTCCCCCGTCTGCACCCTTGGGGAGCACCTTCCTAACCAGAGGTCAGCCTGGGGCTGCTGATGTGGGGCTGCGGGCTCCTGCCAAGATGGAGCGTGGAAAGATAGCGTTTCTGGTGTGGGTTCTGAAGAGGATCCTGCAGGGATCCCGCCATGGCTTACGGCTATCACTGCCCCCGGCCTGGGGTAAAACAGTCTTATGCTGATACCTGGCCTCGCACCTTGCACGTCCGTGTGGCCCAGTGAAAGGAGCATGCCTTTGGAGCTGGAACACCTGGCTTCAGACGGTGGCTCTGCTGTCCACTCGCTGTGTGACCTCTGGTGGCTGATCGAACCTCTCAGAGCTTCAGTTCCATAGCACGTGCCACAGGTCTGCGCCACGAACTCAGCGGGTGAGACTGAGGGAAAGGCCCGGAGTGCACCTGCTCTTCCCACGGCAGTGGGGACAGAGCCTGGTGTCTGCCTGACCCCAACCTTTCCGCCTTCCTTCCTGAAAATGGGAGCCCGGACTGTTCACGCTGCTCCCAACCGCCATGACCGAAAGGGAACACTGGGCCCTTCTGAGTCCCGAGAGATGACGCAGGCCATTCTGGTGGTCTCCTACCTCTTGCCAGGTGATGGACGAGACATTGACCTGTGCGGCATCATCCCAGCAAATGAAATGAGAGGGTGCACGCTACGGTCAGATGGAGGGGCGCCTGGGAGGTTTCCTTCACTTTTAAAAAGAAAGAAGGCAGAGATTTCTCCTTTTCTTTCTTTCTTCCTCTCTTTCTTTCTGTTTTGAGACTTATTTGAGAGAGAGAGCGCATGTGTGAGCAGGGGGAGGGGCAGAGGGAGAGAATCTCAAGCAGACTCCCTGCTGAGAGAGGAGCCTGATTTTTTTTGAGGGGGGGGTGTTCCCACAACCCCTGAGATCATGACCTGAGCCGAAACCAAGAGTCGGACACTCACCTGACTGAGCCACGCAGGTGCCCCAGATTGCTACTTTTCTCTGCCCTTTAAAAGACTGCAGGCCCTCTGACCTCAAGACACCTCAGGGGCAAGAGTGCGTCCCCCAACTCCTCTGACCAACTCCGCTCTGGCAGTCATAAAAACAATTACAATTAATAAGCTGTCCTCTACAACATACCCTTCTGGCTATTCTTAACACCCAGTTATTATTATTATTTTATGGCAAGACTTCTTTATTCTAACCAATGGTACTTGTTTCACCCACTGACTAAGGTTCTGGCTGTGAGCAATTCCAGTGGAACATGACAGCAATCCTTCCCAGCTCGGTCCTGAGTCCCACCGGGATGCTGGGGTCGGGGGCCGGCTCCCAAGGGGTCAGTCTCCCCGAGTCAGAAGGGCCCCCCGCAATGGGCCAGAGTGCTGTCCGTTTATATTCATACCCTCCAAGCATTACGCTGGTTTTAGGGTTTGCTTTCATTTTCTGTAAAATTCATATACAATGAAATGCACAAATCTATAGCTCTATGAAAATAGAGAATATTCCCACATCTGCCCACAAAAAAAAAAAAAAAATGGATTTCGTAGATTTGGGATTTCATTTCTTTCAACTGAGCCTCATTTAGGCCTAGTTGCAGGTTCAAAGGAAAATACAGAAAAGCAACTCCCTGCCCCGCTGCAGGCCAACAGAGGCCAAAACAGAGGGCTTCCTTTGCCTTCTGGGCTTCTAACTGGCTTCCGAAGCTCTGTCTTTTCTCCAGCAACTCATCTTTACACATGAGCCCAAGCACGAGCCCCGGTCCAAAAGAGGCTCTCACGATGTCGCGTGTAACAGGAAGTCGTTCTGCACGCCGGGGCTCTAAGGCTGAGCTCTCCTGGGAGAGCCAGCCCTCCACCAAGGACGCCGGCTGCAGGAAGACCGCTCCACTCCAGACACCAACGGAGCCCGAGCCGACGACAGCTACCTCGGGGAGAACACATTAGCTTATGCTGAGCAGTCTCCTAAAAGCACGAGTGATTTCCGTCACCATCACTGGCCATCCCACAGTTCCAGCTCCTTTCATTTATTAAACACTATTTTTAGAGCTGGGGTTTCATCCATCCCAGGGCAAGGTGGAAACATGAGCTGCTTCCAGGCTGAGCCACAGGTGACCACGTCACAGACTTAGGGTACGAGCCTTCCCAGGTCCAATGACAGTCACCACCTGGGCCTAGGTCCATGTGGCTAGTTTAGAACACCGACATTTCCACCGAATTTCGCTCCGGTCCGCTCTGTTTTTACACTCTGTGTTTTGCTCTCTCTTCATGAGGCTATAAGATAAACGTTTTTGGCTCATCTGCCAACTTAGTTTGATGGATTTCTTCAGCGGGGGTTCTCAGCTGGGGACGAGGGGTCTCCCTGGGGACAAGAGGCAGTGTCTGGAGACACTCTGGGTGGTCCCAACCAGGGAGGACGTCCTGCAGCGCCCAGGCCGGTCCCCACAGCAAGGGTTATCCGGCCCAAGATGTCAGCACTGCCAGGCTGAGAAACCCGGAGTTCAACTCACCGCTTGCTGGACCTGACTGGTGGCTCACTTTGCAGTCTCTGGAGGTGAGTAAGAGTCCGGACTTTACCTCCTCAGAACTGGACGAGTTACCTACCAGCCATGTGGGCTTGGGTGAGCTCACAAAGCCTCATTCTGCTCGTCTGCAGAATGGGGGCCAGTCGAGCTGTTGCAAGAATCAGCTGGGATGAATGTTTATTAACAGCACAGTGCGGCGCCTGGCAAGTGACTACCAGCAACCCTTTCAGGTGAGGTCATGACCCATGCCCTAGGTTTTCTCCTCTGGCACTTTCTTAGAAATGTGCCCGTCTCTTTCTTCTAGTCCCATTCTCTCTGTTCCTCCTCTCTCAGGTTTTATTGCCTTTTCCTCTTCTCTCTCTCCCTCCCGACCCCTCCCCATCTCTCCCTTCCTCCCTCCCTCTCTTACGCACAAACACACACACACAGTTGCGTCTTTAGGTTTCCAACAGACTAGGGCAAATATGTAACCTCTGAAATGACCAAGATTGAGTAAAATTAGTTTACTGAAACTAAACAGGCAGAAGGAGCGTATAAGTATGTCATTTAAATGGACAGGATCAAGTTAACTGGTCCTGTCAATCTGCTTCTTTAAGCCACATGAATGACCAATAATAAAAAAAATCAACTGCGTCTGCCCTGAAGTCATCTGAAAACACCACACTTTGCGGCAGTTCCTACACTGTAATCACAAGGATCTGGCCGCGACAGTGGCCCACCTCAGGCTTGCAGGGGAGTCACCAGAGATAACCAGGCCTTGACTGCCCGTCACCAGCGGGAGGCAGACGTCCCTTCTCGACTCGTGGCTGTGTCATGAGGAGGCGCTGGTGCCAGGCTGTGGGGCCTGTGGCGCGGGGATCAGAGCTCGAGCGGGACAAGTGTGCTGCCATGTGTTGTGGGTGTCACCCCGTCTCCAGCCACGCGCCCCGGCCACGGCCACGATGGGCCCACATACCTCCCCGGCTCCGCGCCCGGCCCAGCCCCGCGTCCCTTGTCCCCGCTCTGCAGCCTGGCCGCCCCTCAAACATGTTCTGTGGTCCGGTCACCCATCCCTCTCCCCTACACTGAGCTCCTCGGCACGTCTGCTCCTCTCCCCGGGCTGTGTCTCCCCAGCACCAACCACTGTGCCAGGCCTGCGTCAGGTGCCCAGTAACTGTTTCTCACAGAAACAACTGGAGGCTGTGCCTTCGGCCGGCAGGGTCCTTCCCACCGCTTACACGCCTGCACCGTCCTATTCGCCGTTCTGACTAGTTAGTTCGAATGCCCCCTTTGCCCGGGAGCCAACACAGGACTGGAGCCGTGCCAGTGGCTACTTCTGCTTTGGGTTCCCCCCCCACACTCCCCTGCCAGCCGTAAACTCCTGGTGGGCAAGGTCTGTGTCCTGCCCGCGCCTGCATCCCACCACCCTGAGCCTTCCCCAGAGTGGCTGGCCAACAAGCACCCCAGTGGGAAAGAAGGTGCTGGAAGAGGTCAGCCATCTCTGGGATGGTGCGCTCAGACAGCACGATGAGAAGATCTGTCAAGCTTGCTGGGAACCCAACATTCAAGCGAACACACAGCCCCCTTGAGCCGCCCTGTCACGCAGGCACAATCAGAGGACCCCTGAGAGGCACTTAAAAACAAATCCCCCCGCTCTGCTCTAGCCGTGTGCCCTCCCTCCGTGCCCCACAGGACCCAGGGCCCAGGAAGGGACACTCAGAGATCCACGATTTTTTAAAAAAACAGAAATTAGAACAGTGAGATCCCATGCCTTCCCACTGCCAACAAAGTTCCAATTATTTTTTTTTAATGTTATATAATCAGTCTTGATG
Organism: Mirounga leonina; assembly: GCF_011800145.1. Lineage (NCBI taxonomy): Eukaryota > Metazoa > Chordata > Mammalia > Carnivora > Phocidae > Mirounga > Mirounga leonina. The sequence goes on along the minus strand of NW_023270389.1, from coordinate 57,635,986 downwards.
GGATTGCTGACAAATGGCTACTGGAATAAAATCTGTACATCTTCTGAAAAACAACCTGCCTTTGATACATGAAGAATCTTGAAAGTGTGTTTACTCTTACCAAAAATACAATTCCACAACATACATGTTCCTCAAAACTGCTATCTAGAACAGTAAGCTAGGAAGGAACTGTAAAAATAAATTCTCGTATATCCACAGGATGGAATACCATGGAACCACTAAAAATCAGGTTCTTCGGGCACCTGGGTGGCTCAGATGGTTAAGCGTCTGCCTTCGGCTCAGGTCATGATCTCAGGGCCCTGGGATCGAGTCCCGCATCGGGCTCCCTGCTCCTCGGGAGCCTGCTTCTCCCTCTGCCTCTCTCTCTCTCTCTGTCTGTCATGAATAAAATAAATAAAATCTTTAAAATAAATAAATAAATAAATAAAATAAAATAAAAATCAGGTTCTTCAAGGGCATTTGACATTTGCAGGTGGGAGAAAATGCTCATCATCACTTGCTAAGTAAAAAAGCAGGTCACAAAAACCACACGTGCCAGAAAGCCTATTTAAAAAACGTACCGTACGCTACCAAAACTTAGTAGAGGCAAATATACTAAAACCGAAACAGTGATTGCTTCTGACTGGTGGGATTATGGATTTCTTATTTTATTGTTTACCTTCTCTGTATCATTTGCATTATTGGAGAAAAAAAGATATTTAGAGAGGCCAACTGATTAGTTCTGACCGACTGCGTCCTTCATTTTGCATTCCCCACAGCCACAGAGAGCCGACAGGGTCTGGCCTGGGGCCTGGGAGAGGCCTGTGCTCTGGAGGAACCATCCGCTACCACTCATCAGCTAAATGACGGACGGTCCTGAAGGAGCCCAGCGGCTGTGTCACCCAGTGACAAGAACCCGGACTAGTCTCCTCCCCCATCCTTCAAGCTCAACCTACTCAACCTACTCTCTCCCTTGGAAGTCAAACACTTGCCCGTGGTGAATGAAGTAGCCAATCCCAGTAAGAGTGGTGAGCGTGGGGGCCCAACCAACCTGCTGGACAGCAGGCGGCCCCTTGGGAAACCCTGAACCTAATGTCTCTGACACATCACTTCCCCAGCTTCTTTTTCTCATCTATAAAGTGTGCATTAGAGGTTTTGAGAATTTTTTTTTTAAGCATTGGAATCTCTTTTAAAAAATAAACCCAAATGCAATAAAATCAGAGGTGCTCTGGTTGAAGGAAGGGCATGGAGGAAGAGGCAGAACTCTGCTTTCTCGTCCTCCCCAGCAGAAGCCCCCGACGTCCTCCCAAGGAACTAAGACGGTGTGGAAGTCTCAGGACCAGGTGATCTCTCGGGTCCCCCTGGGCACACAATCACTCCTTAATTCTTCAGTTCTCTGAGGCAAGCTTACCGGTCCACAGCGATGACCCCGAGTGTGAGCATGCTGGCCGAGCTGATCAGCAGGTACAGAAGGGCCGAGAAGTTGCACCAGACCACGCCAAAGATCCATTCCCTCCGAATGGAGCTGGTCGCCACGAAAGGCAGCACCAGCACGGACAGCAGGAAGTTGGACAGCGTGAGGCTGAAGACGAACTTGTTGCTGAGGGTGAGGAGGTAAGACTTCTTGTACAAGGTGACCACGATGACCAGGTTGCCCAGGCAGACAAAAATGGTGATGATAATGATGGTGATGAAGTCGGTGATGACGGCGCCCCCTTCACCACCCTCCTGGTCCGTGAGGTTGCTCAGCTCCTTCCTGTGGCCGAGGGAGGAGTTGAGGCTCATGGTCAGGGCACCTCAGCGTGCGGTGGGCAGAGCATGCCGGACCACTGGAAAAAGAAGGTAGGACCAGCGGGCAGGGGAACACTCGTCAAATCCCATCATATGCACTTGACACGAGAGCAGCAAGAGACCCCAGTTCTCCCATCAGTCCTGAGACCCTTACCCAGTCTTCTCCACTCAAGCTCCACCACAGGGGCCTGTTTTCTACAACCAATTTTGTGTGTGACTCCCTGGGTCTCCTTGAACAACGTGTTCCTCCAATCTAACCCAGTCTGTTCACATGCCCCGAAACCTTTGATGTACTGAAGGAGAGCCGATTCTTGGGCCCCGCCCCAGAGATGTTGGTCCCAGAGATCAGAAGTCCAGCCAAGGAACCTGCATCTTAAACAAGCAGGGGACAGGTGGGCTGGGCTGCTTTGGGGCCCCTGCAATTCAGGGAGGTCCCCGGACCAGCAGCGGCAGCAGCAACTGGAGCCACGGAGATGGAGAAGTTCAAGTACACGGCTGACTTCCTGGACCAGAACCTGCATTTTCATCCCATCCCCAGTTGATCCGTGTGCCCATTAAAGTTCAACAGAGAGCTTATAGGAACTTTCTGAGGTCCCTGAGCAACAAGTACAATTCATACTGAGGCATCATCGCTGCTCTTGTCAGCCATGCGGAAGGCGGGCAAGGACCCGAGCACCGAGTCTAAATAGGCACGAGCAGGCACAGTCCGAGGTCTTGGCCCACAGACACCGCTGTCTGCAAGGTGCAGTCCCTGCTCTCAGGACGCTGTCTCGGCATCCTGGCTAAACCTGAAGGCTAACATCTTAACATTCAATTCTAGAGGTATGTTTCTCCAAACATTTCATCTACTTTAGCAGCCAAAAAATCCCACAGACACTTCCCCCACCTGCTCTTGTTCCCAACAAACAGAAGACACCAGAAAGAAGGAAAGCTTTCCTCCCATGAGCCAGATGACAGGAACCCTGGTGCCTAAACTGTCCACACACAGCTGCAGAGCCTTCCCCGCCGCCCCCCAGTTGACCTGACGCCGCTATCCAAACACCTTTGGCCACAAGGAGCTGGTGGGCTGAGAGGCAGCCTGTCCTCTTCCAGCAGTCCGGAGTGCTGGGTAGAAAGCTTCCCTTTTGAGTGAGCCTGTCTGCTGGGGGCCCGAGGCCCGCTGGCTTGAGCAACACCAAATAATCCTAATCCCTCCTCCACTCGAGCCTTTAAATGCTTCACAAGTGACTTGCTTTCCCTTCTCCAGATTTAATCTCCCGAGTTCCTAAAATGACTTCCAGACTCTTCACTAATTCAGACTCCCTGGTTTGGACTTGTTTGCAGACAGCTATGACCCTCTTGATTTGTGGTCCCCAAAACTGAATGTACCATTCCAGATGTGGGCTGGTAAGTGTGGAGCACAAGGGGGCAATTTTCTCCATCATCAGGACAATCTCCTCCTAATATTCACTCTAAGAACACATTTTCTTTCAGCACCCATATCATCCTGTTGGGCTTTTCTAACTGTGTGGTCAACTAAAACCCAAAGCTTATACAAATATGAATTTCTGTGAAGGCAGGAGTCCCCAGTCTAAAACTTATGGCATTAATGTTTTTAAGCCTAAATACAACACATTTCTACTAAATTTTATTTTGTGTATTTTGGCCCGTATTTCCAGGCTGCTGAAATATTCTGAATTTTTATTCAGTTATGCAGTATGTTAGTTACTCCAGCTTCTGTGCGATGAATATTCTTTACAGATATGCCTTCTATGTCTAAGTCTTTGTAAGGTTATTTCTGGGCTTTGTCTTTATTTTGTGAGTTCTGAATTCTGAATTTTGTTAATTCTTATAAGTAAACTATTGGGGCACCTGGGTGGCTCAGTCGGTTAAGCATCTGCTGTGGCTCAGGTCATGATCCCAGAGTCCTGGGATCGAGCCCTACATCAGCCCCTTCTCAGCAGGGGAGTCTGCTTCTCCCTCTCCCTCTCTCTGTTCCTGCTCGCTCTCACTCTTTCTCTCAAGTAAATAAAAAAAAAAATCTAAAAAAAACCTCTTATAAGTAAATTATTGATTGGTGTCTCAAAATAAAGGTCCTACATGAGCATATTATTAACTGCACAAGTGATAACATGGCGGTAAAGAAAACAGACTTTGAGTCATTAGACAAATGACAAAATGGGAGAAAATATTTACAATTTATGTCTCAGAGGAAGGACTAATCATTCTAATTTATTAAGTAATTCCCCAAAAAAAAAAAAAATAGAAAAGGTAAGAAAGCAGAAAAGTGAGCAAAAGATACAAACAGAAAAAAAAATGTAGCTATCTGAGGACATCGATGTTAACTAAACTTCTTGTGGTCATTTTGCAGTATACACATCCATCCAATCATTGTGTCGTACCCCTTAAACTTACATGATGTTATGTGTCAGTTTAGATCCCAATAAAACCAGGCACAAAAAGACATAAACAGTTCACAGAACCAGATATACCAATTGTACTTAAACATATGAAAAGATGCCCAATGTCAGGCAAAGTAAGAGAAATGCCCACAAAACTACACGAGATACCATTTCCTCCCCTTCATGCCACAAAAACTCAAGCGTGGCATCACTCTCTGTTGGTGAAGCTGAGGGGAAACGGGCATTCTCCGCACTCACTCACACTCCACGTGTGAACGCAAAAGGGAAGAGCCCTGTGGGGGGGGGGGGATTGGCAATATCTAACAAAGCTCCATGTGCATGTACCCTTTGACCCAGCAATTCTATTTCTAGGTAATTGCCTGAAGATGTAAGTTCATAATATGAAATAACAGATGCACAAAGTTATTCCGTTCATTAAGGCACTAGTGGTAAAAAAACCAAAAAACCTGGAAAAACGTGAGAGAGGGAAAATAAAGTATGCATATTCATCTGCATATAAATATGCACAAATACATGTTTACTTATGCAAAAAGAAAAACAGGAAAGATAACCAGAAATCAAGATATTGATGGAAGTAAAATTTCTCTAAGTATTTTTTTTACAGTTTTGATTTTTGAACCATGTAAGTATTTTATACACTAAAAAATTTTAAATACAAATGGATGCAAAAGGTAAACAAAATTATTGCAAACAGAAAAAACAAGCCTAACTTGTTTTAGTTAGATTGATAACATAACCATACGGAGAAAAAAGTTATATCAAGTAGCTTTTAAAATACAGTATTTTGACTGCAAATCATTAACGGTAGATATTCTATGGACCAAAGAACTACTAAATTTACTTAGTAGGCTTGATGTTGTTAATGGTGGTGTAATTTTACAACTATTTTGAATGTAGAGCAAGTGAGTCTACATGTTTATGGAGAAAGGAGGCACGGATTACAGAATAGGGAAAGGAGAGGAAGGACCCCGTGGTGTCAAGTTGGCTACCAGAGGTACCAGTGAGGACTCCCTATTCAAATATACAGAATCAGATCCAAGGAAATTCCCCGGCGTGCAGTCAGAAAGATTAAGAAAGTGAAACTATAGAATAAAAGGCAAATGAGAGAATGAATAGGATGTGCTTTATTACTCAAGCAAAGCAGAGTGTTTTTCACTTATTAAGGGAATCACATCTGGCAAGATGGCGGACTCAGCCGCTGTGAACATCTTTCCCGCTCCAAATTCATTGAAATGCTGGGTTAAATATGACCTGAGGTTTTAAAAAGGAAAGAAAGAAAGGAAAGAAAGGAAAGAAAGGAAAGAAAGGAAAGAAAGAAAGAAAGAAAGAAAGAAAGAAAGAAAGAAAGAAAGAAGAAAGAAAGAAAGAGAAAGAAAGAAAGATAGAAAGAAAAGAAAGAAAGAAAGAAAGAAAGAAAGAAAGAAAGAAAGAAAGAAAGAAAGAAAGAGAAAAGCCAAGAAAGAGAAATCCGTGGGTATCAGAAACAAAATTCAAAGCCAGAGTTATAATCCCACACCTGTGGCCAGAAGAGTATCAGACCTAGTTCAAGACCCCTAAGGCTGAGGTTTTTTATGTGGGAGGGTGACTCTGAGCTCCACAGGCAGAGAACTGGAACCAATGCCCTGCATAAACAGCGGGTTCTAGAAGGGCAGCCCCCTCCATGAAAAAGGGATTAGAAAAACTCCTCCCACTGGCAAAGGGAAGCAGCAAAAACACAGTCATTTACCCGAGGCTCTGGGTGGAGCATGAAACACTTTCTTCCGTGAGAAATCAAACATTAAGTCATGTGCCATGCTGATGTGGGTACCAAATCCATGCATTCTGGATGGGGCAGAAATCCAAACTAATAAATCCATGTAAAAATTAATGCTGACAAAAGTAAGCATAAAATGGCTCTGTAGTGAATTTCCACATTCAAAAAACAAACACTCAATGAAAGTGAGTGCACAGCATTCACGAGGGAGAGTCAACAAAACAAAAAGAACTGACATTCCAAGAACTTAAATTAATAGAAAAAGATGAATGAGACTGTAAAATAAATACTATTAAAAGCTTTTAAAAAAAGGAGGTAAGAACCATAATGAAAGAACAAGACATCATGAAAAAATGGTAAGCAACCGTGAAAAAGAATCAAATAGAAATTCTAGAAATTAAAATTTTAGTTGTCAAAATTAAAAACTCAATGGTTATGCTGAACAACAGATTTAGCTAGAGAGAAAGATGGTAAACTGGAAGACAGCTCTGAGGAAATTACTCAAAATGCAATTAAAAAGATTAAACTGAAAGTATGAAAAGGCAAGATTCATGGAGGACAGGATAAGAAGATCCAACATAAGTTCAACAGAAGGGCAGCAAGACATTAAAGAGAATGTGGGTAGCAGACGCTGCTTGGGGCCTACCCAACCACCACTCTGGTTTTTCTTACTGGCAGAGCTCTGACTTTGTTTTGGTGTAATCCTCCAGTGACTGAGAGAAGGTTGATCCTCCCTACTTCTGGAAGCTAGATCCTGGTTGGTCTGAAGTAATCATTGTGTCCCTTCTCTTTGCAATCCTGGCAAAGAAGTCAGGAGGAGGTTTGGGGTTGGTGGGGGTGGAAATGGGGACATCTGGGGAAAGCTGCTCTGATCTCACAAAGACACTATGAAGAAAAATCTTTTCCAAGGGCCCTAACGGCAAAGAAAGCACAGAGCTGAGGCAAAGAAAGCACATCTTGGGATCTTTAGAGGTGCTCAGCCAGCGTGGTGAACATGGCAAAGAATGGTCAATCCTCAGGCTGCTGAATTAGCAAACCTTCAAGTCACTTCATCCTGGCTTCTTGTTATGGGAAATACATTTCTTAAAATGATTTTTAGATCTATTTTCAGTTAAGTTTCTGTTACTTGAGTCCAAAGCATCCAACTTGCATTAGGTTGGACCTACACTGTCCACATCAAAGTTGACACAGTTCTTAAAGGGAGGACTGAACATTTTCTAGAATTAAAGAAACACATGAGTCCTCAGAATGAAAGGGCATATTGAGTTCTAAGAGTAAATCAGAAAAAGTCTGGGACACCTGGGTGGCTCAGCTGGTTAAGCAGCTGCCTTCGGCCCAGGTCATGATCCCAGGGCCCTGGGATCGAGTCCAGCATCTGGCTCCTTGCTCAGCAGGGAGTCTGCTTCTCCCTCTCCCTCTGCCGCTCCCCCTGCTTATACTCTCTGTCTCTCACTCTCTAACAAATAAATAAAATCTTTAAAAATAAAAAATAAAATAAGTCTGCATCAAGGCACATCACAGTGAAAAATGACAAACATCAAGACACAGAGAAACTAGTAAATGCAAGTTTTCTGATAAAGAAGTAAAAATTAGATAAACAGCAGACTCTTCTTTCGAAGAAAACAGAAAATAAAGGCCAGAAAACCATGGAATGATCTCCTCAAAGTGCTGAGGAAAAGAACTCTTGCCCTAACATTCTAGAACATCATTCAAGAGAAGGCACAATATGGCAAACAAAACCTGAATGTTCACTAACTGTAAACTGACTGAAAGATCCACTTAAAGACTCAGTCCATCAAAGAACCCAAAATCCCAAATATAAGTAGGGTGCAATAATCAACTGTTAGAAAAGAAACTGGCAAATATATGGATAAATCTAAATAACCACTGCATAAAAATGAAATTGAAATTTAAAAAGTTAAACATCAACCATAAATTTATAAAAAGAGCAAATTTGGAAGCCTCCAACAGGGTGAAATTAAAGTACTAAGCAAAGTGGAAGTTCCTAAAGGTCCAGTGAGAGTAGGAAGCGTCCAGGTTAGTATGTACTCAGGGCAGGGACTTCGGTTAGGACTGCTTCCCCAGCAGCTGGACAAGCCTGCACACAGTAGGTACACTCAGTAATTATCTGTAGATAAACGATGAGCTTTAGAAATTCTATCATTGTTGGGCGCCTGGGTGGCTCAGATGGTTAAGCGTCTGCCTTCGGCTCAGGTCATGATCCCAGAGTCCTGGGATCGAGTCCCACATCGGGCTCCCGGCTCAGCGGGGAGCCTGCTTCTCCCTCTGACCCTCTCCCCTCTCATGCTGTTTCTCTCTCGCTCGCTCTCTAAAAAAATAAATAAAATCTTTAAAAAAAAAAAAAGAAATTCTGTCATTGTTAAATAGGAGTGTTAACAATGTAAAAGAATAAAAAGAATAAAAACAGGATGCAAAAGTTCCAATCCAAAAGACAGGGAAAGGGGCGCCTGGGTGGCTCAGTTGGTTAAGCATCTGCCTTCAGCTGAGGCCAGGATCTCGGGGTCCTGGGATCGAGCCCCGCCTTAGGCTCCCTGCTCAGCGGGGAGCCTGCTTCTCCCTCTCCCCCTGCTCATGCTCTCTCTTGCTAGCACTCTCTCTCAAATAATCTTTAAAAAACAACAACAGCAACAACAACAAACAACAAACAAAAGACAGGGGAAAAAAATTAAGAAAGCACGACTGGTGAGTGTTACTCTCCAGTGGCCCTACAGCAGGCAGGCTTGTGAGGTGGAGGACCAAGAACCCAGGGCTGCCTGCTGAGCCCCAGGTCCTCTGGTCCAACCTTTCCCAGGAGGCAGAGGGGGGTGTGGGGACCAAAGAGCCGCCCAACCAGGGAAATCCAAAATCCCGGCCTCTGCCAGGAGGCCTACAGCAGGGAGGCACCAGCAAATCTCCCAGGGGTGTACCTTTAAAGAACAAGAGAGAGGGCTCAGATCGCCCCAGCCAGTGAAGGCGTCCTGGCAGGCAGCCAGCTTCCCCAGGCCCGACAAGCCCGGACCCATTGCATGGGAGCAAATTACGTGTGACTCACATCACCACCTGTGGGCCAGGTCTGCCTCCAGACACAAAGGTGGTTCAGAACTCCCACACTCACTGCGTCCTGCCTTGTGCTGCAACTTTGAGAAACAATGCAAGTATCCCCTGGCTGAGATGGGTTTTTTAAAAAAAAATTTATCTATTTACTTGTGAGAGAGAGAGAATGTGCAGGGGGATGAGGGGGCAGAGGGAGAGAAAGAATCTCCAGCAGACTCCCCGCTGAGTGTGGAGCCCAATGCGGGGCTTAATCTCACAACCCTGAGATCATGACCTGAGCCGAAACCAAGAGTCAGATGCTTAACCAGCTGAGCCACCCGGGCGCCCTGTCTGAGGATTTAATAAACATATCAGCAGTTATTCCTGACAGGTCACTGGGGAGGGCTGAATGTTCCCCCCTCCTCCTCCTTCCGTGGCTCGATGTAGCATGGACGCACGTCTTTCGGAGCTGCCTGGGCCCTCCTGGCCATTCCCAGAGACCGCAGACAGTCTGCTGGGTTAGCCTGCTGGCAACGACTTCAAGTCATTCAAAGCCAAATCGTGATTCTCAAGTAAGGGATCAGTATCATTCTGGGTTAAAAAGCAAGGCAACATTCTAGAATATTGAGACAGGTATCTACTGTTTTATAAACCCATCTGCGTGGTAATTTCCAAGAAGTAATTCTAGAAGTAATCTTCATCTGCAAAAACAGAATTACTACAATGTAAGGGTAGATTACCTCTCTTGTTTAATTGTGCAAATTTGGATATTTATGGTCTCACCTCCTCTTTCTACCTAGAACTCTGATTTTCCTCAAGGGCAGACTAGCTACCACAGGCTGGTAGGCCGAGGGAATACGGGCCCGGGGGCGCAGCAGCGGGCTGTCTTTGGCACTGAGGAGAGCACTCAGTGGCAAAGCTGAAGGAGTGATGGAGACGGGGACAGAGAGGGGTGAGGGGAGAGAGAACGCAATGAATCCATCCACAAACGCTGGTGGAATAATCTGAGACTGAATCATCTTGTTCTCCTCGGGCACCTTCACTGAGGCTAACTAAGCTGGGTTTCTGTCACTTGCAACTTGAAGAATCCCAACTAACACCCGGAGACGCATGGTCTGCATACAAAATGTCAAGACCCCACTTTTTTGGACGTTAGTACCGGGCACCTTCCCTTCTTCAAGGTTAGGCCGACTCCTTAGGCACAGCTCTGCCTTCCTCAGCCTCCTTCTAAAAACTTTACCCTCTTCTTCTTGTTGCAGACTCGTGGACTCTAGTACCGTGGACCCCTCGTATGGCAGCAGAGAGAAGCTTTTCACCCCCAGAGTTCGGTCTCTTTGGGATCAGGAGATCCGTGTCCCAGTCCACAAGCCACTACAAAGAAAAGGAGCACCCCCCTCCATGCCCCTGAGAAGTGAGGCCATCAAAGGGTCTCCCCGAGAGCCTACGGACAGCAGGCCCGGGCTCAGATGGCCGCTGGAGGCCGTGTTGGTCAGAAGGAAGCAGTTCTCCAGGTAGCTCTCTAACCAGGGGCTGCTGGACATGCCAGGACACACCTGTCCTCTCCTGAAGTCTTCTCTAGAAAAACAGGTTCTTTGGGCATAAGGTTCTCTTCTGACATTCTTAAATACACCTGAGGGGGGTGGTTCACTTTCTTCTCTGTGGCACCCACCTTTATGAGGAGCCGGAGCAGCCTGGAAGCTGGCAGCACCAGAGGCCCTCTACTAGAGAAATTAAATGCCCATCAAAGCCAGGCAGGCACAGAAGATACTCAAATAAGCCAGGTGAGGTCACGGTAGCCCTGTTCTGGCAATTCTCTCAGGGGCTCTTCATCTCGGCACCCCCAAGCACTTTATGCACGTCAGTCACCGGCTGGAGGGGCGGGGTGGGGTTGAAAGAAGGTTCTAATAACTACCTTGCTTTGCCCTAAGGGAACTGAGATCGACAGTAAGCCCCCACCACCTCCCACTACAAACCAGACCACACACCTTGTTGAGAGCCAGAGAGAGATGACAAGATCCCTGCGTGTCCTTCTCCATACTCTTGCCATCCTTCTGGGCACTCATGTGATCGTTGTCCCAAAGATGGCAGGTGCAGCAGGCTGGCCTCTGCAACCCCAGAGGGAGGCCCAGCCAGCCAGCCCAGAGTCCGTCCCCATGCGCAGTGCACTCTACTCTTGCCCCAACAAAGCCACCACAAACCTAGGAATGTCCTAGTTCCAAGCCTCTCACTTCACATGTAGAGCAGGTCTGAGCTCCGGTCTGCTTGGGAAAATGCACCACAGAAGGAAAAAAAGCTGCAGTCGGAACTGCAGACTGCCTTAAGTCCCCGACGGAGTTCTTGGTGGGCCAGTGGCAGAGACCTGGCTTTGGTCCCCTCTGCACGGACATTATCCACCTGAGTACCTCACTGCCCTTCACAACACCCTTCGGTAGAGACTAGAAGGCTGGAGCCGGGGGCTCTTCACGGACTGTGACCCTGTCCACGGTGAGTCTGCTTGATGTCTTCCCCAAACCAAGCCCTTGCTCCTTAGCACAGACACTTCCCAAGGCTTGGTCCTTGATCCATCCCTTTCTCCCTACACTCTTGAGAATCTCATCCATTTCCAGAGTGTTACTTAATTATTTTTAACTAATAATAAACAGTATTTGCAAAACACCGTGCAACATACAATGTGTCCTGACATGCATCATCTCCTTAGATCATCTGGGTAACTTTGAGAGGTAGGAATTAGGCTTCTCCCCATTTCAGAGAGGCAGCCTAACATACAGTTAAGAGCATGAACTCTGGAACGAGAGAGCCTGGGTTCAAATTCCAGCTCCACTACTTACTGGCTCTGTGACCTTGACGTGCTCCCTAAACTCTCTGGGCATGAGCTTTCCCTTCTGTAAGACGGGGACAATACTCTTGCGTAGGGTTGGGGGGAGAAGTCAACGAGTTAACATTTGTACAGTGCTTTAGAATAGTGTTTGGAACCACATTAAGTGTTTGTTAAATAAGTAAAATGGGGAAACTGAGGCTCAGAAAGGTTAAGTGCCTAGTTTTCGAGAACAGGTAGGAGCAGCTATATACAACTTGGCCCGATGGCCGTGAGGCTACCATCTGTCTTCAACCCACCCATTCACCACAGAAGATGCAACATGGTGTGAACTCACCTACACACCCGATTTCTCACCCACCAACCCCGTCACGGGCCCTCTGCTCCCGCCAACTGGGCTATGTGCTTCCATTTCCAATTTACTTTTGCTTCAACCCATCCTCCTCTCAGAATACTCTCCCTGTTTATAGAATGGCTAAAGATTTATGGAGTCTAAAATATGTTACTGATCTATTGGTCTAATGACTTTATTGAAAGAGGGAAAGAAACAAATAAATGGGGGAGCAGGGAGACTGAAGCCTAAGAAACGAACAAAAAATATACCAAGTCACGACACAGAATCTGGCAATGATTTCTTGGACAGGACACCAAGGGCACAGGCAAAAAAAAGAAAAAAAAGACAAACTGGACTTCGTGAAGATTTTAAGAATCCATACATCCAAAGGTACTATCCACAGAATATAAAGGCAACCCACAGAATGGGAGAAAATGTTTGCAGATCACATATCTGATTAGGGATTACTATTTAGACTATATTAAGAACTCCTAAAATTCAAGACTAACCTAAAAAAAAACCTGTGTCCAAAAAAGAGATGTAAATGGCCAACAGGTACATGAAAAGATGCTTAACATCACTGAGCATTAAGAAAAGCAAATAAAACTACAAAGAGATATCATCTCATACTCATTAGAATGGCTGCTATAAGAAAACAAAACAAAACAGAAAACAACCAGCGTTGGTGAGGATGTGCAGAAATAGAGCCCTTCTTCACTGTTGGTGGGAATGTACTGACAAAGCCGCTGTGGAAAACAGCATGAAGGTTTCTCAAAAAATTAAATATTGAATTACCATACAATCCAGCAGTTCCACTTCTGGTTATAAACCCAAAATAATGAAAAGCAGGGTCTTGAAGAAATACCTGTACACCCATGTTCCCAGCAGCATTATTCACACTAGCGAAAACGTGGAAGCAACCCACGTGTCCACTGAGTGACGAATGGATACGCAAAATACGGTACACCGACACGATGGAGTACTGGAGGCTGTGACGTAGGCTCCAACATGGATGAACCTGGGGGACGCTATGAGGAGTGGAATAAGTCAGTCACAGAATGACAAATACTGGATGATTCCACTTACATGAGGAGCTCAGAGTAGTCAAAATTCTAGAGATAGAATGAAGAACGGTGGACGCTAGGAGCTGAGGGGGGGGGGGGTTGGTTAATGGGTTCAGTTTTACCAGATGAGGAGAGTTCTGGAGATGGATGGCAGGAATGGTTGCACAATGTGAATGGAGTCGATACCACTGATTTGTGCACTTAACCACAGCTCAGATGGCAAGTTTCATGTTAAATTTAAAAAAAAAAAGTTGAAAAACCTATTTATCAGGGTTCCTTCTCTTGAACGCCTCTCCCCACAGGGTTTGGAGAGTCACCAAGTGAAGGCAGTAGCTATCTTCCCCACGGGCGGCATCTGGAGTAACCCCCACTCCCCACCCCCACACACCCCCACACACCCCGGCCGGCACCAGCCGACGGAGCAGCCTGGATGAGTCCTCACCAGCTCCTCGTCCAGCACGGGCTCCCAGGCTGAGCACACGACGTGAAACCATGCGTCGTGTGGCACCCTCCCCGGAAGCCACGGTCAAACAAAACTCAGCTCTCTGTTCCTCAAACCTCTCTGTTGCAGTGTTTGTCGTGCATGTTGGGAGGATGTGAGGAACACCCCGTACTAAGCCAGCTGAACTCGGCGCCATGGATCGTCTGCTGAATTTTTCCAAAGGGCCCCTGGCCTCGTCCCAGGCCGCCGTCAGCAACAGCGAAGGCCGCCAGCATTCCCCCTGGTGCTTCCCGGTCCATGTGGACGGGGCCGGGCCATTTCAGCCCCCGGAAAGTCCACAGACCACCAGCTGCAGTCATGAGCGAGACAGCTCTCCAGGGGAGAGTCCTAAGTCCCCAGGGAAAAGCGCTTTAGGAAAAGGCAGGGCAAGCAGCATGGGCTGACCGCAGCTCTCCGGGGAAGCGTTAGCACCCTGAAGGTCCAGCCAGACCGGACTAGAGGGCGTGCTCTTCCAGCTGCGCACAAGGCAGCGATCTCCCCTTTGCCAGGCCACTGGACGCCCCAGCCTGGACCACGTGACCGCCCTGGGTGGAAGAAGAGCAGGAACACTAGCTCTTCCAGGGCAGGCGTGGAAAAGCCCCCACCACGCAGGCCCGTGGCCATCCTGCCTAGAACTGGGATCCCAGCATGCAAGGCTGGGTCAGACCAGGTCAGAACGGCCCCAGGCTGTTCCAAATTCCCTGCTGCTGCTGCCAGACGTGGGGGTGGCGGACCAAGGGTCCAGTCAGGATCCCCTGCTCGGGCAGACAGAAAGAAGCCAATGCCACTCCCCAGAGCTCCCGACTCATACGTCCAAGTGGCTACTCGACATCTCCAGTCGGATGTCACAAGCATGGCAAGCCTGGCATGTCCGCAACCAGACGTCAGCTCTCTCAGACCTGCCCTTTCCACATTCTTCTTCATGTCACGTTATGGTTCCTCCATCCTCCCAGTGGCTCAGACCCTAAACTCGGGAGTCATTCCTGACTCCTCATTTTGTCTCACAGCTCCTCTCTGGTTCATCAGCAAATCTATGTGCTCTAATTTTGACAAGTTTCTAGAATTCAACTATGTTTAACTATCTCTGCTACCATCACTCTGGTCCAGGCTACGTTGTATCTTCTCTAGATTATTAAAATACCTTCCTCACTAGCTTACCTGCATCTACCACTGCCCCCATCCTCAACGCAGCAACCACAATGAGCCGGTTCAAACAGAGGTCCAAACAAATGAACAAGTCACTGCTTTATTCATAACCCCAAAAGGACTCCCGTATCACTCAGAATAAACTCTGCAGTTTCCCACATGATCTAGCTCTCCATTACTGCTCCAACCTCGTAATAAAAACTGCTTTTTACACCCACTCCAACCACACTGGCTTCCTCACTATTTCACAGATACATCAAGCATGCACCCACCTCAGGGCCTTTGCACTTGCTGTTTCCTATGCCTGGAATGCCCTTACCCCAGATATATTTGGCGGCTGCTCTCCCACTTCCTTTAGGTTTTAACTTAAACCACCTTTTTGGCAAGGCCCTCCCAGCCCACACCACCTTTTATACCCCTCTCCAACACTTCGTGGCTCCACTCCCTTCCTTACTTTTTCTTAGTGCAGATGCACGTACTTATTTATCTTATTAATGCCCTTCTCTCCCACAAGACTGTATGCTTCATGAGTGCAAGGAATTCTGCTCTGCAAATTTCTTTGCCAGCACCTAGAACAGCAACTGACAAATAAGAGGTACCCAACAGATGTGATGAATGATTGAATACATGAATGAACCATGGGACCCTGGGCATCCTGGCACACTAGTTGGTTTTTGCTCTGCAAACGTAGCAGATGCTCTTCACCATCCAGTCATTATCCCTTTCCCCTCTCAACAGAACTCTGGCTTGACGCAGGGCACTAAATATGCCTACAAAAAACAGACTCACTGTACAGAGCTTGGGCGGCCGTCAGACCCAGTTCCAGTCAACAGAAGTCTACAACGTGACGAAGGCTATTCGTTTCCCGATAAATGGGGACACACTCAGCTATGGCTTCTGCCCTTTTTCCTTTCCCCTCTCTCCTGGCTGGAACTCAAACCCAAGCTTCCAAATGAGGCAGCCACCTTTTGACCAGGTAGCTGGAAGTCCCACGCAATCCGAGCAGGAAGACTAAAGCCCAAACCACATGTCGAACTGTGAAGCCGCTGTGCCCAGCCATGCTAGTCAACCCCTTTCTGGTTAAGTCCTTGTCGTACAGTTTCCCTTCCATGCTAGCCAGCCCCAGTTTCCCTTCCATGCTATGTAGAGCAACGTTAACCTGATACACAGGGCGAAGGGGGGAGGAGAGACGCAGAGGAAGGCGAACCGTGCTGTGGGGTCTTCGTTCATATGCATCCTCCTCTCCCATCTACCCAGGCCCCTGCCCCTCGGCCCCACAGTGAGCCTAACTCGCTCGCCCTTTACCATGATAACTACAGAATCAAAGACTCTAATCGTTAGGAAGAGAGGGCTTCCAGTAAGGACTTCTCTTCCAAAAATGCACTAAAACCTGGGCTAATCCTTGGAAATGCCTCATTCTGGATAGCTGACTTTTATGAATTGGTGGGGGTTTTCCACCTTAAAATATCAAAACTCTTTATTTTAAGCCTTTAAGCAAAATTATGAAAATCTATCATACATTTCTCTACATTTTAAAACAAACCATACAAAACAATGATTTTTCACGATTCAAGGTCATTAAGTACCGAGATAAATGGAATTCTGACTTGGGAAAGACCTTAGAGATGAATTCTAAGGCACCTGCTTTCTTCTGAAAGATCAGGGAAGACGGCTGTGCTCGTCAGAGTCACTGGGAGAGCGGATTTCCACCGCAGGGCTGCAAACAGGGATTCCCTCCAGTTGGATCAGGGCGACGGTATATCCTTTCACACCGAATGTGCCTTTATTTCCTTCTTATACTTTCTCTGCCACTTTTGTCAACTTTCAGCTTCCCCTTTTCCCTATACAAAGTACACTTATCTATAGTTTTCCTCGTGGAACTTGTTAAAGGTCTTTTTTTAATTTTATTATGTTATGTTAGTCACCATACATCATTAGTTTTTGATGTAGTGACCCACGATTCATTGTTTTCGTATAACACCCAGTGCTCCATGCAGTACATGTCCTCCTTAATACTCATCACCGGGCTAACCCTTCCCCTCATCCCCTCCCCTTTAAAACCCTCAGTTGGCTTCTGAGTCCACAGTTTTTCATGGTTCGTCTCTCCCTCCGATTTCCCCCCCTTCATTTTTCCCTTCCTTCTCCTAATGTCCTCCATGCTATTCCTTATGTTCCACAAATAAGTGAAACCATGTGATAATTGACTTTCTCTGCTTGACTTATTTCACGTAGCATAATCTCCTCCAGTCCCATCCATGTTGATGTAAAAGTTGGGTATTCATCCTTTCTGATGTCTCAGTCATACTCCATTGTATATATGGACCACACCTTCTTTATCCATTCATCTGTTGAAGGGCATCTCGGCTCTTTCCACAGTTTGGCTATTGCAGACATTGCTGCTATGAACATTGGGGTGCATATGGCCTTCTTTTCACTACATCTGTGTCTTTGGGGTAAATACCCAGGAGTGCAATTGCTGGGTCATAGGGTAGCTCTATGTAAAGCAAAGGAGCACATCAGTGCAAAGATCTCCAAGTACGGCCTCGGTCATATAAAGGTCATTTCCTCCTGTGCCTTTGGGGAGGGTTGATTTTCGACCTCTCAACACTCTGCCATGCAAGTGACATAGGAACTGTTGCATATTCTGGAAAAACAGGGACCCCTGAAACACCTCTGAGCTCAGCATCTGATTTTAGTATTTTTTAAGAAGTAAGAGGGAGGAGCGCCTGGGTGGCTCAGTCGTTAAGCGTCTGCCTTCGGCTCGGGTCATGATCCCAGGGTCCTGGTATCGAGCCCCGCATCGGGCTCCCTGCTCGGTGGGAAGCCTGCTTCTCCCTCTCCCACTCCCCCTGCTTGTGTTCCCTCTCTCGCTGTGTCTCTCTCTGTCAAATAAATAAAATCTTAAAAAAAAAAAAAGTAAGAGGGAAACTGCTGAATCTAAAAGCAAAATCGTTGAGCCCCACTAGATTTTATACCACCAGGAAACTGGCTATGTAAGTGCAGACTTACATATATATACTGAAGATGTAACATTATAATTTCCCAAAGGCCAAGCCTAGAAAATGCAAACTTCTTGAAGAGACTACAAGCACATTTGCAGACGGTATCTGTGCAGGCCTGCGTAAGAAGGCAGAGAGTGCTACTAGTTCTTGGCTACCTTGATTTCCTCTATAAGCTATCCTATCACACATCCTCGAAGTCACGCATTCCCAAACTGTGGATGGCAGTTCACTGTCTGTAGACCAAACAAATAACGTCTTGCACACATGGAAACTACTATTCTTCAGCCTATAGATGCTGGTGTGGTCAATAAAACTAAAAATCACTTTTCACGTGGTTATTGATTCAAAGCAGCTTTTTGTAATTAAGCATTTTCTCCAGCTGAGGTGGTATTAAAAGGGGATATGCAGCCTGAGGAAAGCTTGGAGTTCACTACCAGAAGCCATGCTAGCCTGCCCTCCTTGTTGCCACTTATATAAATAACAACTACCTCAAGGTCCACCTTAACAGCAAAATGCTGAAGAAAACTTTCTGGAACATTCCACCTTCACGGTGACCTTTACTACCTCTTACTAGCTACAGTTTTCCCTTTACATTTTAGTTATTCTGTCAGACACGCATGTGTTAGCACAAGTTTTTATTTTAGATGAGGATACTTACTCCTCCAGAAAACTTACTAATTCTTCCTCAGTTTCCCCTTTGAATTCCCAACAGCACTTTGCATGTGGGAGAAACTATCTTATATGCCCCCTACTCTTTAATATCTATGTCAATCTGATACTCAATATAAAAAAGTTTTTGGAATCTTGACCGAACCTAGGTTTGAATTTCATATGACCTGTGCGTGTCTCCTAACATCTCTGAGCTTCAAATTCTCCATGAGGAAAGAGAGAGTGAAATTAACCTCCTTTATGTGATTGTCAAGAGGAATTTATGACCTAGCCATAGAAGCTAGGCAATAAAAAGAAATAAAAGCCAGCCAAATTGCAAAGGAAAAAGTAAAACTGGGGGCGCCTGAGTGGCTCAGTCAGTTAAGCATCTGCCTTCAGCTCAGGTCATGATCCCAGGGTCCTGGGATCGAGCCCCTCATTGGGCTCCCTGCTCAGTGGGGAGTCCGCTTCTCCCTCTGCCTGCCACTCCCCCTGCTTGTGTGCACTCTCTCTCTCTCCCTCTCTGTCAGATCAAAAAAAAAAAAAAATCTTAAATGAACTAATGAATGAATTCAGTAAAGTCTCAGTATACAAAATTAATATACAGAAAGCAGTTGCATTTCCATTTCTATACACTAATAAGAACTATCAAAAAGAGAAATGAAGGGGTGCCAGGGTAGCTCAGTCAGTTAGGTGTTCAACTCTTGATTTCGGCTCAGGTCATGGTCTCAGGGTCGTGAGATTGAGCCCCATATTGGGCTCCACACTGGGTGTGTAGCCTGCTTTGGATTCTCTCTCTCCTTCTTCCTCTGCCCCTCCTCCCCACCCCACTTGCGCACTCTCTCTCTCTAAAAAAAAAGAGATTAAGAAAATAATCCCATTTATAATTGCATCAAAAATAATAAGATACCTAGTAATAAATTTAACCAAGGAGGTGAAAGACTTGTACTCTGAAGACTATAAAACACTGATGAAAGAAACATCTTCAGATGACACAAATAAATGTAGAGATGTACCATGCTCATGGACTGGAAGAATTAATATTGTTAAAATGTCCCTACCACCCAAAGCAATCTACAGATTCAATGCAATCCCCATCAAAATACTACCAATTTTTTTTTTCATTTTTCACAGAACTAGAAAAAAGAATCCTACAATTTGTATGGGACCACAAAAGACCCCAAACAGCCAAAGAAATCTTGAGAAAGAAGAAAGCTGAAAGCATCAATCTCCCTGATTTCAAACTATACCACAAAGTACAATAATCAAAACAGTATGGCACTGGTATGAAAACAAACACACAGATCAGTGGAACAGAACAGAGAGTCCAGGGGAGCCTGGGTGGCTCAGTCAGTTAAGCATCCAACTCTTGATTTCAGCTCATGACTTCAGGGTCATGAGATAAAGCCCCAAGCTGAGCTCCATGCTCAGCGTGGAGCCTGCTTAAGATTCTCTCTCTCCCTCTCCCTCTGCCCCTCCCCCCACTCTTGCTTTCTAAAAAAAAAGAATAGAAAGCCCAGAAATAAAACTTCACATATATGGTCAATTAATCTATCACAGAGGAGACAAGAACATACAATGGGGAAAAAGCAGTCTCTTCAATAAATGATGCTGGGAAAACTGGACAGCAACATGCAAAAGAATAAACTGGACCACTTTCTGACACTGTACACAAAAATTAACTCAAAATGGATGAAGGATGTAAATGTGAGAACTGAAACCATAAAACTCCTTGAAGAAAACACAGGCACTAAGCTCTTTCACACTGGTCTAAGCAGTATCTTTTTAAACCAGGTACATCAAGTTAAGTACGTGGGAATACATCAAAAAAGCTTCTGCACAGCAAAGGAGACCATCAACAAAACGCAAAAGCAACCTAATGAATGAAAAAAGATATTTGCAAATCATCAAGGGGTTAATATCCAAAATATGTAAACACAACTTAATATCAAAAAAAACAAACAACCTGATTTAAAAATGGGCAAAGGACTTGAATAGACATTTTTCTGAAGACAAAATGCAGATGGCCAATGGGCACATGAAAATATGCTCATCATCACTTACCATCAAAGAAATACAAATCAAAACTGCAGTGAGATATCACCTCACACCTGTCACACTGGTTTGTATCAAAAAAAGAAAGAAAAGAAAAAGAAAGAACATAGGGACAGCCGGGTGGCTCAGATGGTTAAGCATCTGCCTTCAGTTTAGGTCGTGATCTCAGGGTCCTGGGATCAAGTCCTATGTCAGGCTCCTTACTCAGTGGGGAGTCTCCTTCTCCCTCTCCCTCTTCCTCTCCCCTCTGCTCATGCTCTCTCTCTCTCAAATGAATAAATAAAATCTTAAAAAAAAAAAAAGACAAAAATACAAGTGTTGGTTAGGATGTGGAGTAAGAGGAACCTCTGCACACTGTTGCTGGGAATGCAAGCTGGTGCAGCCACGATGGAAAACAGTAGAGGTTCCTCAAAAAATTAAAATAGTATGACTACTACCACACGATCCAGTAATTCTGCTTTGGGGTATTTATCTGAAGAAAATGAAAACACCAATTCAGAGAGAAATATGCACCCCTATGTTCACTGCAGCATTATTTACAATTGACAAGATATGGAAACAACCCAAGTGTCTATCCATAGACGAATGGAAAGAAGATGTGGTATATACACTATGGAATATTCCTCAGCCATAGAAAACAATGAAATCTTGCCATTTGAGACAACATGGATGGACCTAGAGGATATTATCTACATGAAGTAAGTCAGAGAAAGACAACACAAAATTTCACTTACATGTGGAATCTAAAAAACAAAACAAACAGACTCACAGACACAGGGTGGGTAGAGCTGTGGGGGTAACTGGTGAAGGGGATGAAGAGGCACAAACTTCTCGTTACGAAGTAAGTAAGTCATAGGGATGTGATGTACGGCATAGGGAATACAGTCAGTAATACTGTAATAACATCTGTTATGCTGTATGTATGCTGTATGCTGTATTGTATGTATGTATGGACAGTATGCTGATGGACAGTAAGTAGAGTTATGGTGGGGTCTGTATGCTGATGGACAGTAAGTAGAGTTATGGTGGGGTCATTTTCTAACAGAAAAAAGGGAATTTACAAGGAAGCGTGTGAAAGCAGGTAGCTGAGTGGCTGTCAGAGGATAAATTCAAAAAATGTTTAAGATATATAAGACCTGAAAAGAAAACTCCATTCTTCGTTTCCCCTTCAAATTTTAACAAAAGCCAAAGAGATTTCTTTTTTTTTTTTTAATTTTATTTATTTGTCAGAGAGAGAGAGACACACACAGAGAGAGAGCACGCACAAGCAGGGGGAGAGGCAGGTAGAGGGAGAAGCAGACTCCCCATGAAGCAAGGAGCCTGATGCGGGACTCAATCCCAGGACCCCGGGATCATGACCTGAGCCAAAGGCAGATGCTCGACCTACTGAGCCACCCAGCCGTCCCAAAAGCCACAGAGATTTCATTCGACGACTTCAGTGGATGACACAGAAGAGAAAGAATGCACAGCAAGGGCCCGCAGATGGAAGCATCTGGGACTCCATGAGGGGCCCAGGGCTCCAGGACTTGAACCTCACTGTTTGGTCACCCCAGGAAAGGGCTCCTGCCCAGAAGTGAGCCGCTTCAGTGACCAGCAAGGCGGGCCTCCTGCCCAGTGGGGGTGGCAGGCACTCAGCGGACCGGCTGACGGGGAAATACACCTCCACCCGCGATGAGGGTGATGTTCCATGCACACCACCCCTACCCTGAAAGAGCAAATCTCATCTTTTTTAAGGTAAGCAGTATCAGGATGGCTGGGGAAGGTCTGAAAATGTCCATGCAGAAGACTTTAGATCACAATCAAACCCAATCACTACCCCAGTCCCCAATATTCTACATCAGTGGTTCTCAAAGGAAGGGAGCTTCTGTCCCCCCTCCCCCACCTCAGGGAGAAGTCTCTGGAAATGCCCAGGGACATTTTTAGTTGTCACATCTCAGGGGACAGCACTGTCATGTAAGGCCAAGGCCACTGCTAAACACCCAGGATGCACAGAACAGCCCCGCACAACAAATTATCCAGCCCAAAATGTCAGCAGTGCGGAGGCTGAGAAATCCTGTTCTATAGGAGCACTGTAGTTCATTCTACTTTTTACTGTATATACTTAACAAACAGATCGAAGGAAAGTAAAACAACTCCCTCCATAAAACATACACACACACGTGCTCCAAGAAGAGATGGAAACTATGCTGGGAATAAGACTAAGACTACTTCTGGGCGCCTGGGTGGCTCAGTTGGTTAAGCGACTGCCTTCGGCTCAGGTCATGATCCCGGAGTCCTGGGATCGAGTCCCACATCGGGCTCCCGGCTCAGCGGGGAGCCTGCTTCTCCCTCGGACCCTCCCCCCCTCATGTACTCTCTCTCTCTCTCATTCTCGCTCTCTCAAATAAATAAATCTTTAAAAAAAAAAAAAAGACTAAGACTACTTCTATCACAAGATAAACAATGCTATTATGTCAATTGGTTTCTACCCTAAACTATTTGTTTTATTCATTATCCTCCTAGAGCCCAGCGAATGAATTAAACTCATATTGCTAAAATTGAAAATGTTATTTTTCAATGTTTTAAAGTAGTATCACTTCTGAATCCTTTTTTTTCTGATGACCGTATCTGAGACAGATGCCATCATAAAAAGCCCTGAGGAATAAAGGGTGTCATCCCCTCCCCGCCTTACCACACTGCCACTGGTTCCTGGATACTCCGGGCTTCCCCCTTCCCATCCCTCACTCGGCTACCCCTAAAAAAGGTTTCCTGAATACCTACACTGTGCCAAGCCACTGGGACACAGCTCTGAGCGAGGTACCAAAATCTCTCCTCTCCTGGAGCTCACACTCATGGGGGAGGGGACACAGACAGTAAACAAGCAGGCACCAAATATACAAAATAATTCCGGATAGTGGTAGATAGCATGAAGAAAGATTCAGCAGGGTGAAAGGAGAAGGAATGGGTGGGTGGGGGGTGTGGGTAGTCAGGAGATCTCTCCCAGGTGACATTTGATCAGAGCAGAAAACAATGCAAAGGAATTTCAGGCCAAGGGAAAAGCCTGTGCAAAGGCCCTGAGGCAGAATGGTGATAAGGCTGGGGAGAAGTGGAAGAAAGGGGAACAGCAGACCACCTAGAGTCAGGGGCAGATGACTTCACAAAGGGCACCAGGACCATGGTGAGCAGTGTGGATAAGAGCCCATGCGTGACAGAGACCCCTGGAGCAAAATGGTTGACATGTTTTAAAAGGGTCACTCTGCTGCTGAGTCAAGAGTGCACGTAGGGGGAGCGTGGCGGCAGGGACACCAGCGAGGAGGTGGCTGCTGTAGCCCAAGTGGTAGCTGAAAAGCTTGGACCAGGGTTAATGAGGGTTAACGAGGGGGTTTGAAGTGATCAGCTTCCTTAATCGCCAACATTTCAGGGCTCTTGAGGCCCCAGGAACAACTCAGCATAGCTGTGTTATCTTACAGACCATGAAACTGAAGCCCAAAGAGTTAAGTGAGTTACTTAGCCACACACGTAATTACTGGTAGAGCCCAGATGTCCTGACTGCCCTCCCTACACCTTGGCCCTTCCTGGTCAGCCCCAGGCCTGGCTGGGGTAGGAAGCTGAGCCTCTAGAAGGCAGTCCTAGTCAGGTGTAAAATAAATGACTGTCCTTGCTTCAAGCAAGGATGACCTCCTCACCAAATCCAATGCACCCTTCCTTGAGCTCTCGGCAGCACCTGATGCCCTAGACCGACTTTATTTTCTTCTGAGACTCCCTCTGCCCATGGCCCCCCCCGCTGCGGCTCTCCCCTGCCTCTCCCTCCTTCATTCCTTGCCAGTCTTGCTTACCTGGAGCTCTCCTGCCGTCAGCACGGCTGCTCCCCAAGGGGCCCCTGCTGCGCTACTTCTCCCTCTCCCATCTACAGAGGAAACCGTTTCCCTCCTCTACATCCCTTTGCTCTGGGAGCTGTCCCCCAGTTTCCTCTGGAGAGTCACCCTTTCCAGACCTGCAGTCCGTGCGCCTTCATGGATAGGACACATGATTCATTCCTCGCCAACCAGCACATTCCAACTCCCTCTGACCCACTCAGTTTATGAGACGTGAGGGCCTGCTGCTGGGGTGGCTGGGGGAAAGACGGCTCCCCTCTCCCCCTGGATTTGAACCTGCAGCCTCCCCTAGCCATCTCGAGGGGAGAGCCTGAGACAAGAGCAGCTAAGAAAATGAGTCCTGATAGAATCGTTTGAACCTGGAACCCATGCCTGAAGCCAGACACGCTCCTGAGCTTTTTAGGGATGGGAGCCAGTAACTTTCCTTTCTGCTTCAGCCAATGTGAACTGGATTTTCTACCTCTTGGAAAAGGAAGAGTCCCACTTGATACCTAGCATCTCTCTCTGTGCACTCTCTATACCCACTTGAACAGTGATGACTCCAAAATCTCCATCCAGATCCCGGACAACCCTTTGGAGTTCCAGATTCATATCCGCCCACCCAGCAGATGTTTTCTCCCACCTGTCACACCCAGGCACCTCAGCCAGAACATGTGCAAAATGGAATTCATCATCAATGCTTCTACCATCTCTTGCTAGTCTTCGTGTTTTTCACCATCCTAGAAAAAGCATCACCCCCCGCCCAAATCACTCAAGACGGAAACCCGGGACATCAGAGAGCATTCTTGCCAGGTAATCCTGATGGGGCTAAGACCCCGACTGCCATTTTCTGAGTGTGTGACCTTGGGGAGATGAATGAACATATCTGAGCCTTGGATTTTCATATGGACTTGCTTGTTTCTATGAGATGCTGTATGTGAAGCAATCAGTGTTGGTTGGTCGGTTCCATTCCTTATCACAGACATCTAGTGCATCCCTAAATTCTAACTCAAAACTTCATGGTCACTGCCATTACCCTTGCTGGCAGCCTCCCCATCTTTCTCCTCGATGACTACCAGACATTTCTATCTCATCTTCTCACCTTTGCCCCCCCCCACTCCTCCCCAGAGTTGCTGGACAATCGACTCCTAACCAGCCTGGTCATACCCTGCCAGGTTCATCCACCTGCACAACATGCTCATTTGCAAGCCCCTCCACTGTGGCTCTCTAAACACCCAGGGCTGTTCTCCAGTTTTGTGATTTGGCACAGCAATGTCCACTGAGAATGCCCATTCTCCCTCTTCTCCCACCCAGGGGAGAACTCATCCTCAAGACTTGATGAAAAAAGTCCCCCTAAAAATGAAAGAAAATAGAGATCCCACATTGCCTAACGAGGCTCACAGACAAATTCAAACCCTGCCTTCCCTGTTGTCCGAGAGCAGGGAACATGGAAAAAGGCAGAAGAAAAGAAACAGCAATGTAAAATATTTTTTCAAGATTTTATTTATTTGACAGAGAGAGAGAGAACACAAGAAGGTGGAGTGGCAGGCAGAGGGAGAAGCAGGCTCCCCGTTGAGCAGGGAGCCTGATGCGGGACTCAGTCCCAGGACCCTGGGATCATGACCTGATCCAAAGGCAGCCGCTTAACTGACTGAGCCACCCAGGTGCCCCAATAATGTAAAATATTTTTAAATGAAAAAAAGCAAAGAAAGAAT
The DNA here is from genome assembly GCF_011800145.1 of Mirounga leonina. Lineage (NCBI taxonomy): Eukaryota > Metazoa > Chordata > Mammalia > Carnivora > Phocidae > Mirounga > Mirounga leonina. Next base: position 57,609,935 of record NW_023270389.1, on the reverse strand, counting down.
AGAGAGGAAAGAGAAAATATAAGAATGGTTAATCTTGAGACAGGAGAGGGCTTCCTAAGCAGGACAGAAAACTTGAGGCCCACAGAAAAGTGATACAGATTCAGCCACGTAAAAAGTCATCACTTCTGCACATCACAATAAGCAAAGCTGGGGAAGAAAACATAAAAGGCAAGAGATCTGATTTATTAACAAGAAAAGAATTAAATTCCAGAATTTAGAAAGAGCCTCAAGAATTGATGAAATCACAAACAACTCAACAGAAAAACTGGAAAAGGATTTCATGGGACAATTTGGAGGAGTGTAAATTGATTAACTTTTTTTTTTTTAAGCGTAAACTTGGGAGAACCTAAAATGCATAGTACTTTGATCGGGAATGGTCTCCAAGATGTAGGCTAATTTTTTAAAACTCCATAAGCAGAATAGGGTAGCAGAATGGTATGCTTTTCTGCACAATCCCAGATTACAATAAACAAAGGGAATTCTGCTTAAATAATTTTTTAAAAGATTTTATTTATTTATTTATTTGAGAGAGTGAGAGAGAAAGCACACAAGCAGGGGCAGAGGAAGAGGGAGAAGCAGACTCCCCGCAGAGCAGGAAGCCCTATGTGGGGCTCAATCCCAGGATCCTGGGATCATGACCCGAGCCGAAGGCAGACAGATGCCACCCAGGCGCCCCTGCTTAAATAAATGGGGTTTGTGTGTGTGTGTGTGTGTGTGTGTTTTAAGATTTTATTTATTTGAGAGAGAATGAGCGAGAGAGAGAGAGCACAAGCTGGGGGGAGGGCACAGAGAGAGGGAGAAGCAGACTCCCCATTGAGCAGGGAGCCCAACCTGGGGCTCAATCCCAGGACCCCAGGATCATGACCTGAGCCGAAGGCAGATGCTCCAATGAATGAGCCACTCAGGCGCCCCTTAAAATAACATACCCTTCGGCTCACCAGCTTCACTGGTAGGAATAAGTTTTATCCAGAAATACTCTCATGTACACAGAGATGTGTGTTCACTACAGCATTATGTGTAAGTGAGAAAGTTGGAATCAATCTAAGGGCCCATAAATAGGGGATTGTTAAATGAATTATGGTGAATCTATACTATGAAATACTATGCAGCCATTAAAAAGAATGGAGTAGATCTATATTCTTTGTTCTTTTTTGTCTTTTAAAGATTTCACTTATTTCAGAGAGAGAGGGAACAAGCAGGAGGGAGGGGCAGAGGGAGAGGGAGAAGCAGACTCCCTGCTAAGCAGGGAGCCCGACTCGGGGCTCGATCCCAGGACCCTGAAATCATGACCTGAGCCGAAGGCAGACCTCAACCGGCTGAGCCACCCAGGCACCTCTTTATTTATTTATTTATTTTTAAGTAATCTCTACACCTAACGTGGGGCTTAAACTCATGATCCCGAGATCAAGAGTCACACGCTCCACCAACTGAGCCAGTCAGGCGCCCCTATGTTTTTGATATTGGAAGACATCCAAGTCCCATTTTTAAGTCAAAAAAGTAAGTCAGAGAGCACACAATAATATATGATCCCCATTTATGTATTTTTAAAAGCATATTCAATATATTAAGGCTGGTCCCAAAGTTGGAAAGGCAGATAATATTTTTATCATGTTTTAGAGTGTAGTATCAATAAACTATGTATTACATAGTCACCTGTACTTCCAGACTTGGTTGACATATACTCAGGCGCTGAAGAAGACCTAGAAAATACTACACTTACAGTGGTTCCCTCGCAGGTGAGGAGAGGGAATGAAAGAGAAGTGGAGGGAATTTTATTTTCCTATACATTTTTCCATTTTAAAAAAATCTTTTATAATAATTCATGTTTTTTTAAAAAGTTACTACATTCTAAGCATGCTTTGCAGTATTCATCCCAGGTCACAGGTTTATAAATGGCAGAGGTGTGTGCAGGCTGCCTGACTTCAGATAGTGCTCTTGATGCAGTGCTCTCTCACCTGCTACTTGAGTAAAAACCAAACCCAAACCCAAATCTGATGTGCCTCCTCCTGTTTCACCCCAGCTCACATAGAAAACACCTTCCTTTATGCTCCCAGCTTCCCTGAACAGATCTGCCCCGAATGCCTGCTGGGCACGTAACTGGCCGAGGGAAAGATACCACCCGGTTGTAAGCATTCTTCTGGTGGAAGACTAGAATCAGATGAGATTAGCACTGACTGAATGAATGAAGGCCTGAGTCATAAAGTCAACCCTTCCTCCGAACTCCAGGCAGCACCAATCGCTATCTCCAGTTTTGTTGATGTTTTTTGTTCTCAAAGAAAAACAGCTAGAAGACACCACTCCTCCCTTCCAGTCATGCTTTATTGCATCTCAGAATGACAAGTGCCTCCTAAGGTCTAACCCAGAGGTTGCAAGCTAGCAGTCTGCAGGCAACAATCAGCCTGCACACATAATTTGGTGGCCCTGCCCATTTTGAAAACTGTTCTGAATTAGTTGCCAACTTTAAAAACATGAGATTTTCTTCCCATAAAAATTTACAGCTCCCCCCCGCCCCCGCCCACAAATTCAGGTCAAGCAACAACGTGCTGGAGCACTGTTGTACCTGCACCTGTCTCTTTATAGGGAGGCATGCTCCCAGCCCCCCCTCCCTCCACTCCCCCCCCCCCCCCCCCCCCCCCCCCCCCCCCCCCCCCCCCCCCC
>NW_023270389.1:57605283-57607177 GCF_011800145.1 Mirounga leonina | reverse complement strand
CCCCCCCCCCCAGCCCTCCTGCCTGCCCTCCTCCTGCATGCAAGGCTTCCTGACTGGCCCAGGTAGCAGCAGAGTTTACACCACAGAATTGTACCTCCTTTGGTGGACATTTAGGTCAGTTCCAGTTCAGCCCATTCTGCCTTCCACGGAACCCAAACAAAGAGCTCAGCCCCTCTGACCGCACGGTCCTCCTTCATCTGATACTCCCACCTCGCAGGGCTGCAACACAAAGAGAATGGCATGAGTACCTGAGGCCTTGGATTTAGTTTCTAAAATGCCAAGCAGGCCTCTTGTTGAGGGGTCCCTAATCTCCCTGCCACGGCGGTAGAACTTTGGGACAGGGAGAAGTCCTGAGTTCAAGGACCCGTCTGTGTGAAAAGCATTGCAAGTCCAAAGACCCGAGTTCAATCCTGGCTCCTGGGCGGAGTACTTACCTCTCTTGAGTCTGTTTTCCCATCTCTAAAACAGGCTAACTGCACTTCACAGGCTAAGTGAATGGAATTTTAAAAAGTGTATATGAAAAGTGCTTATGAACACCTTTCAGGTACAAAGCAAGATAGGTGTGGACTAGAACAAGAAAAGAGGAGCGCTTTGGCAGAAGTGACAGAAAGGGGTGACACAAATCCCAGTTAAAGAAAAGAGGACGAAGAGCCCGTGTCTGTGTGACCTGAGGTCCTCCCGCCTCCTCTTTTTGCTTGGAGGGCCTAGGAAATGCCTCTCCTCACCCGTCTCCATGGCAGGATGGATCCTAAGGGAAAGCCACTTATTTCCCCATGCAGGAGCTCTCCCCAGCTCATTTCCAGGGCCAGGTCACAGGGAGAGAGGAGGCTGGCCAGCTGGGGAGGAGGCCCAGGGATGTGCGTCCTCCCCAGCCTCCAGCACACTGAGATGGGCTTGCCCGAAGTTACCATTATCCCCATTGGACATATCAAGGCACTAGGGTTCTTTCCCTCCAAAACCACACCACCTCCCTACTCCACAGTGAGGAGGATCAAATGACCTGCTCTTGAAAGCACTTTGCAAAAACGGATGAAAGGTACAATAGCGAACAAAAACAGCCGCAGAGATGTGTTATAAAGTGATGCCAAAGCACGGCCGTGTGGTTACTGGAAAGCAGACCTCTCGGAAGCGCACCAGAGCATCCCGGTCATCCAACAGACATTCTCACCTCACCTGCCTTTGTCAGAAGGCGCCACGGGGTTAAGCTCTGGCTCAGAAGGCTGGCCAAGTCCCCCCAAAGCTCACCGAATCTCCCTCTGGCAGATGTGAGGGGCGGAGGCGCCCACCCCGCCGCGCCAGGGTCGGCCCGGCGACTTCTGGGCGCGCCTGTCGCCCAGGCTCGGGCAGACAGCGCCCTGAGCCCGACTGGGAGGATGAGGCTCACCTACCTGGTCCTCACGGATTCCAGCCGAGGGGCGAGGCCGCTTTGCACCCCCACCCCCACGTCTGTCCCCGAGCGCGGCGTGAGCCCCTTGCCTCGAGGGAGCACGGCCCCGATCAGCCGGGTCCCGGGCATGCACCGATGTCCTCCCTGCCCCGGGGCCTTAGAAAAAGGGGCTGCGGGCGGCGCTGGAGAAATGGGGCGGGCCGGGGGGAAGGGCCTGTCCGAAGCCCCTGGCCGCAGGGGAGGGACGCGCCCCCAAGATCTTCCCACAAAGAGCTCCGGCTCCCCCGCGGCTGGCGGAGCGCGGCCGGGAGCACAGCCCCTACCCGCCGTGGGGCGCGGAGAAAGAAGAGCGCCGTGGGGGCGGGGAGGCGTGGGGGAAGGGGCGCCGAGACCCTCCCCGCCGGCGCCCTCCCCCCCACCCCCCGCGCGCGCGCCCGCCCGCCCTGCCCGGAACTCAGCCCCGCTCGGGCCCGGCCCGCGCGCCGCCGCCGCCGCCGCCGCCGCCCG
>NW_023270389.1:57580237-57604883 GCF_011800145.1 Mirounga leonina | reverse complement strand
CGGCCCGGCCGCCTCCCGCCTCGGCCGCCGCCGCTTCCTTCCTCCCGGCCGCGCTCGCGGACTGGAGGTTTCGGGTTTCAAGCCGCCGAGCCCCGCTTCGCCCCTCCCGCCGCCCCGCCGCCAGCACGCGGACCCGGGCGGGCGCAGGCCAAGTAACTTTGCGGCGCTCGCGCCCCCCCTCCCCCCCGCCGCCCCCCCCCCCCCCCCGCGGCCCCCCGCGCCCCGCGCCGGCGCCCCTCCCCGCCCCGGCGCGGCCCTCCCCAGCCCCGCGCCCCGGGCTCCCCGTCTTCCCGGTTCTTCCCACGACCAGCCTCGCCTGCTGCGCTTTGTCTCGCCCTTACCGTGTCGGCTCGCCCCACTCCGCGCCTGTGGCCCGCACTCGGGCCTTCCCTGACCCCCGTCGCTCCGTCCCAGTTCCAGCCGTTGGGACGTCCCCTTTTGCATTTCTCTCTCCTTTGCACTCGTACTTTCGGATTCTCCCCGTGGGCTCCGCACAGCCCCATTCTCCTCCTCCTCCTCCTCCCATCTCGCCCTGTACTCCTCCTGCCCTTGCCTTTCCTGCTCACCTTTCATTCATCCTACCAACGTCTAGGAACATCTGCCTGGTGCCAGACACCGTCCTGCGCCCTGGAAATAGCACAGGGAATCCACCGCGGAGCCAGCCTTTGAGGAACCCACAGACCTCGAGAGTGGGAGGGTGAACGTAAACAGATCTTTGCAATTGCTACTCTACTCTCCCTCCGACCCAAAGGCCGAGGAGCGGTAATTACAACACACAGACCAGGGCGCTGCCAATTCAGAGGACAGAACAGTTCCTTTTCATGTTTTTTCCCCTTCCTCACTCCCCACGTTCTGTACCGGCCCTAGCCGCATGCAGCAGGCTAAAATAAGGGGAAGAAAAGTTGAAGCAAAAGGTGAACTGCAGGAGGGAGGGAGGAAGGAAGAGAAAACAGGGCAGGAGGGTGTCAGGTAAGAATTCACAAAGCCCAGCTCAGGAAACTCCAGCAAAAACTGATGCTGCACCCAGAGCAGGATGCAAATTCCTCTGAAATCCATCTGCTTTGATGAATGCATTAATTATTCCCTTATCGACAGATTGGCACTGTGGGAGCTGCTTCCTTATTAGGCCACTGAAGCACCATTTAGAGCAATAATTTACTCTCTAGCACTTACCAAACACCTAGCTTGTCTTCAGGGACAAATGGGATAATGGGGAGGGGAAAAAAAAGTTAATGGATGCCTTAATATTCCTATGGGATAGATGCTTTATTTGGTCCAAAACCGGAAGCTGAAACTCCTCTCAGAGTCTAGGTCACCAGAAAGCCAGATGCTGAAGGAGCTTAAAGCAGTTTGTTCTCAAAATTGTTTTAGACTTTTATTCTGAAATCCCAGGGTTTGGTTTGGTTTTTTGTTTTGGGGTATTGTTGGTTTTTTGGGGTCTTTTTTTGGTTTTTTGGTTTTTTTAATTTGCATTGACTCTGGCACTGGCTAATCTTTGTGACCCTGGGGGAGTTATTTAACCTTTCTGAATCTCAGCTTATTTATTAATAAAAAAGGCATACTCATACATGCCTCTCTGTTGAGTTTAAAAAGATGAAATAATGTAAGTAAATCACCTGGTGCCATAGAGCCTGAGAGCTAAGCCCTTTTGAAAGTTGACATTTAAGAAAGGTCTGAGAAGATATGCCATAGACTGGCATGGAGAGGACAAGAAAAACAATTAAGGATCACCCCCATATCCACCCATGATGCAGAAGATGCCCTTCCCATACTTACTCTATTTCATTTTGAACTCTTCAGATGAAAGCCGTTTTTTTTTCTCCTGCTGCTCATTATCAAATATATTATTTATCACAAAGGTTTTTCTTCCCATAGCTCATAAGCTCAGAACTTACTGTGCATTCAAAAATAGAAATTGCTGCCAACAAATGCATTTTTTTCAATTGCTCTCTTAAGATTTTTTTTCCCCCTTCTGGAGCTAATATTGAGCTGTAAGCAGTAGTCACTCAGATGCAGAGAAATGAAAGAAAAATTATTATCAATTATTTCACTAAATATCACTGTATAGGTGACAGTTGTGTGAAAAACATGGCATGGATTTTGTGTGAGAATTTTTTTCAAGAAAAGAAGAGAGAGATACCCAGTAATTCTCCTTTTCCAAGTCACTTTCATAAGTCACTCCCTTTTGGGGTCCCCAAAAGACTTCTGAACTAAGATAATGAGTGGCTTTGTCCAAGTGAATCCTAAATGCTGGTTGAAGAATCTGCATATGGTAAGACATCTTTAAAGTATCTTTCCAGGGCGCCTGGGTGGCTCAGTTGGTTAAGCGACTGCCTTCGGCTCAGGTCATGATCCTGGAGTCCCGGGATCGAGTCCTGCATCGGGCTCCCTGCTCGGCAGGGAGTTTGCTTCTCCCTCTGACCCTCCCCCCTCTCATGTGCTCTCTCTCATTCTCTCTCTCTCAAATAAATAAATAAAATCTTTAAAAAAAAAAAGTATCTTTCCAATCCAATAGTCCACATAAAACTAGTCAAAGCAAAATTGTGAAGTATGCTGTCCATTCTGCATAAAATATTATTCCTGTACTCATCACAGGCTGACTCCTTCTTACCCTTCACATCTCAACTTCAGTGTCACCTCCTCAGAGAAGTCTTCCCTGACCAGCCTAAAAGAGGTTCTCTAACCTCTGCTCTCTCTCAGAGCTCCCTATTCTTTCTATATAAAATTTATCTCAATGTAAAATATATCTATTTTTTTCTATTTATTTGCCTATAGTATGCCATTGGTAGATGCAAACTCCATGAGAGCAGGAACCCTATCTGTGTTATTTACCACTATAGGACCAGGGCCAACTTTTTAAATAAATTAAATGAAAAAATAAAAATAAAGTATGTCTTCGGGGCATCTGGTTATCAAACTTTAGGATATATAGGATCCCTTGGAGATTTCTTAGATGCAACACCAAAAGCACGAGTGATTAAAGAGAGGTTTGATACGTTGGATTTCGTCAAAATTAAAATTTTCAGTGCTTCCCAGGACACCATCAAGAAAATGAAAGACAACTCACAGAATAGGGTAAAATATTTGCAAATCATATATCTGATAAAGGACTTGTATCCAGAATCTACAAAGAACTCCTACACCTCAATAATAAAAAGAAAATCCGCTTTAAAAAGGATAAAGGATCGGGGTGCCTGGGTGGCTCAGTCGTTAAGCATCTGCCTTCAACTCAGGTCATGATCCCGGGGTCCTGGGATTGAGCCCCGCATCGGGCTCCCTGCTCCGCAGGAAGCCTGCTTCTCCCTCTCCCACTCCCCCTGCTTGTGTTCCTGCTCTCGCTATCTCTCTCTCTGTCAAATAAATAAATAAAATCTTTAAAAAAAAAAAAAGGATAAAGGATCTAAACAGACATTTCTCCAAAGAAGGTATAGACGTAGCCTATAAGTACACGCTGCACACCATTAGTCATTAGGGAAATGCATATCAAAACAGAAATGAGGGACACCTGCATGGCTCAGTCGGCTTAGTGTCTGTCTTCGGCTCAGGTCCTGATCCCAGGGTCCTGGGATTGAGCCCCACATCGGGCTCCGTACTCAGTGGGCAGCCTGCTTCTCCCTCTGCCTGCCGCTCACCCTGCTTGTGTTCTCTTGCTGTCTCTCTGACAAATAAATAAAATCTTTAAAAAAAAAGAAACCAAAATGAGATTCCACTTCACACTAAGATGGCGGTAATGAAAAAGATGATAACCAGTATTGTGGAAGATTCGGAGGAGTTAGAACACTGTACGTGCTGGTGAGAATGTAAAATGAGGCAGCCACTTTAGAAGACAGTCTGGTAGTTCCTCAAGCTGTTAGACGTAAAGTTTTCATGTGACCCAGCAACTCCACTTGTAGGTATTAAAGCAAGAGAAATAAAACCTACATTCACACAAAAACCTATATACGAATGCTCGTGACAGCATTGCTCATAATAGCTAAAAAGTGGAAAGGGCCCAATTGCCCATCAGTTGACAACTGGATAACAAAATGTGGTCTATCCACATGGTGGAATATTATTCAGCCATAAAAAGGAATGAGGTACCGACACGCTACGACATCGATGAACCTTGAAAACGTGAAGCTAAGTGAAAGAAGTCAAACAGAAAAGGCAGCATAATGTACGAGTCCATTTATATGAAATAGCCAGGAGAGGTCAATACACAGGGACAGAAAGATTAATGATCACCTAGGGCTGGGGTGGGGTGGGATGGCAGGTGACCGTTAATGGATACAGAGTTCCTTTTAGGGATGGTGGAAATGGTATAAAATTAGATTACTGTGATGATTGCACAAGGCTGTGACTATCCTAAAAACCAGTGACTCGTACATTTCAAAGGGATGAAATTTATGGTATGTAAATTATGTCTCCATAAAGCTCTTTTAAAATAAAAAGAATCCCTTATGGAGTTTGTTAAAATGCTTTTTCAGGCCCGCTCCGGGAAAGACTGACTCGGCAGGAGTTGGGGAGAACTGCTGTTTGCTGCTCGCACCCATTCCCTCTCCTGCAGGGAGTGTGCCCTCAGATTTCCTTTGGGGAACTATTGCTTCCCCCTGGGGGCCGGTCATGAGGTTTGCATGGGATGAACTCTCCCCCAGCTCCAGGGGTGGGCTGTGATTGTCAGCATTTCCTACCTTTTCCAGCCAGATGCTTGGTTCAGGGATGGAGATCAGCCACAGGCCTCTCAGGTCAGGATGAAGCCTCCAGGACATTTTGCTGAGAAAGCTGAATGGGTAGAACCAACATTTAAGGAACAGAGAGAGTGAGAAGTAGTAGAATTTAAGTCTCAGCTAAATCATTTGATCCTTGGTGAAGCCTTCCCTGAAGCTGATGTACCCCTAGAATGATCAGTTATAGGAGGCAATAAATGTTATTTTATTAAGCCACTGTGGGTTTAATTTGTTATTTGGAACAGAAAGCATCTAACTCAGTGGCTCTCAAGATGACATGTTGGAAATCCCTGGGGACACTTTGGGATTGTCACAATGATTAGAGGGTACTCCAGACATTTAGTGGATAGGGCCAAGGATACCAGATGTCTTGAAGTGCATGACAAGGAGAACAGTTCCTTTACATGTGATTTTTGAAAGACCCACAAAAAAAGCTTTGTTATTTTCCGAGTCTAGAGTCTATTTACATCTAAGCACAAAGGGTTTGTTTTGGGGGTTTTGGGGAGTTTTTTGCATACTTTTGTTATATACCAATGCATCCAGGAATGCCATTCCTGTATAAATTGAAGAAAGAGTGTATTTTGATTTGTTCAAACCTCACCAAGACTTGTTCATCAGTTTGGAAAATCACATCCCTGTTAACAGTGCTACTCATGGAATAGGATTTACCAATTCAAGTTCAGTGACCTGGTCTGCATTTATGTATGTCACAATCATAGTGATCCTATCTATAACTTCTAGTGTCTGACCACTTCACAATGTCATCTAGTAGTAGGGTTAACATATTGGAATGAGCATTCTGTTGTTATTCATTCATTCATTCAACAGTTTTCTGAGTACCATATGCCAGCCCCTGGCCCGAAAATTACAACCGTAAATAAGAAAGACATAAATCCCTGCCATCATGGAGCTTATATTTGAGTGAGGGAGATGCAAGGAAAAAAGCAAACTATATTCTATTTTAGACAGTGATAGAGCGCTTAAAAAAAAGGAATAAAGCCAGGATGGAGAAATGAAGTTCAGGAGTAGTGGTGGGGCTTGAAATTTTGAATAGGGTCGTCAGGGAAAGCTTCACTGAGAAGGTATCTTTTGGGAAAATGCTTGAAGTTAAGAAGTCAGCCCGGTAGGCATCAGAGGAAGAGTGTTTCAGGCATGGAAAAAAGACAGTGCAAAGGCCCTGAGGAGGCAACATATCTAGGTTGTTTAAGAGATAGTGAGGAGACCAGTGTGGCTTGAAAAGCACGCTTAAGAGGTAGAGAAATAGGTTATGAGTTCAGAGAGGAAACAGGAGAACAGACTGTGTAGGGTCTTACAGATCCTTTGGCTTTTTTCTGGATGTGATGAAAATTATGGACAGAAGAGTGATATCATCACTTCCCATTATTATTGATATTAAGAGTTTCAAAATTCTGTATATAGGTAGATTGTGTTATTATGAATTCCATTTCAAGATACTAAAAAGTTGTTACAAAGTATCTGTTATTTTAAAAGGGCGTGTTAGACTTGAGAGTCACCTCTCTTACGAGCGTGTAAGGTGTGGGATGTCACGCCAGAAGTCAGCATCTTGCCGAGCACACCCCCCAGTCGATCCTGATGCACAAGTTGGGAGCCATAATGTGGAGACAAGGTTCCAAGCCCTTCCCTTAGTTCTTCCTTCTTTTGTGATATCACGCATGTAGGCAGTTTTCTCTTCTGCCTTTGTCCTGTGCCTGTTTCCAAAAAATGTTGGAGGAGTCTTACAAAAGAAGACATGGACACAATATGGCTGGTAAAATAGCCTTAGCACACTGAAAACCACCTATGAAGAAGAGGGAGCAATGTCCCCACAAGCTGGTTTCACTGGGATGGGTGTGCTCTGGGTTGTGCCCACCTATGGGTGAAACTATCCATGAGTCCGTGGCCGCACACTCACTGGAAGCCGTCTTGGCTCCTTGCACTCTCTGCCTCGTATTTGCATGTGTGTGTGTGTATATACACAGGATGGCAAAAGAGAAGGAAAAAGAATCTGTCCAAAATCATAGGAGATATAGGCATTTGAAAATTTCTATAGAAAACCTTTTGCTTTCAGGATAGTGGATTATCTGTGTCAATTGTTGGTTAAACCCAGGCAACTTTTTCAAAGATGGTCTCTATAGAGTAAACAGACACTCAGATTTGACAAATACGTATTGGGCTCCTACTATGTACCAATTTCCCTATTTGGTATTTTATTTGCATTATTTCACTTAGTCATCATGATGACTTATTGCTAGTTGACTGAAATCTCCATTCATTAAATTCAAAACTAAGAACTTCGGTTCTTTCTTTCTCTCATCCCTACCAAAACATCTTATGTAACTTCTCTCTCTCTCTCAACATCCATGTCTGCAAACTGGGGATCATAGTTGTACTAGACCTTTGCAAGGATTAAATGACACAATGAATGGAAATGCTACACATAATAGATGTTCAATAGATGCAAATACGTGGATACATGCATGCACACATACGCTATGGACTGAATGTTTATGTCTCCCAAAATTCCTATATTGAAGCCGAATCCCCTCTATTAATGGTATTTGGAGGTAGGACCTGTGGGAGGTGATTTGGGAGGGGATTAGTACCCTTTAAGAAAAGACACAACAGAACTTACCTCTCTCTCTGTCTGAACTCCACCATGTGAAGATACAAAAAAATTAGCCATCTGCAAACCAGAAAGCAGATCCTCATCAGATATGAGACCTCCTGGCACCTTGATCTTGGACTTCCAGCCTCCAGAACTGGGAGAACAAATATGTGTTGCTTAAGCCAGTCTATGGTAGATATAACAGTCTGAACTGATTAAGACACACTCTCCTGGGCACCTGGGTGGCTCAGTCGGTTGAGCGTCTGCCTTTGGCTCAGGTCATGATCTCAGGTCCCAGCATCGGGGCTCCCTGCTCTCTGCCCCTCCCCCCACTTGTGCATCTGCATGCTCTCTCTCAAATAAATAAATAAATAAAATCTTAAAAAAAAAAGACACTCTCCTATATGCAAATACATACATATGGAATGGAGATTGTAACAGTACCTAGGAGGATTAAATGAGTTAATAATCATAAAGCAATTAGAATGGGGCCTGCCTGGCACCCAGTAAGGTCTATGTTCACTAAAAATGAAAATGTAGAGAGGCAGGGGAAATGGAAGCTACTGAATCAGTGAAAGTTGGAAATATTTGGCAAGAAATAGATTTGAATATTTCCAAGCATTGTACAGAAACTGAAAGTAGGCTATCAAAAAGTATTCAGAATGCTCCTAATAGAGGCTACTTTTGGCATCTGGTCAATGAGTACGGTAGGAACTGTTTTCCACCACACCAGCCTCTGCAACTTAGCCAGCCTTCAGCTGGACCTGCTCTGCTGTGTCTGTCTCCAGGTGCAGTAGAACAGGGGAGGAAGGACCGGAGTCATCCAAAGAGCTCTGCCCTCCCAATCCCAAACTAGTTTAGTAAATGGTAAAGAATGGCCTCTGGTTAATATATATATATATATATATATATATATATATATATATATATACACACACACACACACACACACACAGAAAATAGCTTTTTTAAAATGTATTTTTTATTTAAATTCAATTAACATATAATGTATTATTGGTTTCAGAGGTAGAGGTCAGTGATTAATCAGTCTTATATAACACCCAGTGCTCATTACATCACATGCCCTCCTTAGTGTCCATCACCCAGTTACCCCTCCCCCACCCCCTCCCCTCCAGCAACCCTCAGTTTGTTTTCTACGATTAAGAGTCTTTTTTTTTTAAAGATTTCATTTATTCATTTGAGACATAGAGATACAGAGAGAGAGCGTGCATGAGCAGGGGGAGAGGCAGAGGGAGAGGGAGAAACAGGCTCCCGATGTGGGGATCCATCCCAGGACCCTGGGATTATGACCCGAGCCGAAGGCAGACGCTTAATCATCTGAGCCACCCAGGCGTCCCTGATTAAGAGTCTCTTATGGTTTGTCTCCCTCTCTGATGTCATCTTGTTTTATTTTTTCTTCTCTTCCCTATGACCCTAATTTGTTTCTTAAATTCCACATTATCAGCGAGATCATATGATAACTGTCTTTCTCTGACTTTTTTTGCTTATCATAACACCCTCTAGTGCCACCCACATTGTTGCAAATGGTAAGATTTCAGAAAATAGATAGTTTTATTTTTTTAAAGATTTTATTTATTCATTTGAGACACAGAGATACAGAGAGAGCATGATCAGGGGGAGAAGCAGAGGGAGAGGGAGAAGCAGGCTCCCCGCTGAGCCAGGAGCCCGACGTGGGGCTCGGTCCCAAGACCCTGGGATCATGACCTGAGCTGAAGGCAGACGCTTAACCATCTGGGCCACCCAGGCGCCCCAAATAGATAGTTTTAAAATAAATGGGCTTTCTCCAGTATTATCTTTATTAAGTGATAATATAAAAGTATTGATTTTCTTAAATTGTTCATTAGTAATATTTTCAAATAACTTGTTTTGCAATTCTTTTCTTTATAGATAAAGGTAAAATGGGTCAATCTCCTTCCCAAATATCTTAAATTTCACATTAAAAATTGATGAATTGAATTTAAATAAAACAATTTTTTTTTAAATTGATGAAGTTTTCCTAGCATAAAATTCTAGGTAATAGCAATACCCACAAACCAATGACTTATTCATTAAAAAATATCTCAGCTATCGATGTTGCAGAACCCATGGAGCAGTGAAAAAATAAGTAGATCTGTCTGTGCTTCCATGGAAAGTTGTCCATGATACAGTAAATGAAAAGGTTTCAGAAAATATATAAGTAGTATGATCCCAACTCTATAAACATATATGTGTCCGTGTGCATGTCTCTATGTGCGTTAAAAGAAATCTGGAAGAGTAAACACCAAATCAGAAATAGTGGTTACAGTTAGACGTGGGTTAATGGAAATAGGTACTTTCACTTTTTACTTTATACACGTTCTATACTGAATTCTTTACAGTAAGTATGTATTATTGTATTATTTAAAAACATCGTTTTAAAATAAAAATGCACTTCAGCACCTGATAAATATATCCAAATATATATATATTGATACGTGTGTTTTCATCTACAGCAAATACTTACTGAGCACATATCATGTGCTCTTGAGATACAAGCCATCAGGATGTCCTCAGCAACCCTAGAGCTGAAGAGCCAAGGGGAAGAAATAATGTTATCAGAGCCCACCGGGAGCTGAACTTTTGAGAAGGAAGTGCTTGTGAGAGCTTTATCGAGGGACGTGTAGTCACCGCTGAAGCAGGAAGGGAGAGGGAGAAACAGCTCGACCCACCCTCCGTTCTGCCAGGGTCTCTCACTGGCCAAACTCAACCAGAAGCCAACTCACAACGGAGTCAGGGTGAACAGAATATGCAAGGGTCAGCCTTCCAGGCACAAAGCAGGTTAGTTAGATGGTCGAAAGGTGGCAAACAGGTAATAATCAGAACAGGCTAGTAGCTCTAATTTGTAAAAAGCTGTTAACAATTTGGAAGCAAGGGGCACCTGGGTGGCTCAGTCGGTTGAGTGCCTCTTGATTTCGTGTCAGGTCATGATCTCACGGTTGTGAGATACATCACAGAGATTAAAAGTACAGCATAGAGTATATGATCTCACGGTTGTGAGATCAAGCCCCGAAACCCCGGGTTGGGCTCCCCTGCTGGGCATGGAGCCTGCTGGGGATTCTCTGCCTCCCTCTCGTTCTACCCCTCTCCCACTCCCTCTCTAAAAAACATAAAGTCGGGCGCCTGGGTGGCTCAGTTGATTCAGCGACTGCCTTCGGCTCAGGTCATGATCCTGGAGTCCCGGGATCGAGTCCTGCATCGGGCTCCCTGCTCAGTGGGGAGTCTGCTTCTCCTTCTGACCCTCCTCCCTCTCCTGCTCTCTGTCTCTCATTCTCTCTCTCTCAAATAAATAAATAAAATCTTTAAAAAAAAAATAAAATAAATAAAAAAAATAAAGTCTAGGGACACCTGGGATCGAGTCCCACATCGGGCTCCTTGCTCAGCAGGGAGCCTGTTTCTCCCTCTCTCCCTCTGCTTGTGCTCTCTCTGTCAAAAAATAAAATATTTTTTTTAAAAAATTAAATATTTTTTTTAAAAATTAAATAAATAAAGTTTAAAAAGAAAAAAATTTAGAAGCAAAATACCAAATACTTAAATAAAAATGGGCAAATGTTGAATACAGTTCACAAAAAAAGAAGTGTAAAATGCCATATAAACATGAAAAAATACAGTTTCACTCTTAATAAGTGAAGTGCAAATTCAAACAAGACTAGGACTGACTGTTGACAAGGATGTGGAGCAACTGGTTCTCTCATGCACTGCTGTTGGGGGGGGGGTGAAAATTGGTGCGACTGCTTTGCAGAACTGTGACCCATTATCTCCTAAGCCTAAACATACATACGTATTATGACTTACAATTCCACTTCTAGCAGAAATGTGTGCGTATGTTCACAAGAGGTGCATATTGTGATGTTTGTAGCAACACTGTTTACAACAGCCCCAAACTAGAAACTATCTAAAGGCCCCTCAATAATAGAATGTATAAATAAATTGTAAAATACTTACATAATGGAATACCATGTATGCAGTGATGAGAATGACTGACTTACAATCTCATATGACAGTATCACAAGCATAGTGAGAAGTTTAAAAAAAAAGACCCTATGGATCTATATTATATGATTCCATTTAGAGAAAGTACAAAAGAGGTCAAACTAATCCCTGCTATTAGGAGTCAGGTTGGTGGGTGCAGGGAGGTGGGTAGTGACTGGAGGGAATGTGGCGGGGTGGGGGTGGGTATTGCTGATAACTTCCTGTTTTTTGATCTGGGTATTGGTTGTACAAATATGTTCACTGTGGAAATTTAGTGAGTTGTATATTTGTGGTATATGTGCTTCCTGTATGTATATTATATTCCAATAAATAGTTTTTAGAAATGGCACTAACATACTATTTTTCACCAACCAAATTGACAAAAAAACCAGACTGACACCATGCTTTGTGGGAAGGCTGTAGGAAATACTCCTACACACTGCTGGAGAGGGCACGGAAGCTCTGCCCCCCTCGCCCTTACACCTTGCCCTATGCATCTCTGCCATCTGGCTGTTTCTGAGTTTTATCCTCTATAATAAACTGGTAATAGTAAGAATACTCTTTCCTGAGTTCTGTGAGTCATTATAGCAAATTATTGAATGGAGGGAGGCATCCTGGGAACCCCTGAATTTGTGGTCACCTGACAGAACTGTGGGTAGACTGGGCATCCCATTTGTGACTGGTCTCTGAAGTGGGGGTGGTCTTATGGGACCGAACACTTAACATGTGGGATCTGAGCTGACTCCGGAAGTTAGTGGCAGAGTTGAATTGAATTGTCAGACACCTACTTGGTGTTGGAGAATCAGATAATTGTTGCTGTTGGAAAAGATACCAGCACCATACCATGGTGTTGGGGGAGAAAGACCCCCAATTACATACACTTGTACCATTTGATCTATAACAGTAACACTTCCAGGAATCTATCCCAAATAAAAAAATGTTGCCTTTAAAAGGCAGAATTATTTATAATTACAGAAGATTGAAAATACTAAAATGTCTGTCAATAGGGTATTGATTGAATAACTTATGATTCAGTAGTACACAGGAATGAAGAAAATCTCTATAAACCATTATGGATTGGACACCAAGATACATTGTTAAATGAAAAAAGCAAGGTGCAGTAGTATTTATTTACTATATTGTTATCTTTTGTGTGAGAAAGGGAAAGAATATGAATATATAGGTTTTTGCTTATTTTTTAAAAATTTTTGTTCTATGCTTTAAGATTTTTAGACAATCAAGCAGAATTTGATTATATTTTTAAAGAATAAAACTTCCAGTTATAAAGTAAATACATCACAGAGATTAAAAGTACAGCATAGAGTATATCAATAATACTATAATAACATTGTACAGTGACAGATAATGACCACAATCATTGTGAGGAGCATGGAGGAATGTATAGAACTGCCCAGTCACTATGTTTTAAAACTGAAATGAATATAACATTGTATGTCAACTATACGTCAATAAAAAAAAGTTCTAAAAAATGGAAGAGCAACCCAAAAGCTAATAAAAAGGTGATCTCCAGTAATAGAGAGGGAGAAACAGGGGAGAAAACAGAGAAGGAAGCAAGATTTCTGGAAATATTCTTATAGTATGATTTTGACTTTGAAACTAAGTATATACTTTCTAAAACAGAAGAGAATTAACTCAAAAGAAAAAAATCAACCCGTAAAAACTGAAGAAAAACAAATATCAACTATCAATATAAATGGGGTTGGCAGGAACCCCTGGGTGGCTCAGTCAGTTAAGGGTCTGCCTTCGGCTCAGGTCATGATCTTGGGGTCCTGGGGTCGAGTCCTGCATTGGGCTTCCTGCTCCATGGGGAGCTTGCTTCTC
Organism: Mirounga leonina; assembly: GCF_011800145.1. Lineage (NCBI taxonomy): Eukaryota > Metazoa > Chordata > Mammalia > Carnivora > Phocidae > Mirounga > Mirounga leonina. The sequence continues at coordinate 57,591,722 of NW_023270389.1, read as the reverse complement.
CCTCTCCCACTCCCCCTGCTTGTGCTCTCTCTCTCTGACAAATAAATGAATAAAATCTTTTTTAAAAATAAATAAATAAATAAATAAATAAATAAATAAACAAACAAATAAATGGGGTTGGCAGTGGGGTGACTAGGTGACTCATTCAGTTAAGCAACTGTCTCTTAGCTGCTGGGAAGATGGCGGACTAGGAGGACCCTGGGCTCACCTCTTGCCACATGGCTGTCTAGAGAACACCCACACCGGCAGAGATAACCCAGAAAGCAGCCCGAAAACTGGCAGAACAGACTCTCTGCAGCCCGACGTAGACAAGAGGCCACAGCGGAGCAGATCCACCCCCTCCAATCATTCTTGGCAGGATCCCATCAAAGCAGTGACACAAGCCCAACAGTGTGTGCACAGCCCAGTCAAGGGCCAACACCACTCCAAAGTGAAGTCCTGCCCCAGGGAGAGGGGAAGATAACCACACACCAGTCTGACTGTGACCCAAGCAGTGGGCTGGGGGCAGGAAGCTGGTCTGACTTCAGGCCCCACCCACCAACAAAAGCTTCTCAGGGAACAACACAGGGAGAGTGCCTGCGGTTTGGTGTTATTTCATCTCTGGCAAACACCTGGTCTGACTCAACTCAAGGCCAAGGCGGCCCCGGAGTGGCCCACTAACACCACAGGCACCAGACTCTGCCCACAACAGGCAGAGAGCCATCGTAGGCTGGACTGAAGGCAAACACAGCTCCACCACAATGGAAGTACACCCCTGTAGCGACACACATAGGAGACAGCCCCTGAAGCACCATTTTCTGGTGAAAAGGAGACGTTGCGCTGCAGGACCTCTTCTTCATAAAGCCACTACTTTTAAGTGCAGGAGACATAGCTGACTTTCCTAACACATAGAAACAGACACAGCAACAGACAAAATGAGGAGACAGAGGAATATGTCCCAAATATGACATATTGAAAGAGTAGAACAAAATCATAGCAAGAGATCTAAACAAAATGGAGATAAGTAATATGTCTGATAGCAAATTTAAAGTAATGCTCATAAAGATACTCGCTAGAATTGAGAAAAGAGTGCAGGACCTCCACGAGACCCTCCACCAAGAGATAGGAGACCTAAAAAAGAACCAATTAGAGATAATGAACTCACTAAATGAAAATAAAAATAGACCACCTGGAATAAATAGCAAACAAGAGGTAGTAGAACAGATCAGCAACCCGGAGGACAGAGTAATGGAAAGTAATCAAGCAGATGAGAGGGGAAAAAAATACACAAAATGAGAATAGACCAGGGAACTCAGCGACATTGTCAAGCGTAACAGTCACATGATAGGGATCCCAGAAGGAGAAGAGCGAGAAAAGGGGGCAGAAGATTTATTTGAAGAAATAATAGCTGAAAACTTCCTGAATCTGGGGAAGGAAAGAGAAATCCAGATCTAGGAGGCACAGAGAGCCCCCATCAAAACCAAACTGAAGAGGTCTGCACCAAGACACAAAGTAAATAAGATGACCAAAAGTAGTGATGGAAAGAATTTTAAAAGCAGCAAGAGAAAGGAAAGCAGTTACACACAAGGGAAACTCCACAAGGCTATCAGTGGATTTTTTCAGCAGAAACTTTGCAGGCCAGAAGAGAGTGGCATGATATATTCAAAGTGCTAAAAGGAAAAAAATCTACAGTCAAGAATACTCTATCCAGCAAGCTTTTCATTCAGAATAGAAGGAGAGATAGAGTTTCCCAGAAAAACGAAAGTTAAAGGAATTCATGACCAGGAGGAAAAACAGCATGTCCCTGTCACACACGATGCCATCGGCCTGCGGGTCCCATCCACAGTCTAGCCGCCCTCCTGCCCGAGTCAGCATGCACGTCCTGCCACTTGCTCAATGCCAAGTCAACACACCTTCACCTCAGATTGCCAAGGGCTCAAACTGACACTCTTCCCCTCAAATTCCAGCCCCTTTGCTCAAGTTTGTGCACAAAAGTGGGCATAATTAGAACAGCAGAATGAAGCAACCCAAACAGTGACACTAATTCTGTGGAATATATAATGGATAAAAAGAGTGTGCAAGGCTGAAAACATCTCCAACAAGCACATCAAAGAACAATACATACAGCATGATTCTGGTTAGTAAAAGAAACAAACCCGGGAAAAATGAAACCAGATGAAAATCAGAGAGGGAGACAAACTGTTAAGAGACTCTTAATCATAGGAAACAAACTGAGGGTTGCTGGAGGGGTGGGGGGTGAGGGGATGGGGTAACTGGGTGATGGACATTAAGGAGGGCATGTGATGTAATGAGCACTGGGTATTATATAAGACTGATGAGTCACTGAACTCTACCTCTGAAACTAATAATACACTATATGTTAATTAATTGAATTTAAATTAAAAAAAAGAACCTCCCCCCCCAAAAGCGGCCGACTCTTAATTTCTGCTCAGGTCATGATCTCAGGGTCATGAGCTTGAGCTCTGCATTGGGCTCTGTGCTCAGCATGGAATCTGCTTGGGATTCTCTCTCTCCCTCCCTCTCCCTCCCTCCCTGCCCCTCCCCCCACCCCAACATGCGCATGCAATCTCTCTCTCTCTCTCAAATAAAATAAATAAATAAAATGTTTAATAAATAAATAAATAAATAAATGGTGTTGGCAGTGTAAGAACTTCATTCATTTTCTAATGCTGCATAACAGGCTACCACGAATTCAGCAACTTAAAACAACACCCATTTATTATCTCACAGTTTAGGGAGAAGTCCAGGTGGGCTCAGCTGGGTTCTCTGTTCATGGGCTCACAAGGCCAAAGTCAAGGTGTCGGCCAGGCTAGGCCCTTACCTGGAAGCTCTGAGGGAGAATCTGCTTCCACGCCAGTCCGGCCATTGGCAGAACTCAGTTCTGTCTGTAGGACTGAGGTCCCCATTTTCTTGCTGGGTGGCAGCTGGGGGCCACTCTCTGCTCCTAGCGACCGCCTGCATCCTCCTGTGGTGGCCTCTAACACCTCAGAGTCAGCAAGGCGTGTCAAGTCTTTCTCACAGGCTCCATCTCCCTGGCTTCAGGTTTCAGCCAGACAGAGCTCTTTGCTCTTCAGTGCTCCTGATTCGGTCAGGCCTACCCAGATAACAGCCCTGTTCTAAAATCAGCTGTGTCCTGGGGCGCCTGGGTGGCTCAGATGGCTAAGCGTCTGCCTTCAGCTCAGGTCATGATCCCAGGGTCCTGGGATCAAGCCCCGCATCGGGCTCTCTCCTCAGCGGGGAGTCTGCTTCTCCCCCTCCCTGTGCTTCTCCCCCTGCTCATTCTCTCTCTCTCTCTCTCTCTCTCTCTCTATCTCTGTGTCTCGAATGAATAAATTTAAAAATCTTAAAGAAAAATAAAATCAGCTGTGTCCTATAACATGATCACAGGAGTGACATCTCACCATATTCACAGGTTCAGGGATTAGGACCAGATATCCTTGTGAAGCCATCTTCGAATTCTGCCACAACAACATAGAGAAAAAATTCTCAAGTGAGTTTGGAAGATAGTATTTTAACTGCAGTTCTCCAGTGAGAAATTTCTAAAGACAAAAAGAACCTCTGAAAAATCTCATCCAGTCGCTTTATGTCCATGGTAGTTTGGTATTGTTTGAAACAATTATAGATACTATGTAGGAGAAAGCAAATAAAGAATTGTGTTTATGTTGTGGGGCTTGAGATTTTTCGTGATGAAAAAGGGAGATCGAGTATAAAATTGAGGAGGTTAAGCAAAACGCTTGCAAAAAGTAATTTGCATTGGAAACGTCAGTATGATCTCACGATTTTGTTCCTCTTACAAAGTCTGTGTTTCCTAACTCTAGTCACCCAAAAAGCCAGAAAAAAAATGAAAAACAACAACCCAGAAGCAATGAGCACCCCTAGCAACCAGATATGGTCTCAAAATACCGCTTCTCTCTTTGCAGAAACGGCTTATGGTGCTGGACTCGAAAATGTATAAAATGGGTCTAGAACATCTTCTTGTATCAGCAAGGAAGAGAGATTTCAAAGATGAATGAAGTCATTTCAAAAAGACACAAGAGCCAAAGTAAAGGGACAATTTGAGCATCAAAAAGAATAATTGCAGGGGCGCCTGGGTGGCTCAGTTGTTAAGCATCTGCCTTCGGCTCAGGTCATGATCCCGGGGTCGTGGGATCGAGCCCTGCATCGGGCTCCCTGTTCAGCGGGGAGCCTGCTACTCCCTCTCCCACTCCCCCTGCTTGTGTTCCCTCTCTCCCTGTCTCTCTCTGTCAAGTAAATAAAATCTTTAAAAAAAAAATAAATTAAAAAAAGAATAATTGCAGTAGATTGGAACAAACCCAATAAATAAAAATCTTTGCTTTTGTAGTTAAGTCCGGTGGTCACCGCTGGTGATTGCTAAGTAACCAACTAATTTCCCTGAAAAATTAATAAATGAAAGGAAGGAATCAGACATTTGTTCCATCTTTTCTATAAGGATTGCATGTCAGTGTAACCTAAAAGTAGGTGAAGGAAACCTTCTTTTTGATAGAAAAATTCCAGAGGCAAATGCAGAAGAAGAAATAGAATTTTAAAATCACTGTTTTGCTACTGTTGATGAAATCATGGTTGTAGGCAACAATCATCAATGGATACTAAAATCATTAGGCGAATGGTTGAAGGACCAATCTTAATATCACACAAAATGGGATGCAATAGGAAATATACAGAGCCACTTAGGAAGTATTCTTGCATAAATCTTACGATGTGGGTGGATGCTAAGCAGGAAAAACAAGTCAAAAAATTGCTGTTAAACTTCAAGCAATAATTACTGATTTAGTTGACTACCAGCTGAGAGAAAGATCCAATGGAATAAGAGACAAAGGCAGAAACACTACAACACTTACCCTCCTACCTTATGATTTTACACTGAACAGGCTTTCTTTTCACTGTTTATTGTCAGTTTGCTGCCATGCTAATCTCAAGGTGCCTCTTAGCAATTGGCTTTGGCCAGCAATGAAATGCAAATCCAGAGTACATGGAAGGTATCCTGTCAGATTAAAATGGGAGTCCTTGAAAACCAGTACACTGCAGGGTAGAGAAAATCAGTATTGAATTTTCAATGAAATTCTGAACCAACCAAGAAGGCAAAGATATATATTTTTTCTATACACTTAATTTGTTCAGCTTTACAACTCAAGACCTTTCAGTGTCGCAAACATTTTAAATGCATACCTGTCTATTCTTATTGCCACTGTTACTTTATGTATCTATATCTATATCTCCCTTCGAAGGAGGTCTTGTGGTATAAATGGCAGTCCCCAGTTTGGGAATCAAAAGAGCTGGGTTCTGACCCTGACTCAGCCCCAGCCTTGCTGATAGTCCTGACTCCACAGTGAGATGAGGATTAAGAGTCAGATCAGATGCAAGCACGAGGAGAGTTTGCAGGTAAGACTCCCAAAGCTGACAGCCATAGAGACCTCTGAGTGGGCCGAAGAAGCACCCACAAGTCCAGTGCAGGGTGACCAGGAGATGCTTCCTCCCAGCCAGTGGAGGGGAAGTCAGAACCGGGATGATTGCAGAGCAAAAACTACCCAGCCAGGAGAGGCAGAAGCTGGGAGAATCCTCCCAAGGTCATGCCAAGAGCAATGATTAAGAACTAAGTGTTGAGAAGCAGTAGGGTTCCTTTCTGCTAACTCTCATATCATGGCCAATTTAATTTATAGTTGCTTTGTGTTCCCTCAGATGGGGAAGAAAAGGAACCAAGGCTGGAGCCAGTTAGCTCTATCAGTCAAGAGAGCAAAGAGTAGGTTTTGGTCATTTTAAACTCAGAAACTGTCTTTGCTGTTTGGAGTACCTTTTTAAAAAAATTTCTTTTACTTTCCCTTGGTTCGTTTGGGGATATTCTTTTGAAGATACCCATGAGACTTTTTTCTATTAAGAAAGTTGGAAAGGGGCGCCTGGGTAGCTCAGTCGTTAAGCGTCTGCCTTTGGCTTAGGTCGTGATCCCAGGGTCTTGGGATCGAGTCCCCCGTCGAACTCCCAGCTCCCTGCTCCGCGGGAAGCCTGCTTCTCCCTCTCCTACTCCCCCTGCTTGTGTTCCCTCTCTCGCTGTGTCCCTCTCTCTCTGTCAAATAAACAAATAAAAACTTTAAAAAAAAAAAAAAAGGAAGTTGGAAAAGAGAAAAGACATTTTTCTCTCCCTGCAGGCCAGGGGAGCAGAGGGCCCCTAGTGGCCAATGTTGGCGCTGCAGCAGCCCCAGGGGACCTGGTCTGTGGAGAAGTTGGAGGGGGCAGATAGGGAGGGAGAGACTGGGAGGAAGGGTAGGAGGAAAGAATAGAAAAGAGAAGAAAAGAAAAGAATGAAGAAATGCCAATACAGGATTATAAAACATATGGTATATTCAATAGTTACTTTTAGCAAATACTTATAATAATTTTATTCAATACAATGTAATTTGTTTCTGTACAGAAAAATTAACACATTAAAATATTTTTGATGTAAAGGTTAGGATTTTTATGCAAAATAATATTGCTGAAAGAATTGTTCAATTACTGCTGGAAGGATGGTCCTATGTATACATAAGCTACAGACTTAATTGAATTTAAAGTGTTCCATCACAGATGGCAGTGTTCTACCATATAATTGTCCTAACAACAAAAATTTATTAAAAAGTAAATATTACCAGTGGGGTGGACAGATAATGAGACATAAATTTAAGGTTGAATTGTCAATATTTTCTTTTTTCAGTCCCCTGTCAGGTGTCTCTGTTACTTATAATTTTATTTGGTGATAATATAAAAGTTTTCATTGAAGTCCCTTTGTAAAAGGAAGTCCCCATCAGATGGCTTCCCTGAACTCTGCCCCTTATTCCTCCCTCATAGTAAATCCTGCAGAGGCAAACCTGTGACTCCCAAATCTTCGTACCTATTAAAATTACATGGAGAGCTTTGAAAAAAATTCAGATTCCTAGGCCCCTCCAACGTCTACTAAATGGACATTTCATGAGGTGATCTCAGACTAGCATTTGGAACTATGGCCCTGCACTCTCCCACACTGCTGGTGAAGGGTATTTAGCATAGCCTTTGAAAATCAATCTGGCAATACCTATTAAATTATAATAAATATATGCCATTTGGCCCAGAAATCCTACTCCTGGGAAGCTATCTCACAGAAATAAAAGCACCAGTACAGAAGAATATACATATGCAAGAAAGTTTATTGCAACATTATCTTTTGTGGCAAAAAAAAAATATAAGCAAAGTAAATACCCATTCATAGAGGAAAGGTTGAATAAACTAGAATAACCATACTATGGATTATATTATCAACTAATAAAGAGTTAAAGTGACATTGATCTGGAAGGATTTTTACTATTGTTAAGCAAACATAGCAATAAGTATACAAATATATATGTATGAACATAAAAGTGTATGAAACCATAATTGTAAGAGTATATGAAACAAACAATGGCCAATTTCTCAATACCACCAGGGAGAAATGTATGGGAAATACACCAGGCTGCAATTGTTTCTGTTGGGGGGGGCACAGGGAGAGGGCAAGAGTGGTGTAACAGAAAAAAATAATAAGATTATAGAAATATATGTATGTGTATGTGTAAGATATAAAAATATATAATTTACATATGATATATAGAATATATAAAATATATTAAAACAAAAAAACTGTAGCAGTAGAATGGCAGTTGAGAATGTATACTGTAAAATTCTATGTTATTATGGTAAATCCATAAAAGTTAAGTACGCAAATGAAAAGTTCTAGAAGGTGACAAAAACAAATGAAAATTGATAATGAGTTTTTATGAGACCAAGGGTAAGTTTCTTCTTAAATTTGTTACTTAATACAGAATCTGTAATTATGTAGCTTTTTTGGTGTTGTTTTTTTTTTTAAAGATTTTATTTATTTATTTGACAGAGAGAGACAGAGTAAGAGAGGGAACACAAGCAGGGGGAGGGGGAGAGGGAGAAGCAGGCTTCCCGCAGAGCAGGGAGCCCGATGCGGGGCTCGATTCCAGGACACTGGGATCATGACCTGAGCCGAAGGCGGACCCTTAACGACTGAGCCACCCAGGCGCCCCGGTGTTGTTGTTTTTTTTTTAAGAGAAAGAGGGGAGGATTGCTTCCCTTATATGGCATAGTGAAGAGAACTTAGCCTTTCTAGCCAGACATTCTTGAACTTGACTTTTGATTCTATCACTCAGGAGTCTTGTGATCTTAAGTAATACACTTGACTTCTTTAAGTTCTGGTTTCTTTAATTATAAAGTGGGGATAATAATTGTACCTACCTCATGGGTAAAGGCTTGGTATAGTCCCTGTGAAACAGCAAACTGAAAAAAAAAAGATCCTTTGTGGTAGATTAATTTATTGCGATATTAATTGGAATTTTGTTTTTCTTTTTACTGCTGTGGAATTGTCCAATAGAAAAAGCTATCTACGCTGTGCTCTCAGTGTTTCACTCCCCCGTTCCAAAAGGGTTTCTTGTTTCAAGGCAGATTTCCTTGGTTTGGTGGCTTGGGAAGAGGGGAGGGTAGGGGAAGTGGGACATAGGCAAAAACAGAGACACTGAGATTTCTCCAAAGTGAGAAAGATAGAATCAGGGGAACCATGAGTGGCAGAGACCTCCCTCCTCACCCTCCTCCATACATCCTGAGGCCTGGGAGAGGGCAGGATCTCCAAGCAATGGAACTCTCAGGAGGCTGAGCACTGAGAGCAGACCCTCTGCACTTGAGGAAGCCTGCAGGCTGGGGCTGTGGGCATCTCGGGAGTGAGCATGTGGGCCAAGACCAGACAGGCCTCCTCATGCATTTTTCCCTGCATGAGATCTAGAACCCTAAGATCTTTGCATTATCCTAAAGATAGGGGTGGATTCCAGTGGGGTGAGGAGTCCCTATTCTACTTGGCTGAAGAACTGAGTTGAATTTAAAGAAAATACATGGGCTATATCTTGCGTGCTTGCAAATATCTTCCATATTTTCATTCTTTTTCTTATTTGCTTTATTACTATGTGATAGTGGGGAGGGCGGTTATTGAACTCATGCTCAGCTTCCTCATCTGTAGAATGGGCAGTAATAATACATAGCTCACCGAGTTGTGGCATGTGGGGATCCAGGGGGAGTGTGTCTACGACATTGTCTATAACCGTCTGTAACTGACGACTGCTTCTGCCCCTTTGATCCTTCTCTCGGGCATTCTGAGCTCTTGGCCTCTGGATGTGATGCTTTAGCACTTGGAGTCATTTTTCCCCTTCTGCTGTTTGAATCCTACTTCATCATTAAGTCCTGATGTAAGCACTGTCCAGTTATGCCTTCTCTGACCACTAGGCAACATTCCTTTCTCTGGACTCCTGAGGCATTTATTTATCTCGCTCAATTCTCCTTTCACTCATCTGACACTTTTTAAGTACTCTCTGAGTGGTGGGCACCCGGAGCTGAAGAAGACAAAGTCTTGGCCTGCACTGAGCTCACGTGGGCAGATTGTGTCCATGTCTTTCTTTCCATCCCTAGAGTGGTCAAGATTTTATTTACCACAAAGAAAGTGTGCACATGAGCTATCTATTCACTTCCCACGCCCTGTAGCCTGGGATTGAGGGCCAGTTAGGCTGCTCTTTCCACAATGGCTTTGTGGTTCTTGGAGGAAACATTGTGAGCAATCTCAGAACAGTAAGATCTCTTGTAGGACAGGAGGGCTTCCAGCTCCTTGATGTTGTGGACAAGGAACCTCCAGAAGCCTCTGGGCAGCATGTGCTTTGTTTTCCTGTTGCCCCAGAACCATTGTTGGGCATCACCATCTGGCCCTGGAGGGTGGCCATGATGCTGGGTAGGACGGGGCTGGCATGTGTGAGGAAGAGAGCGCATGTCTCTTTTTATGGAGATGTGTCACTTTCCCAAATGCACTGTCTGCTTCCGAAGGTCAGAAGTGATGTCTTTTACCTCAGTATTATCTGGAACAGTGCCTAGAATACAGAAGATACAAAATGGACGCTCTCCTGACCAAGTGTGCCCTTAGTCAAATGATTTCCTCTTCCCCTTAAGTCTTACACACCTAGACTCCCCGCTCTGTCACTCTGTCTGAAGTGCCTCTTTCCGGGCACTGGCCACTTTTCCTGATCCAGCACAAACCAAGCTCATACATGCTGGAATACACAGAATAATACAATCTTTGAAAGACGGCTGACTGAGGATTGGGGTGTGGTCTGTGGCACGGACCTCACAAAAGAGACATGGAGGATTCTGGGAAGAAGCTCCTCCCCAGGCCCCACTCTTTATCTGCTCTGTCACCTGAGTGGCTTCACAATTACTCTTAGATTTCTAGCAGAACAAAGAGCTAAAATCACTGGGATTTCTAGAATTCTGTGTTAGGGTCAAGTACTAGTGCCCTGTAACTTTCCACGTTTGCTTCACAATCAGAGGTGTGTGCTTGAACATTTTAATCATTATAGTAATTGATATTTGCCTAGCAATTAATGGTTTATGGAGGGTCACCACATTTGGGGGGGAAGCTAAAGGAAGTCATTCTATCACCATTATTATTATTACTATTATGTTACAAAAATCCAGATTGAAAACATTATCTAGAGCCATTATGGAACAGCAAGGCAGTAACAGATTTAGGAAACTAGCAGGTCAACCACTCTAAGTCCTGTGTCTCTCTACATCACATCACACAGAGATCTGCAGCACTTTCCCAGAAGTCCACCTCATCTAGCTCTCAAAGATTTTTTTCATTGTTTAAGGAGGAAAGAGGTTTTTACTTTCGGTCACTTCTTGGCAAACCTAGTTTATAGCCAAGCTGAAGTAACCACCCTTGGTTTCAAACATCCTGTCATTTATTTAGGGAGCAACCACTCTAACTCCCAGGTTTCACATGAGATGTGCTTCACAGGAGAAAAAAAAAGAAAGACATTTCCTGGGGGGGATGTCAGTAATGAGTAAGAGACCGAGAAGCAATGTGAAATTGCAATCGAGTTGATCTGTTAATTGTGCCTTTATTAGGAAATATTTGTTAAACTGAATTATGGTTATGAAGAAATCAATTAGGTCTAGCTCTGTTAAGAAAAGATAATTGTTCTCTTGTTGAGGTAATAATAAAGCCCAATATGATCTGGGCCTCTTTATTTGCTCTGCATGTTACCTCAGCTAATATATTTCTCTGACAGCCTCTGAGCATTTGCAATGGCTGGCTTTTATTTCTCCTTTATTAATGAGTTAGTATTATTTCCAAGTCATGGTACAAGTGAGAGTAGGCAACGTTTCTTTTTTAAAAATAAATTTGAGGGCGCCTGGGTAGCTCAGTCAGTTAAGTGTCTGCCTTCGGCTCAGGTCATGATCTCAGGGTCCTGGGATCGAGCCCCGCATCTTGCTCCCTGCTCGGCGGGAAGCCTGCTTCTCCCTCTCCCACTCCCCCTACTTGTGTTCCCTCTCTCGCTGTGTCTCTCTCTGTCAAATAAATAAAAAAGATCTTTAAAAAATAAATAAATAAATAAATAAATAAATAAATAAATAAATAAATAAA